>NW_019174820.1:1183158-1298435 GCF_002260705.1 Seriola dumerili | reverse complement strand
GTGGGGGTGGGGGTGGGGGTGGGGGGGTTTATCGCCCCCTGTCAGTGTTAGTAGGAACTGCTGGTCCAGCTCATTAACAGTAAGTAACCCCAGTACTTTTACTGTGGGGGGGTTGTGTGCAGCTGCTTCCTGTTTGTGTTTCACAATAAATGCACGTTAGTGTGAAGGAAGTGGTTGAGCTTTACTGTGAAATGAGATTCAGTCTTAATGTGCAAAATGCTCGATGTCAGAGGTTGAAGCTTTTCGCTGCAGGAGAGTGGGACTGACTGTGTCTCTGTCTCCCCCTGCAGGACATGCTNCTCTCACACACACACACACACACTGACACGTGTTGTGTAGTGTGTGGATCCTCCTCACAGTCTCACGCTGTGTCCACCTGCCGCTCAGAGTCACGCTCTCGTCCAGCTGCAGTTTCTCTCTGGAAACCTCAAAGTTTGACTCTGAGCTCGCTGCGATCATGTGACCTCATCCTGCTGCGGCCCGACGGCGAGCGGAGAAACCCGCGGGACACTTTCTGCTTCTCAATCCTCTTATCAACAGGTTGTGAAGCTCAACAGGTCCTGGGTGGGGGTGGGGGTGGGGGTGGGGGTGGGGGGGTTTATCGCCCCCTGTCAGTGTTAGTAGGAACTGCTGGTCCAGCTCATTAACAGTAAGTAACCCCAGTACTTTTACTGTGGGGGGGTTGTGTGCAGCTGCTTCCTGTTTGTGTTTCACAATAAATGCACGTTAGTGTGAAGGAAGTGGTTGAGCTTTACTGTGAAATGAGATTCAGTCTTAATGTGCAAAATGAAGCTCGACGTCAGAGGTTGAAGCTTTTCGCTGCAGGAGAGTGGGACTGACTGTGTCTCTGTCTCCCCCTGCAGGACATGCTGCAGCACTACGACTTCAGCAAGTTCCCGTCTCTGAAGATGAAGCTGATCGAGTCGGTGGATAAGATGCTGGCCACAAAGATCGCCGTCCTGATGGCGATGATCCGGGAGGAGGAGTCCAAGCAGCCGCCGGCCATGGTGTCGGGCGGCGCCTTCGAAGGGTCTCAGGACGGGCCCTTCGGTCAGGGCTACGGCGAGGGCATCAGCGCCGGGGCCGACGCCGAGGACTGGATCGTGAGCCGCGACAAGCACCGCTACGACGAGATCTTCTACACGCTGATGCCCATCAACGGCAAGATCACCGGCGTCAACGCCAAGAAGGAGATGATGAACTCGCGGCTGCCCAACACCGTGCTGGGGAAGATCTGGAAGCTGGCCGACTGCGACCGGGACGGCATGCTGGACGACGAGGAATTCGCCCTCGCGCAGCACCTCATCAAGGTCAAACTGGAGGGCTACGAGCTGCCCACCGACCTGCCCGACCACCTGGTGCCCCCCTCCCACCGCAAGAACCCCACCGCGGACGCCCTGTACAACCACACCGAGGACTAGAGCGCCAGCGGGGCGCGAGCGAGCCGCCAAAGAGACTGAGTGAGCTGAGAGGAGGACGTAAGAAATCACCACAGATCAACATTTCTGCTGCTGACGTTCAGACTGACAGAGGAACCAATCAGCATGCTGACAGAAGGTCAAAGGTCAAAGTTTAGGTGTCTTATACTAAAGAACTCGTTGCCAAGGTGATCTCCAACATCGCTTTTTATGTGTTTAAATAACCGGCCAGCAAAGTAACCAACTAACTAAGAGACTGAGGCAAAATATTCTGCTTTTATTTTGGTAAGAGTTTCTATGTTGTGTAATTCAGCTGATTTCAAAGCACCAAAGAAGAAAAGTGACAAACTTCCTGCGTAACGTAACGTCGCCTCATGTTTTACTAACTCTGGTTTAGTTCGCTTTTATTGTGAAAGGGGACAGTGTTTCCTCATATTTAACCCTTTAAACCTTTTTTTCCCGCCTTCATATTTGTATGTATCTAAATGACATCACCTGCAGTATATTAGCGTAAGTTGCTTGTAGCGTCACTGATGCGAATCAAACAGATTAAAATTTAATGGCGTCTATCAGCCGCAGAGGTAAACACACCGATCAGTTTTCACACTGAACGCTCGCCACAGTGTTCAGAGTTTGGAGCTTCTCTGCTCCAACTGTCCGTCCAGAATGACCCACAATGACCCTGAATGACCCTGAATGACCCACAATGACCCACAATGACCCTGAATGACCCACAATGACCCAGAATGACCCACAATGACCCACAATGACCCTGAATGACCCACAATGACCCACAATGACCCTGAATGACCCACAATGACCCTGAATGACCCTGAATGACCCACAATGACCCACAATGACCCACAATGACCCACAATGACCCTGAATGACCCACAATGACCCTGAATGACTATGACATTCCTCCTACTCTCTAAAATGACAAAAATAACGATGTCCATATAAACACAAAGAGACTTTATATTGAAAATGTTTTATTTTCACAACAGAGACAGAAAAGAAATTATCACATCATCAGAAATATGTTTTTTCCATATTTTTTTTACTCGTAAACAGAAAATATTTTAGGATTTTAACTTAATAAATGACTCACACGATGAGTTCCTGTAGGTGGACTGATTGTTTGAGCTCTTGAGTTTAGTATTTCAGAATAAAACTCATCATAATTAGCCTGAATCGCTACAGTCACGATGAGCTTTCCTGAAACTGTAAAAATGTGACAGATGTCAGTTTATTTTTATTTATACTGTAAAACATTTTCACAAACGATGACCAAAGAGTTTCACAGAGAGCTGATGGACACAGTCAGAGTCCTCGTCTTCACTATAAAACAGATCCTCAAAATATTTTATCATTAAGAATTATATTTAAACAATAGAATGACACGTGTAGATGATGTAACAGGTTTGGGGGGTCATGACCTCTGCAGGAACACAAACACTGTCTTCACTTTAAAACTCTTGGCAGGAAGCTGTTACTCTCCTCCACGTGACGCACGAGCACAGATGTAGTCCCAGACCAGGACGCAGGGTTCAGGGCGTCCTCAGAGGGTCAAAGGTCGGAGCCCGTCCTGTTTGAACAGCAGACAGTCGTCTGCCGTTAACTCGTCCTCGGGGCGGGCGGCGTCCTGAAACGCGTCGCAGTCGACAGTTTGTGTCCACTCGCTTTAGTTTCCTCGCATTGTAAACATCAGCAGAGGAGAGGAGAGGAGAGCGGTGACCTCTGACCTCTGCTGACTGCACACCTTCCTCCCTGTACCGCCCTCTGAAAACAAGAGTGAAGCAGCAGCTTTTCTGGGTCTGTGCCGTCGACTGGGGAAGAAACACTTTCCACTGAAATGAGTCGATACACGCAGCAAATAAAAGGCTGTGAATGTTCCTTTAACCAGGAAGTTAAATCAAAACAAAAAATATTTTCTATCCGTCTGCATCTCTTTGTTTAAAGCGCCATAATTTCTTCTTCTTCTATGTTTTATTTGAAGTGTTGATCCATCAGAAGATATAAAAACCATCTCAGTGTAGTTTTACATCTCCTCTCTCAGGCTTCTCTCTGGAGCTCTAGTAACAACAGGTCGGTGAGCCAATCAGAAGAGAGGAGGCTCTGAGCCTCTCCTCTGATTGGCTGACTGTTTTCTGAGTGATCCAATAAAAATAAAGCAGATTTCAGGTAAAAACACTCAGAGAAACCAAATCCTGCAAGGTTTGGATGGTGGGTCCAGGTGGGCGGGGCTTGGTGACTGCTTTGTTGTGACATCACAAAGTTCCAGAAGTCCTGACGGCTGGTTTTAAGGCTCAGTTTCTGAATACAGGCTGTGTGCATTTCTCTGTGGACTGAGGCTTTGATACTTTCACAGTATTAATATAGAAGCTAGAGCTGATCTATAATCACACTACACATGGACACAGACCTTTACACTGGAGGAGAACGACAAAACTAAAGAGTGAAAATACTTTTGGAAAAGAATGTGAAAGGAAACATTTAAATTTAACAAAATTTAACAACAGGAAACAACAGATTAAAAATAAATACAACTGCATTTCATCAGAGGTTTAATGATGATTCTTCTGTTTCTAGATGATGATAAATGTCCACTCCCCTCACGTCATTACCATAAAGAGCCGTGCCACAGGATGTAGCTGGAACTATGTAAATACGCACCAGCACTGTCCATTAGCTGCTGTAAATCTGCTGATGCCAGCCGTAACTATTCAGCCCACAGCGCCACCTAGTGCTTTTAGCAGCTGACTGCATCGCGTCAAGAGCTTTGAACAAAGCCGACTCGTCCTTTAAACGCAGCTCAGACCTCCACAGCAGTGCCTGCTCCTCTCAAGCCTCCCCCGGATAAAACAGACTTATTTTCAGGCTGAGTTTGGTGAACACGTTTTCTCCAGCAGTGCCTCCTTGCTCCTGCCTTACACCAAGCTTTCATTTGAAATCATGCTACGTGTCAGGTCTGTGTGTTTCACACTGTTTTTAAAAGCCTCTGTTCCTATGACGGGACGGAGGTTCGTCCTCGAGGATCCAGCAGCTCCTGGTCAGTGCCTTTAATACGCAACAAACAACAATCACAGTAAAAGAGTCGAGTTTGTTCTATTGACCAGAAACTTCTCTGATCAAACTGTCCTTGCATTTGATTTTTACCATAAGGGAACATCTGTACAGTCAGCAGTCCTCTCTGTCTCTCATTTAAACTCCTCAGTGAATAAAGTCAAACATTTCATTCTGATCACTTTCTCTGTAAAGACGCTTCACTCAGTCAAACTGTTCATTCAATGACAAATCAAACCTGCATTTATCTGAATGTACAAGTTGTTATTTTTGTGAGTTTGGTGTATTTTGTATTCCTCGTTGTGTGTGGATGTGTTTCCTGATGATGCAGCTCCGCCTCTCGTCCTGTCCGCAGAGCTGGAGACTAATAAAGTTTATTCAGTACACACACTTCAGGTTGTGGTGGTTAAAGCTTCATTTACATTTTACTTCAGATTCACGTTTTACATGGAAAAACATTCAGAGCATGAAATGTGATCCATGCATACACGGCCAAAAGTATGTGGACACCTGAACATTACAGTCATGTGATGGACCAGCTGTTGGGTGATGAGTCTGCATCACTTTAATGTAGCAGCTGCTAAAGGTGGAACTGATTTTACCTACTTTAAATTTTCCCAAGTCAAGAAAGTTTTCTGTTCATCTGTAATAATTTAATTGTTGATTAGATTTTTTATAATTAATCTGAATCTATTCTTACATATAAAGACATATATCAAAATTAAAAAGCAAAACCAGATAAATTAATAAATTCAATAAATGAATAATAAATAAAAATGACATTATTGTCCAGGAGAAATAAAATCACAGAAGTTTTAAAAAAGAAATGATGGTGCAGATGAGTTAAGATGAATTGTGACTTTCTGCTTGTACGTCAAAGGGCAAATTCACACAAAGGACTCCCAGTTAACACCTACACAGGGACTATTTCTTCAGCAGAAAGTAGTTCCGGTTACAGCTGCCTCCAGGGTTCTCAGTGAGACAAACAGTGGTAGTTACATAACGTCCTGTTTCCCTGTAGAAGCTGCAGTCAGGTTGTGTTGGCAGGATGAGGGATGCACCAGTGTCATTAGTCTTAATTCAGAAAGGAAACACACACACACACACACACACACACACACACACACACACATATTCTCAACAGTTTCCTCCTTCCTACTGTTTCCTCTGCAGATTGATGTCCCTTCAGTGAATAATAAATCATGAAGACCGGCAGGAAGTGTTTGTTTGATTAAACCGTGTGTCTGCTCAGTGTGGTGTGTTCGTGTGCGTTCAGCGTCTGAGTGAGAAGCTCTGCAGTTTAAAGGGAGGTCAGAGTGACAGGAGACGACAACCATCAACCGCAACTGACACGTGTTTTCAATCCTTCAGAGCCATTCAACAAATCCTCTGGTTTCCTGACCTGCCATATTGTGTGACAGTGAAGTTCTGTGGGATTGTTTTGAAAGAAATGACCTTGTTGGTGCATTCAAGGAAACTATAGTTAAACTCACGTCATCAGCGACTGTCACCTCTGCATGTAAACGCTTTAAAATGAGCTCAGCTGAAGAGTTCATCCACCAGAGGAACTGAACACTGAATCCATAATATTTAAACTTTGTTCCACTCAGAACGTTCTTAGAAAGTTCCACCGCAGCTTTAAAAATGTGAGTTAACTGAACTCAGGTTTAAAGCTAAAGATATTTTCTTCTTCTTCTGTGGTTTATTTGAAGTGTTGATCCATAAGAAGATATAAAAACCATCTCAGTGTAGTTTCACATCTCCTCTCTCACCAGGACTTCACATGTTACAGACACAGCAGGTCTGATGACAGGATAAGTGACTCATTCACTCATTCACTCATTCACTCATTCAACGAGCTGAGTGAACTTCAGCAGGCCATTCATTCATTCACCGCAAATTAAAACTGGACATAAACAATTAACAAAACGAGACATTCTCCTGTCATTCAGCTCACTGTGACGTGTGTGTGTGTGTGTGTGTGTGTGTGGGGTTGTTGTGTGAACTTTGACCCCTACAGGTTTCTGCCACTGTCAGGTGGATCTGCTCATGCTGTAAATCCAATGGCTTCAAAGTTCACACCACACACACACACACACACACACACACACACACACACACACACACACACACACACACACACACACACACACACACACACACACAAATCACGTGAAAACGCGGGTTTTCTATAGTGACAGTTGGTTCAGACTCTCTCTCTCTCTCTGTGTTGGATCAGAGAGAGATTTGTTTTTCCAACACGTCTTTGGATCTCTCACTCTGTCTGAAACAATAAGGACAAGACTGGAAGGTAAGCAGCAGCTTCTCCTGCTTCTCCTTTCGTCTTTCTTTGTGTCTTTAGTTTTTATGTCGATGCCAAAGAGTCAGACATCAGTGAGTGTGTCTCTGTGTCTGTGTTATCTCAGTCCTTTAGTCCTCAGATTGTGCATCTATAGATACATACTCATACATACTTCTACTTTGATGCTTTAAGAACATTTATCTGTTGATACTTGAATAAATACAATTAGACTTTTACTTGTAATGGAGTATTTTCACCGTCGTATCAGTGACTTTTACTTCAGGATCTGAGTTCTTCTACCGCCAGAGGAAACTCAATCCACCTTCCAGCACTTGACTCGTGTGTTTTTGATAGTTACTGGACAACAACAGAGCTGTGTGGCACAGAGGACTGACAATCAATTGATCCACAATAATCAGTTCACTGCTGGTTTGGCTCTGCACACGGTGTTAATTGATAAAATAGAACAAACATGCTCGAACGAACATCAGGGCTCAGAGCTGAACGTCTCCAAGAAATCAAAGAACTAAGAGTTATGGGCCTGCAACACACACACACACACACACACACACACACACACACACACTGGGTGAATGACTGCCTGGATTATGACAGCTCAGGTATTTTTACAGCAGCTTGCACCTGACGTGTGACTGCTCCTGTCAGCAGAACGAGAAATAAACTCTGTCGACTCAGTGAACGTGAACTCAGATCAGACGCCTCTGTTACCAACAAGCCCTGAACGCACCAGAGGTGGCACATCCTCTCCTCAGGTCACAGTGACCACCTGTGCTATTAGCTCGGCTGCTAGCCTCACGCTTTTGACAGGAAGTCGAACGAACGTGAACAAAATCAAAACAAAACCTGTATCAGAGGTCGTAGGTTCCAGCTGTTTGTTCCAGCTGTTGTTGTATCCATGGTGACCGTCGGCGGCCGCAGCTCCACTGATGGAACCAAAATGGCGAATGCCGTGAAGTGGCATGACGTCACAGACACTTACAGACAGATATTTCACTATAACTGAGAAGCTAAAAACATGAAGTCTAATGGAACGATATCTGTTGTCTCTGCTGGTCACCGTGGAGACAGTAGAAGAAGAAGAGATCAGACTGGCCAGCTCTTTAGTCTCTTTCAAGTCCCTTTCAAAGACACTTTTTTAAAGGTGAGATTTTTGAAGTCGTCACCCTGTTTCTTATCAATTAATCTAATTATTTTAGACTGTTTTACCTCTTTTTTCTCACTCATTCTCAGCGTTACTCCAGCTGATTTATCCAGAACAAATTCTCCACAACAATCAACTCCTGATTTTTGTGAGACTTGATTGTGTTTCAGCTCGTGGCCTTCATGAGAGTCGTCATAAAACACATCACAAGGAGCTTTTTAATGAGATCTGTGTGAGCCAGCAGCCAGTCACACACCCACACGTGGATGAGCCGGGTACGTGGTCATCACATTCCTCAGCCGGCACAATTACAGACGCTGTATATGAGCCATAAACAGAAGAAGAGCATGCAGGGTGTGGAGGAGGCGTTAATGAGACACACTGTTGTCTATTCACCTCTTCAGACTTTCTCCCTCAGACGAAGGTGAAGCGTCAGAGATCCTCACTCTGTCGTTATTCTAGAGATCCTCCGAACCTTCAGTCAGCAGGAAGGTGTGAAACCACAGGACCTGCAACCTCTGGCAAAATATAATAACAATAATAATAGACTTTATTTGTACAGCACCTTTTAAAACAATGATACAAACTAATTTACAAAGTAAAAACACATTAAAACAAATCAGCACAATTAATTAAATGCAATAAAAAAATAAAACTTTTGGGGTTTGTTGGTTTATAAAGATGTTACTGATTCTGTGAGCCTCAGGTTTCCTCAGTAATTACCAGCTTTGAAATGTCCTGATCTCCCTGTATATTCTAATGACCCCATGACCTTTCATCTAGTGCATTCAGTTTCTAGAACTGTGTGTATCTTCATATTTCATCCTGTATTTAATAGTTTGCTGTATTTTCATGTCATATATAATTATACGCTCATATTCTGCATAAGTAAAGGGGATGTAAAAGTCTTTCTTTTATGCATTTCAAACATCATGTTGTGTTCATGTTAGTCGGTTGTACTTTTGTCCTTGGAGGTTTCTATACCTGTGAAAATGAAGCAGAACTTTGTCCCTTTTCACCTTGTTTGAAACTGTGTTTGTGCCTCCGCCGGTCAGGATGGAGGCAGACGAGGACGGGGCGGGCCGGGTCAGGGAGCTGCAGGAGCAGAGGATGGCGGTCCAGAAGAAAACCTTCACCAAGTGGATGAACAGTGTTTTCTCCAAGAACAAGGTGAGACAGAACAGATTCAGTTCATTGTGTCGTCCATCGTCCACCACAGGGACCTGAGGACGTATGTAGGTTTGTTTCTTTAATTTGAGTGAACTGATCTTCATTTTATAGAAGTTCCAAACGATTTTCAGAATCACAAACTTAAAGAAAAATCACAGAGAGAAGAAAAAATACAAGAATCAGTGATTCTCAGGGAATATTAAATGTATTATGACAAAAATTAAACAACATATCCTCAGAAATGACCACAACATCTACAGAAACAAAAAAGAAAATAGTATGAACATAAAGAGGTTATGAGAATGGGAAAAGTTAGTTAATCATATCAAGTGAATGAATTATAAATGGTGGTGAAACTGCAGCCAGACTGTTCACATCAGTTCCAGGTTTCCACCTTGTTTTACAGCTTCCTCACAAAGCCACAGGAAACCTCTGTGATTCAAGTCACAGCTGGTCACCATTACAGTAAAAACGACTGAATTAGATTTAAATCAAGTTGTCAAACCATCAGAGAGAGAACGTCTGCAGTGAGCCGGTCAGAAACCACCGTGGACACAGAGAATCCTGGTGTCTCCTCTCTGAAGAAGTGACAGGGAACCTTAATAGTAGATGAAAAAAATCAGATTCCCTTCTGAGGTGTCGAGTGTTTCATACGCCAGAGGTTTTCTGTTTGTGCTGCTGTGATGATGTCAGTGTTATTCTGTTCTGAGCCACGTTCCTGTCTGATAAGCAGCCATTAACTGCAGGCATTCGGCTGGTAACACAAAGACAAGAACATTAATCATCGGTCATGATAAGTGACTGTTTGTCAGCCTCCAGACCTGCTGATCTCCAGTTACTTTTCAGATTAAGATTTTACATGAAAACACATGGCGAGTTTTTAAATACAACATAATGTTGGCGAATGTTTTCCATTCATCATCTCATGGCCCTTGAGATTTATCTGGTGACTCTTTGGAGGGGCCCGACCCCTAGGTTCCTCCAAAACAAGAACACTCTTAGTTATAGAGCACTTTTCTTCTGTTGATCTTTCACTGGTAATGAAGTATTTATACAATGAGTACTTCTTCCTCCACAGACAATAATTCAGAAACATTGTGGGGTAAGAAAATGCACGTTGTTTTTTCTCCAGCTCTGTCTCGTGTCCTGTGGATCAGGTTTAACAGATTCCTCTCGGTCCGTGTAGCTCTGGCATGATTTCATGTGTTTAGCTCTGATAAACTGGATGCCAGCTGTTGGCTGAACACTGAGGCCTGCCGCTGATCTTCATTCCCAGAATTCCTCAGGGGTTTCTGCAGGAGGGCGGTGGGGAGAGAAAAACCACAGAGCTCTCACTCTGTCGCTGTTTCCATCCACACATTTACTTCATCTTCTTATCCAGCTCAGGACCTGGAGCTCAGAGAGGTCATGTGTTCTGTGATATTACTGGAAACTCAGTTGGTTTATAATGGCGCAATGAGTTTACACACTAAATTAAACTCTTTTAGGCGCAAAAAAACTTAAATAAAAGTTTAACTTTAAATCTTCCTAATTTCCCCTCTTTGAAACTAAAGAATAACAGAGAAAAAGTGAGTGTCCACATACTTTTGGCCGTTTACAGTATATTAGTGTTGTTGTAATGTGTCTCCCGACCACCGGTGGCAGCACTGAGCGCATTGCTGCTGAGACAGTGAGGAAGAAATCCCGCGCCATGTCTAAATTCACCTGTTTGTGTGTGGACTGTAACGGAAGTCGGTCGCTCTAGGTCGGAATAAATCAAGTTTTCTGTCTGTATACATCTACCTGAAATCTAATTTTCCCGCCTTCTTAAATCACTAAAAAGATTGTGTTTTCACTGGTGAGTCTGTTTTCATTAATCGTAAACAGTTGTATAAATGCCCAAGGGACTAAAGCGACAGGGTTCATTACACATCAATCTATGTCCATGATATAAACTATGATGGCGGTTTCATAGCCGGACTGTAGCTAATTAACAGTAGCATGATTATCAATTGAAATCCAACCGCGGTTTGAGTCTTTAAAGTTTTATTTCGGGAGTTTTCGCCGATGTCTGTAAATCTACCATAGTTAATAAAAAGGTTGTCCCCGCGTTAAACAATGTTTAAATCGAACGTTTTCACCGAATGTGAACTAAGAAAATTTGTGTTGGCTAACGACAGTAGCTTAGGGAAAGGTATGCTAGTGCAAGTTAGCTTAAATGCTAATATTAACCTAGCTAACCAAGCTACAGGTAAAAACATTCCTGGTTATTTATATTTTTCATACTGACATTAATTTGCATTTAAGTAAAATAAATGAATAAATTACCCATACAGTGTTGGAAGTTAATTAAGTCTATTTTATTCTATTTTTTTCCATGTCAGAGAAATATTGAATATTGTGCTTTTTACACTAATAAATCTAACAGCTATAGATTCAGTGATATAGATTTAATATGTAAAAGATCTTACAATGTGATCATGTTATGAAATATATAGTGTATTCACAGACAGAACTAGGCAGCAATACATGAAGTAGTTAAAATTAGTAGAACTGCATCAGTGACTTTATTTTGATCATTAAATAATAACTTTAGTGATTTTTTAAACAATATAGATTATGTGATTTTCTTTGCCATAGATGATGGTGAATTGAATATTGAACAGTAAACATTTGAAGCATTTGAAGATGTGTCTTTGATCTGTGGTAAATTTTAAAAGGCTTTTTATGACATGCTACAGACAACATGATTAATTAACTAATTGAGAAAATAATACACAGATTAAAATAATCATTAGTTGCAACCCTAAAAATGATCTCCACCACAATCCATAAAGTTATTGATTAGCTGATTAATCAACAAGTAGAGTGACAGAAAGTTTTGATAATCAATTAATTGTTTAAATAATTTGTCTTATTATGTCAGTGTTGCATGATAGTAAATTTAAACAAAATAAAATTAGTAATTTGAGTAAGTGTAGTAATTTTCCATGTGTTTGGAACAGTTTTGATGGGCATTTTATGCTGTTAATTGAGAGAGTAAATGATTGATTACTTAATTATAAAAATAATTGCTAGTTGCAGATTTGATGCTTATTTGTATTCTGATTGGGTTAAAGCTAGTTTTCTATTCTTGTCATATTTTGTCTCATGTGATGAACTCTGTGTGACAATGTTATCACTGGCAACAGGAAATCAAACCCAGGTGATTGTATAAAAGGTTGTTTCCTCTTGTATGGTTTCACATTTACTGTACAAACACACACTCAGGAAAAACAGAGTTACTAGAAATCCTACAGCTCAGTGTTACACCCAAACACGTCATCAGCTTTTTAAAGCTAATGGTCTGATGGCAGAAATCCAAAAATATAACCACAGCCAAACCATCCATTAAAGGCTTCCTGCTGACAGACAAACGAACAGGGAGGAAACAAATATAGAAACTCCAACAAGGAGCATTTCTTAGACTTCAAACTGATCCAGCAGCTTGATGAACTTTAACTAATTTATCTCATTCTCTATTTATTTAGATTTACTGAGATAACATACAACGGTCTTTGTAGTAAGATTAACAAGCCTTGACTGTCCATGTCCTTTTTAAAATTGTTGCAACAGAGGTTAACAAAATTACAGACTGAGTAATAATGAATAATACAAAAGCAAATAAGTGGATAAAGTGAAAAGACAAGTATTAAAATTAAACATAGGCCTTCAACTTATGATTGTTTTCTTGATTAATCGTTTTGTTTATAAAGTGCCAGTAAATAGTGAAAACTGCAGGTTATTGAGGTGACGTCTGTAAATGTCTTGTGTTGTCTGACCCTCAGGTGAGAGGATTTGATGCTTTTCTTTTTCAGTAAACTGAATCTTTTTGTTGTTTTGGACATTTGTTCGGACAAAACGAGACGTTTGAAGACGTCACACATGAACTGTACAACAGGAACAAAGCAGCAGACCCTCACGCTGGATAAGTAGAGGGGGAAACTGGGGAAATGGACTCATGTTCAGAGTCTAAGTGGGGAACGTCTGTTGGGCTTGGTTTAGCTCAGAGGAGTCCTGAATTAGAAGACCGGTGTCAGCAGGACTGTCGCCTTTGTGGTCATGGAAGTAAATCCTCAGGTTCTGAGAGGTTCTGATAAAGGAACCGTAAATCCTTTCAGAACAAACACTTGTGAGTCTAAAGTTAGGAGCGGCCTGTAGATGACCAGGATGTCCTGAACCAGACTGGACAGAGACGTTATGTAACGCGCTTCAGGGGGAAGCAGCACTCGACTCTCGGGATGATTAAAATGCACTTTAACTTTTCACAGTGAACTTCCTGTCAGTCACAGAGCAGTGATGACACTAACTCACGTTACTCTCATCACTGCTCTGTAAACTTACTGCTCACACGACACAACAAGCAGAGGTGGAAGAATTATTCAGACCCTTCACTCACGTCAAAGTACCAGTGTATCAAAGATGCTCTGAATCCTGCATTTAAACTCTTATTTAAGTAAAAGTACAGAAGTATGATCAGCTTCATGCACTTTAATAATAAAAGTACTCGTTAGTAAGATGTCTGATTCTAATTAATACTGATGAAGCAGCGTTTACTGTTGTAGCTGCTTAATGTGAAGCTACTTTGATTAAATGACCAGTGAAGAAGAAACAGTTTAGTGTCAGAGCTCTGTGATGAAAACGCTGGTCACAGCAGAACCTCAGCTGTCAGTCCTGAACTGTCGCCACCTCCCGCAGGAGAGCGTGGAGCTGACCGACGTCTACACGGAGCTGAAGACCGGCGTCGTTCTGATCCGGCTTCTCGAGCTCATCTCCAGGGAGACGCTGCCTCCGCCCAGCCGCCGCAAACTGAGAGTCCACTGTCTGGAGAACAACAGCATCGCCATCAACTTCCTCAAAACCAAGGTAGCTCACCTGTCCAAGGCGCTCAGAAAAAACACTAAACTGTGAGTCTCATGGTCCCTCTGTCGATCTCTACACTGAACAGTCACCTTCTTCTCCGTCAGATTCGGGTGGATCTGATTGGTCCGGAGAACGTGGTGGACGGGGACCGGACGCTGATCCTGGGTCTGCTGTGGATCATCATCCTCAGGTTCCAGATCGGACCAATTAACCTGGACGAGGTGCATCAACCACAACTCGCAGTCTCTAGTTTAGCTGTGCAAATATTAAAAGTTTTATTTCCCTTTTTTAAAAACAAAAAATGTGACCTTTCCTTTCCTTCATTTTCCTTTCCTATCCTTTCCTTTCCTTCATTTTCCTTTCCTATCCTTTCCTTTCCTTTCCTTTCCTCTCCTCTCCTCTCCTCTCCTCCTGTTTCCTTCCGTCCATCTATTTCTCTCCTCATCTTTTCTCTCTTTCCTTGTCTTGTCTTTCTTGTCTTTGTCTTTTTTTTCTTCATCATCTTCTCACGTCTTCTCTCCCTCTCTCCTCCTCCTCTTTCATCCCACCTAATCTTGTTTTCTTGCTTCCTTTCCTTCTTCCTTTGTCCTACTGTTTCTCATTTTTCATCTTTTTTGCTTTATTATCTTCCTTCTTTCTCTGTCTCTCTTCCCTTTCTGTGTCTTGTCCTTCCCCTCCTCTCCCCCTCTCTCCCCCTCTCTCCTCCTCCCTCCCCCTCCCCCTCAGGCGGGAGGTGGCGGCAGTGTGGCGCACCGCTCGGCGAAGGAGGCTCTTCTGATCTGGTGCCAGAGGAAAACGTCGGGCTACGACGGCGTCAACGTGCAGGACTTCTCGTCCAGTTGGAGGGACGGACTTGCCTTCAACGCCCTCATCCACGCCCACCGGTAACACACACACACACACACACACACACAACACACACACACACACACACACACAAACAAAGCTGCAGCAGGAACCAAACACTAAATGATTTATTAAAGTTTTTATTGTGTTTCTCCATTTTTTGAGTCTCAACTTTCAGTGATGTTTGTTTGTTTGTTTGTTTGTTTGTTTGTTGTTTGTTGAGAGAATGTTGATGTAAAATCAGTGACAGTGTTTTTAAAAAGTAAGAAAATAAAACTAAACTAACACGGATCCATCTGTCGTCATCTTCCTCCTCTCTTCTTCACTAACGTTCATTATCATATGTGTCAACAAGCTGCACGTGTGTGTGCAGGTTGTACACACCTACACACTGTACAGCTGATCTAATACAGAAATCACACACACACACACACGCACTCTAACTTCCGTGTCTCTCTTCGTCCAAGGCCTGACCTTTTCGACTACCGCCAGTTCCATGGCGACGACCCCCGCCGCAACCTGGAGCACGCCTTCTCTCTGGCAGAGCGGCAGTTCGGGATCATGCAGCTGCTGGAGGTGGAGGACATGGTGGTCCCTCACCCGGACGAGAAGTCCATCATGACCTACGTGTCCCTGTACTACCACTACTTCTCCAAGATGAAGCAGGGACAGACCATCCAGAAGAGACTCGCCAAGGTCAGAGCCACGTCCACCAGGGGGCAGCACCGGACCTCCGTCCTGCAACAGATCACTTTTATAACCAGAGCATTAAACCATCAATTAGTTGGTTTTAACAGAAATGGAATCGGCAGAAAATGATACGTGATCAGTGATCAGATCTTTTCCACTTGTTGTCAGTGTGAACTGTGTGCTGTGTGGTGGAGCACGATACCAGTTTAATTACATTTCCCAGTGATGATCTGGTGGCGTAGGTATTTACTTTATCCTCCAGGTTGCGGCGCAGCGTGACCAAACGCTGCATCGTTATGTTTGACTTTTTCTTAAAGAAAAAAAAAAAGCTTCTTCACGTCACTTCCTGTCTTCAGGTTCAGGAGTAATGTGATGGTTTTTATCGGTTTGGTACCGAGGGGAAGTGGACGGAGCTGGTCTGGAGTCAGTCTCATGTCACGTATAAGCGGCACTTTTTCAGTTGTTGTCTGACCTACAGCCGCGCTCTCGACACTCGTCCTCATCAGCGCTGAAGACGTTTGTCCCTGTGTCGCCTCTTCAGTGACGCATGTCTGAAATGTTCTGGCTTGTAAAACAAAGCGGGAAAACAAGGCAGAACCCAGAACTTACTGGTTCTAACAGGTTTAGGTTATCAGCTGTTAAATGTCTATGGTGTAAAAACACTTCAATATTCTTTGAGTTTTGGATTGTTACTCAGACAAAACAAGTGATTTAAAGACATTTAATCAGCCTCTGGGAAACTGATGATGATGATTCTCTACAATCTTTCAGTGATCTTGTGAAACTTCAGAGTCAGCACTGATGACAGATCAAACTGTTGGTTCTCCCAAAAAAAATGTAAACATATAAAAGTCAAAGTGAAATTTGAATTTCTCCCTTTTGTGTTAGAGAATATAAACTGTAATATCACTGCAGATCATCTTTTCTCAGTTAATCAGTTTGTTTTGTCCTAAAAGAAAAGGAGAAAACAGTGACAGGTGCCCGCTCTGATTTCCTAAAGCCCAAGATGTTGTATTCACATTCTTGTTTTATCCAAAATCTCTAAATACTCACTTTACAATCAGATATGACGAAGAAAAGCATCAAATCATCTCAGTTAAACAACAAACATTTGGTTTTTCCTGCTTGAAAAACGACTTAAACGATGAATCAGTTGCAGCTCTGACTCAGTTTAACAGTTTTGATGAACTGTGATAAATTATCAGCAGCAGACGTGATGTCAGATGTTGCAACGGATCAGATTGAGATTTTAACATCTTGTTGATTAATTTGTTTTGATGAACTGTGATAAATTAGTAAAGTAAAGTAGTATTTGCAGTAGTAGTACTCACACACTGAATTCTAACCTTTATCATAAATCCTAGTGTCAACCCTCCAAAGCGTGGACTCCCCCGCCCTCTGCAGGCTGCTCTTGGCACTGCAGCAGCAGTCAGTGTTTAAACCTCATCCACGCTCACACGGGCTGCGGTGGAAAAGTCAAAGTAATCTCCTTTCCTAACCACTTCTCCTCCACCTTGGCATTTCCTCCTTTCCTTTCCTAAAGGAAGCTCTGGCGTTTCCTACGCTAAAGGAGATAAAATAGGAAGCACTGAAGCTCCTTTCCTCACCACTTAGAGAAGTGGGCGTCCTGTAATCCATCAGGTCCCGCCCCCTCTACCTGTCACTCAGTGTGGATTACTGCTGGATTAGAGTCAGGACTGATTGGTGCTGAGGGAGTCACTGAGGGACTCTCAGTGAATCTCAGCTGTGACACTTCAACACATCAACAACTAGATAAACAGAAGTTATAATAAACAAACATCAACACAGAAGACGTTACAGAAGATATGCTGCTCACCTGTTACAGCAGAGCTACCATCTTTATTATTATTCATATTTACAGTAATAATAGTCGTGGTGCTTCATGTTGGGGGGCGAGGTGACCGTGCAGCCTGTTGTTGACCTGTCTACACTGTGTAGCTCGCTGTGGGCGGGGCTGCTGACGCTAAGCTAATCAGATCAGATCACACACACACACAGACGCTCAGACGCTGCTGGAGGCAGCACATCAGAGACATGAGCAGTCATTCAGAAAGTCCTCTGAAACACACCTTTACCTGAACCAGGAGAGGAGAAGAGACGGGGGCGGAGGGGCGGAGCTGGACTTTTACACTTCAGCTTCAGGGTCTAAGATGTCGCACCTGACAACACGGTGAAACAGAACAAAGATTTCACTGTGGATTTAAGGACAGTTGTTGTTGGTAAAGCTTCATGTTTGATGTGAGAACAGTAGCTGCTTCTTCTCAGCTTCACGTTCATTCACAGGTTTCTGTGACGTGAGGAGAATTTAACTTTTTCATTTGTTCTGAGGGAGTTCATCTCCGTATCGTCTCTGGTTGAATCAGAACTGGTGGTAAAGTTTATAAGACTTTTGCGTCCATGTAACGTCTTTAACTGTTAATTAATTGATAAGTTACTGCGTTGAGGCTCTAAGGTTCCTGCTGTTTCCAGCAGGTAGAAAGTCTCTGTAAAGCTCTGTGTAGTGGCTCGTCTGTACCGACAGTTATTAACAGAAACTGATGGAGGATGTTGCGCAGCCCCCACCTCTCGTACTGTTGTGAATTAAAAGCCGGACTTCATCAGCAGCAGACGTGATGTCAGATGTTGCGACGGATCAGATTGAGATTTTAACATCTTGTTGATTAATTTGTTATCGGACCTCCTGATGTCGAGTTGTGATGGTTGGAGCTCGAGCAAACCAGGTATGTCCAGGTCCAGTGATTTACCTGGGGTCACGTAATGTTGGTTTCTTTGCACCAGGTGGGTTCAGGTGTATTCAGGTAGATGTCCAGCAGCTTAGGCGTCTGGGTAAAACGGTGTATCATGCACTTCCAGGTATGTAAAGGTTTCACCAGAGGCTGTCCAGGTCCAAATTGGAGGTAAAAGGTGTGCCGTGTAACGCAGGTGTGTGTGTCTAAAAGCATCTCCAGCAGGTATACATGATGTAACAGGTGTGTTCCAGGTATGTTAGCACGTTTAACAAAGGATTTATAGGCTGAGACTGGGTATGGTAAGGTATATTAAACTGTCTCTGGCAGTTTAACCTCTCGCACCAGGTGTGTCCAGGTGTTTTCAGGTATATTAGAAATTTCAATTTCAAGACTTTACAGGCTTAAATCTGAGGTAGAGGGTGTGCCAGGTGTGTTACAGTTGTGGTCAAGGCATATAAAGGCATATAGAGGCATCTCCAGAAGTTGTACTATACGCACCAGGTGTGTCCAGGTGTGTTCAGGTGTGTTCAGGTGTGTCCAGGTGTGTTCAGGTGTGTCCAGGTGTGTCCAGGTGTGTTCAGGTGTGTCCAGGTGTGTAGAGTTTTCAATAAAGGCTCAGATTTCTTAAATTGGAGTTGTGGTCGGGGTATTTAGATACTGTATGCATCAGATGTACAGGTGTGTCAAGGTGTGTTTCTAGGTGTGTAGCGGTTGCCACGCTCATCAGCTGAGCCAGGTGTGTTTTTAGGTATGTCAAGGAATCTGGAAGCATGTTGCACCAGGTGTGACGGAGGTTTCACCAAACATTTCACAGGCTGAAACTGGAGGTTCCTTGTTGTACCTGGTGTGTTCCAGGTGTGTGCATCTCCATCAGGTTCACTGTATGCTCCAGGTGTGTGCAGGTCCTTACCTGTTCTTTCCATGTTCAACAAAGATGTTTCGGGTTTAAATTAATTGGTACATCAGGTGATTTCCAGTTGAGACGTAGGGATGTTGGTGGTTTTAACGAAACCTTTCAGTTTGTTAAGGGTTTAAAAAAGCTTTAAACCGGAGGGAACAGGTGTGCCAGGTGTGTTTCAGGTGCAGTCTAGGTATGGAGAATCCAGGTATGTTAGTGGTTTCAACAATGACTATCCAGGTACCTGCTACCTGAGGCACGTGTCTTTACACTAAGTGCACCAGGTGTGTAGAAGCGACCGTCATGGCCGACAGGGTGCAGGTGTGTATGTAGACAGGTAACAGTATGTCAGTGGGAGGAAGTCTCAGCGGTCAGTGGCTGAAGAGGGAGTACAGGAGAGAATCACCCGCCACGCCTCACCACAAGGTCTGTCCCGTGTCTCTGCAGCGTCCTGTCCTTCAGTGTTTGTATGTTCACGGACCTGCAGTTCTTCTTTCTGCTGCACAAACCATCTTTATCTCTCAGACATTTCTCTGATCTTTTCCTCCTTTATCGGGGAGAAACACTCGATAATTTTCCCTTCAAATTATTTAAATGAAAGAATGTGAGGAGTGAAAACGCTGTGACTGAACTGCTCACATGTGGAACCGTTGACAAGAGGCCACAGGGAGATATTTCTTCGTGTTCGAGGGTTACAGGGAAAAGAACGGGCGAGACGACCCAAAGTAAAAAGACCAAAAATGGATTTGGTCCCTGATCACGAGATTGTAAAACTTTGCTTTGTTTTGTATTAATTCAAAACTTTTTAACCTTCAAAGACTCAGACATTACAGACGAACTTTATAATGTTGAATGTTAGATACTGGGAATCGCTGCAGCCGTCGGTGAGAGATGTTAGAGTGTAACTCTGAGGACGTGTGAGACAACAGACTGATGCAGGACTCTGTCTCCTCAGATTGTCGGGATGCTGATGGAGCTGGATGACATGAAGGTGCAGTACGAGAGATTGGTCTCAGATCTGCTGCGCTGGATCAAAACCAAGGTAACAGAACCGCCAGCGACAGAAACGCAGGACTGACACCAGAACATTAGATGACCCATGCAGTGAGTTAGAAAAGGAAGCATCAGAACGTCTCACCGCTTGTTTCCTCGCTGAAGGTGGTGCAGCTGAACGACAGACGATTCCCAAACTCTCTGAGGGAGATGCAGACGCTGATGACGGCGTTCAAGACCTACAGAACCGTGGAGAAGCCTCCTAAATACCAGGTGAGACGCCGTCACAAAGGTCGAGAGTGAAACCTGTCACACCTGCCCCGGACTCGTCTGCTGACACAGATACACCAAAAAATAAAAAATAAAAAATTATAATATATAATGATTAATAAAAACTTATTAAAGTGCAAAACTACAAAACTTTTATTAAAATGAAGTGACAATAAAAAATCCCCAGCGCTAAAATCCTGATCCGTCCCTGCAGGATTCAAGTGACTGAGATTATGAATCCAGTAATAACATATATAATTACACAGTATATAAGATTATAATAGTGAAGCTCAGGTATTTTTACAACTGCTTTTTCTGTATCTTGTCCTTTTTGTTTTTGTAACCATGGAGCTAATAAATAAAATCAATAAATAAAAAGACTTGGTGCTGATTGACATGTGACTGTGACTCTCTCTCTTTAGGAGCGCGGGGCGATTGAGGCTCATCTGTTCAGTCTGAAGACTCAGCTGGCCGCCAACAACCAGTGGGCGTACAATCCCCCGGAGGGTACGAGACACAATCTACAGACTGTGCTGCAACAATCAGTCAATTAGTTGTTTAATGGACAGAAAATGAATCCACAGCTGTTATATGTGATTATGTGATTATCAAATCATCGTTTTAGTGACTTTTTTTTAAGCAAAGGTTTCAAATATTTGCAGTTTCAAGCTTCTTAAATTTGAGGATTTGTTGCTTTTCTTCTTCACACAAAACTAAACTGAATATCGTTCAAGATGTCTCCTTCGTCTTCGTTTTCAGTGTTTAACTGTCACTTTATAAACCGAGTGATTAGAATAAATATAAATATATAAATAAATATATTCACAACAACGTTATTTTGTGATCACAGGAAACCAGAGTGATATGATTTTCATAATATACATATGAGTTTCATAATAGATAATTAGATCATTTTCTACATTATCTAATGTTGCTTTTCTGTGTGTGTGTGTGTGTGTGTGTGTGTGAAGGTAAAACCCTGAGCGACATAGAGAAGAGTTGGGTTTTGCTGGAGAGAGCCGAACACGAGCGAGAAGGAGCCCTGCAGGAGGCGCTGCTTCGTCTGGAGAACCTGGAGCAACTCGCCCAGAAGTTTGGGAGGAAGGTAAACACACCTGTCCTGATGAGCAGCTGGTGCCAGAGTGTGGGATGGATGGATGGATGGTTGGATGATGGATTCAGTCGGTTTGTCTCTGCTCTCTCAGGCAGCGCTGAGGGAGGGGTATCTGGAGGACACGGTGCGTCTGATCCGGAGGCAGGACGTCCGAGGTCTGTCCACCCTGGAGGAGGCTCAGGCAGCGGGCCGCCGTCTGGAGGCGCTCGCCACCGACGCTCTGGCCAGAGAGCCGCGGTTCAGCGCCCTGAGAGACATGGCCAAGACCGTCGAGAGAGGAAACTACCACAGCAAGGAGCAGATCATCCAGAGGTGAGAACGTCCTCCGTCAGCTGGAGGAGTGAAGGTGGAACTGGCACCAGCAGCTCCGTCAGTCTGAAGATGAGGAAGTGATTTCAGTCAATGCCAGAAAAATAACATCAGGTGTCACAGTGCAGCTCTATGATGTCATCACGGCTTTAGACATGTTTTCTCTTGTTCTGATTTTCTTAACAAGACTTCAGACTCTACAGTTAAATCTGAGGACGTGTTTTCATCAGCTGATTTCTGACCGCAGGACTTTAAGCTTCATGATGTGAAATTCTGACGGAGATGCTAACGATTAAAACTCACAAACGCAGACATGTAGAAGAGACGTTCAGCACGTTGAAACACGTTTGTAAGAGAGTTTGGTGAGTCGGAGGTTTAAGATGAGAATACAGACACTTACTAATAATAGAGTCTGTGTTTATGTTGCTGATACAGTTCTACTGTTTAAAACTAAATAACATCATCTTAATGTCAAACTATGAAGACCATCATACGGGACGGAATCATTTGTATGTTTGTGTGTTTGTGTGTCTTAGGGAGGAGAGCATCAGTCGTCGATGGAAGGAGCTGCTGCAGCAGCTGCAGGAGCAGAGGGGGCTGCTGGGAAATGTAGTTGAAACTCTCAGTGTCCTCAGAGACATCGAACTCGTCTCCCAGGAGCTGAAAGAGCTACAGGTTTGTTCAGGAGGAGACCAGGTGTGATTAAAAGTCTATATACAACAGATCTTCTTGTGTAAGATCAAAGTGATTCCCTCCCTCCCTCCCTCTCTTCTCTCTCGCTGTTCTCCCCCCTCCCCTCTTGGTCTTCAGTCCCAGGCCAGTTCCTCTGAACTGGGGAAGCAGCTGGCGGAGGTGGCGTCTCTCCTTCAGAAGCAGGATCTCCTGGAAGCTCAGATCTCAGCGCACGGTGAAACCATCGCCGCCATCAGCAGCGCAGCTCTGAGGGTACGACACCGTGTCCGGTATCACTGTCAGGTGAAGCTGTCGAAGGAGGTCAGGGGGTGAGAGAGATGTCGGCTCATCTCTGTCTCTCTCTCTCTCTCTTCCAGGGAAAAGTCAGAGACGGTCAGCAGATTCAGAGCAGAGTGAGAGCTCTCGACACTCAGTACAAGTCTCTGGTGTCGCTCAGCAGCAGCAGGAGGAGACAGTTGGAGGCTCAGTTGAGGTTGTTTGAGTTCTTCTATGACTGTGAGGAGCTGGAGGCGTGGCTGTATGAGCGCTGGTTGAAGCTGCAGGCGGCTGGACTCGGACGAGACCTCAACCACATCCAGCTGGCCCAACACAAACACAAGGTGAGACGCACAAGCTAAGATAAACTAAGATCAGCTAAAATAAGCTAAGATAAGACATGCTAAACTAAGATAAGGTGACTTAATGTCATAAGATTATATATTATTATATAGTATGGTAAATGAAATAGAATAGAAATGTAAACGACCCGAGTTACTAATTAGTGGGGATGATTCATCTACGGATGGATCAGGATGATCAACTTAATAAATGAATTTGATTTAAATCCATCAGGGGCTGGAGGCGGAGATCCAGGCTCAGGAGTCTCTGTACCAGGGGATTCTGGGTCGAGGTCAGGATCAGCTGACCAAGCAGAGTCAGGTGAACCAGCGCGCCGTCCAGAAGTGGATCAGGACCTTAAAGAAGCAGTGGAGCCACCTGACGGAGGAGGTGACGGGACGCCGCAACAGACTGCAGGCTGCCGCTACCATCAAACAGGTAACCATGGAAACGCTTTAAACTTCTACCTTATATTAATTAATACATATCTCAGTCTTTCTCTGAACCTCCTGCTGTGTCCCTGTTTATGGGGCCTGGGTCCAGGTTTCCTCAGACCTCCCTGGTTTAAGACAGATGCTCCTCTGTGCAGTACTTTGCAGATGTGGCAGAGGCCGACTCCTGGTTGAGTGACAGGAAACCGCTGCTGACCAGCGAGGATCATGGGAGGGATGAGTCGAGCACAGCGGCGCTGCTGCAGCGCCACGTGCGGTTGGAGAAGGAGATGGCGGCCTACGCCTCGGAGATAAAGAGACTGTCGGAGCAAGCGAAGAGCGCAGCGCAGCAAACCGCTCTGACTGTGAGTATAGACTCAAATCTGTGAAGCTGCGAGGGTAAGTGTCGTCATCTCGCCACGTCTGAGGGCAAAACTCTGCTGACACTTACTCTACCTGTGTAGGCGGAGCCTCACCAGAGTAAAATGATCCAATACAGCGACTCATCGGGAGAGGAGGAGGGGCCAGGATCAGCGACATCATCACCTAGCACAAAGGGTGGGAGGAGTTATGTGAGCTCCGCCCCTGAGAGACAGGAGAGCAAGGCCAAGGTCCGCTTCAGATACAGCAGAGGTACTGCAGGTCTGATCTGTGTCACTGTTAAACAGCAGAGCATGATGGGAAATGACACAAACATTCAAACTCAAACTCCAGTAATTATTAGTAAAAACCTTTAGACTCCGGAATAAAAGACTTGGGATTAGTTCATAAGTCACACACCTGTCAGTATCTGTGGTATGAGTCATTTTTACATACATGTTATGTTTTCTAGTTGGGTCTTTTTCTGGTTTATATAAAAGAATAATAGATGCTTCTGTAAGTTGTTGTTCTTGTTGCACGACCAGAGTCATTATATGAACTGATTGTTGTCTTGTGTTCAGGCCAGTTTCAATGGGATCGTAACGACATCATAACAATCGTCAGCACCGAGCCGGATAGAGACCAAGTTCTGGCCAGAGACGGCCAAGGAAACCAGCAGCTCATCCCCAAAACCTACCTGACCCTCCTCCCAGCCACCGTACGATCAATAATCAGTAACTTTTAAATAATGAATTTAACCATTGTCTCTGATCATTATAGGTGAATATGAATAGATATTGATATGTTTAGATAAATAATATTAAATGTTCCTTTTGGAGTTCCGCAAGGTTTGATGTTAGGCCCATTATTGTTTTAATTTTGACCACAGACGATAGATGTAGGGTTTCCAAAACACTCAAAATGATTTTATTTGCAGATGATATAAATTTATTTTGTTGTGGTAAGAATTTTAAACAGTTTTGATGCTGTGGATTCAGGATGAGATATTCATCATCTTTGGTGATCCTGTAAGAAAATTAATACGCAAAGGAATGAGAGGATGTTGAAATTGTCTAAAATGAAATTTTTGAATGATGAAAAATAGATAAGAACTCAAACTGCAGATAAATTATGTCAAAGTAAAAATAAATTATATAACCTTACATTACCTACAGTGTGGATGTTCAGGGAATTGCATGTTAAACAAATCCAATTATTATACTTCAGACGAGTCGTAAACAAAACTACAGAACTAATGAAGCCACTGTCTTTGAAATTAAAGAGATTAAAATTCAGAAACTTGTCAATTGTGAAACTAAAGCCACAAAACAAATTACTACCTGATTGTATCCAAAAGTTGTTTACAAGGTCATCACCTAATCTTCCTCCCGTCTTCATCACCCTGTTCAGACTGCTCCCCCCACCCCGCCTGTCTCCACCACTGGTGTGCCAGAAAGCCCGAGCAGGAAGCTGAGTCGTCCGAGGCGAAGCCGCTCGATGCGTCGCAGCACGACTGAGATCCAAACAACGATGCTGCCGGACCCACAGTACCAGAGAGACACTGTGGAGAGCACACAAACCGCTCTGGACCAGGACTACCACTCCCTGCACAACCTGGTCAAGGTGAGAGAGGGGCAGCGTGGGAAATGTAGTCTGATGATAATGGAGTTAAGATGAAATAAAACATAAAGGAAAATGATGGTAAAGATGCAGTAAATTCGGACACACTTAAAGCTACATGCAGCTTCATGTGAGGCTCCCTTAAAGTAAGTTTCTGATTTGTTGTTGTTTTCAGTCGAAGACGAGAAGTCTGGAGGAGACGCTGCGTCTGCACCGATTCTACAACGGCTGCCAGGAGTTCGAGTCGTGGATGGAGGACAAGGAGAACGTCCTGAACACCTTCAGCACCGACGCCGACAACCTGGGAGTGGTGCAGGCCAAGTATGAGGTGAAGACTTTACCCAACGTGATTACACAGCAGGGTGTGGTTTTATATCGAGTCACGTGCTGGAACTGTTGCCTGGCAACAACATCTTACTTCTGGAAATCACGTATGATTAAAACATCAATAATCAGACAGTAAATAAATGATAATCAAAGACCAGGTTTTGAAGGGTCCTCCTTACACGAGGTTTAAATATTTAAATATTGATTCTTTACTTCATACTTTATTAAGTAATGGAGCATGTTAATGGGCATTACCCACAATGCCTTAGTGCAGAGCATAACTGCATGTACATGAAGACGACGTGTGGACTGTCATTAGCAGGTGGAGATGATGATGATGATGATGATGATGGTGGTGGTGTAGAAAGACAGTCCAACAGATTTAACCTGTGTTGACTTCCTGTTTTAGAACTTCCTGACTGAGTTGGCAAGTGGGCGTGGCCGGTTAGATGACATCGTCAAAATGGCGGAGGAGCTGGTGAAGAGTCGGCACAGTAAACAGAGAGAGATCCAGGCCAGACAGAGGACGATTTCCAACAGGTAGAAACCATCAAAATCAAGCAGAGTGTAGACATGTGACCTGGACTGAAGCAGCTGATTCTGGTCTCCTCTGTGTCCTCAGGTGGGATCGGATCCAGCAGCTGAAGGACGAGAAGGGCCACGAGCTGCTGAGTACGGCAGACGTGCAGTCCTTCCTGCAGAGCTGCGAGGAGGCTAAAGGTCAGCTGCAGGGTCAGCTGTCCCGGCTCGACGTCGTGGACGTGGGCTGCAGCTCCTTCACCCTGCTGGCCGAGGAGAAGAACCAGGTTCAGGCCCTCAGAGACATCCAGACCCTGGAGGGCAAGATCGCCTACCTGAAGAGCGTCGCCAAGATGTACGGCTCTGAGTTAGGCTGTAGGACTGTTACAGAAAAACTAAGAATAATTTGTTTGTTTCCTTGTAAAAGAAGGAACCAAGAGGAGGAGGTGGTACGAAGAGGATGGTAAAGATTTAAAAGGAGACGTGTTACTTTTGTTGGAGGTTGAAGTTGTTCCCCTGATGGCAGAGAGATTCTTGCTGCTAAATTTTATTGAAGACTAATGAGAGTCGCTGTGGATCTTTGATAGTGACCACCACTCTTCCTCTTTTAATTTGTGCTGTAAAACCCAATAAACGAAGGAGACAGAAAAAGAAACTGATTAGGAGACAAAGCAGAAGTGTTTTAACACACTAAAAATTTAGTCACAGATTTGGTGTTTTTCACGTGAACCATCTGAGGTGAGAAGTATACTGCATCTCATAGTCCTGGATGTTTGTTTCCCGTGCTGCAGGAAGCAGGACTGCAGTCCGGCAGAGAGTGCAGCCATCATGGAGGAGGTTCGGGGTCTGGAGGCTCTGCTGAAACAGGTTAGAGTTCAATTCTAACCTTCTGCCAGAAGACAGAAAAGGAGGAATTAATCTACTTAAAAATAACGACCTGCATGGGTTGTCTCACAGGTGAAGCATCAGGCTGCAGACAGACAGCGCCTCCTGGAGGAGGCCCGCAGGCTGCAGAGCTTCCAGCAGCAGGCCAAAGAGCTGCAGCGCTGGGCCGGTTCAGTGCAGGACCGTCTCCTGCAGGAGGAGGCGGCCGCTGACGTGGCCTCAGCCATCGCCCTGCTGGAACAACACCAGGAGCTCCGGCTGGACATGGAGGAGCAGAGGAGCAGGTAAAGAGGAGGAGTCAGGAGGTACCGCCACAATAAAACACAACACAGGTTATTACTGTGGCCTGAATGCTTAGAGAAAATAAAATAAAAATCTTTTTCAATCACTATTTTTAATCTATAACAGAAAGAACAATTACTTTATTTCTAAGAAACAAAACAGAAATTTGAAGCAAATTTGACCAGATTTCATTTCACTCATGGACGTCTATAGCTGTCAATACGAAATGAAATAATTTAATACATTTTTTTATTTGTGTGCACATATGTGATAAAATTTTATACAATTTTTAAATAGAATTTTCACTGTAATATTTTTATATTTTGAAAATAAATAATTTCCTAAATTAATTATTTTTGCGTACTCTAAACACAACACTGCCTTAATGAGAAGAAAAAGACTTTGACCTTTAATTCATTTTCTTCTATTAGAAATTATTTAAAATCATAATTTTAATCAAAATGCAAAATTTTAAATATAAAATACATTTGAAATTTTAAATATTTTCATGTCAATGGTGATTCCATTTAAATTTTTATTTTGGCAGTAATTGTGTATTTTCGATGAGATTCCATTGTCAGTGCATGATCACTGATTTAGCAGTTTTAATGTTGAAATCATTGAGCTTATGCACAAAAAGAGAAATGCAAGTTGATCCAGGGAACTGAACACATTTTAGCCTTATTTCCATTATAACTTCAATTAATCAAGTTGTTGTTCTTATTAATAAATAGTGTGAATGAATAATTACAGTGTAAATGACCAGTACAGTGTGTTTGTGTCTCAGGCTGAAGGAGATGGAGAAGTTGGGGGAATCTCTTCAGCGGGGCTCCTCTAATAGGACGACAGGTGGTGTGGACATCCAGGAAACCCTGGACAATCTCTCTTCTGATTGGTCCAAACTGGACAACATGTGGACCAGTAGGAAGCAGTATTTGGAGCAGCAGGTGGAGCTCCAGAGGCTGAACCAGGAGGGAGACCGGATTGAGGCGGCGCTGTCCGGACATGAAGCCCGACTGAGGGTCAAAGACGTCGGGGTGAGGACGCTTCACTCTGATCTGTTTTCATGGTCCATCAACCCTGAAAGTGAAGCTTGACTTCAATTAGATTCCTGAATATACGAAGATTAAACTGAGACATGAAAGCAGTGCTTCGAAACATAAAATCTGCTGAATAACTTCTGCGTATATTGATTATCTCTCTGCGCTCACTGATGCAGGACTCGGTGGACAGTGTCCACAGTCTTCTGGGTCGACAGGAGGAGCTGGAAGGTCTCCTGAAGGCTCTGGACCAACGAGTCCATCATTTCAGTGAGCGCAGTCTGGAGCTCATCAACCAGCAACACTACGCCGCAAAACAGTAAGAGAACACAGGTGGAAGATTGTCTCGTCGTTCAATAGGGAGAAGATACAACAATGAGGGTTGTGACTTGGTCTGTATTTACCTGAAGTATGTTAAGTATATTAATAATTATATGAATATTAATAAGAATTGTTTTCAGCAGAAACAAGTTGTGAAGACAACACCTGTGAATCATCACTTTTTAAAAAGGGATTTGGTTTTTGCTGAGTGAGCTGATTGGTTGATTAATCGACGAGTAGACGACGAAGCAAACGGCAACTAAACACAATGATCTGGCAACTGAGACGAGGAAACACAAGGCTACGCATACACTGAAGGCTAATTAACTAATGAGACACGTGGCACAGAAAAACAACACAACACACACACAAGGTGAAGTAAGTAATTTCAAAATAAAACAGGAAATGCAACACACGGACGGAGGTTTCTCTCACCACTCCCGTTTTCACATCGTCAGTTCAAACATCGATATTATAAAATCATACATTATCGCAGCTTTAAAGTAATTTTGAAATAACATATAAAAAAATGATTGTCAATTTATTATCAGATATTTTTTAATTTCTGGCAAAAACCACATAACAATTGAACAGATTTTCAGCCCAATGAACTGATGATCAAAGGTAATTAACTTCACTAGCCTTTATTTATTTATTTATTTTTTTAATTTGGACAACAACATCTTGATTAACCAATAAGTTTCCAGTGCAAGTCCAACAATCAAACCTAACTAGTGGTGATGGAGTATGTTATGTAATTCTGTTGTTTAAAATACTGAGTTTATGTTTCAGCATCAAGGAGAGGAGCAGGAGCATCCAGAGGGCCAACGTGAGGCTGAAGGACAACAGCACTGAGAGGAGGAGTCTGCTGCTGGCCTCCAAGAAATACCAGGTATTCTCATATTATCACACCAGGACCAGCCTGTATGTAAAGACAGGTTATCAGTTCCATTCTTTGTTTGATTTGTTGATCCGTCCGTTAAACCCTTCGGTCTCTAGTAGTGTCGTCGTGTTAAAAATTGTTGTAACAGCGTTTTTTTCAAACGATAACTCAGTGTGTCATTAGTTTCCCTGACGTTTCGTGCTGCAGGAGTTTCAGAGGGACGCAGACGAGCTGCTGCTGTGGATGGAGGAGAAGTTTAAGGTGGCTGAGGACGAGTCGTACCGCGACCCCACCAACGTCCTCCACAAGCTCAAGAGACACGAGGCAGCTGAGAAGGAGATGCAGGCTAACCAGGTCTGGCTGGACAGACTGGTTCAGGTAAACCACTCCCCTCCGGTTCTTCTTCTCTAGTTAGTTAGTAGTTAAAACAGCTGTTTCTTTGATAGTTTGCGTAATTTGTGAACAGACACTAATACAATGAAGAAGACATTTACTTTACTAGTGTCACTTTTCATAAACACCTTACATGCATTTGTGTGTGTTCAGCTGGGACAGGAGATGCTTGCTGAGGAGCACTACAACAGTCAGAGCATCAGCAGGAAGTCCACTCAGCTCAGCAGCCGGTGGAGGAGACTGCAGGACAAGATGGCCGACAGAGGAGACAAACTGAGACAGGCGGGACAGCAAGAACAGCTGATGGAGCTGCTGCAGGTAAATACCTCAGTAACTGACTAACTTTAGCTATCTAAACTGACCAGTTAACCACTGGTATTGACTAGCTAGCAAACTAAGCTAACTGACTAATTAAAACTGATTGCCTGGCTGAACGAATGGCTAACTAACAAACTGAAAGACAACTGGATAACTGATTAATTTAGCCAACTGACTACTAACCTACCCCCTGACTGTCTGGCTGATAAACAGGCTACCCAACTAGCTGAATGTTTAATGTTAGCTAACTGACTGATAGCAGATAAACTGACTTTAGCTAACTGACCAGTTTACCCATCCACTACCTGACTCACTGACTAACAAACTGGTTAGCAAACAAGCTAGTCAACTGACTAACCCTCGCTGTCTAAGTGGCGGAAGTATTAGCTAACACACTGGTTGACTGACAACTGGATAATATAGTTAACTATCTTACCAGCTTACACACCAGCTAACCACCTTGCTAACTGGTTAACACTTGACTAAGTTACATATTGGCTAACTGACTGGCTATCAGAGTAACTTAGCTAGCTAATTAACTGATCAGCTAACCAACAGTGTAACAAACCAGCTAACTGAACAACTGATGAACTGACTAGCTAACTAATGAGTGATAACTTAAAACTCAGTAACTAGTTTAGCTAAATAAACCCTGATGTTCTTCGTGTCCGTCCTCAGGATGCCAAACTGAAGATTGAAGCCATCCAGTGGATGCTGAACAACGCTGCCAAAGGTCACGACCTGCGCTCCAGTCGACAGCTGCTGAAGGTGAGGACACTGATATGACACCTGTCCAGTGTTTTTAAATGTACTTATTTAATGTTTATTTGTTTATGGACAAATATATAGTATGAAACAACGCAACATACCAGAGCATTTATAGCACAAGCTAATTTACATGTCGTTAGATGAGCCTTTAAAATACAAGAAAATACAAACAAAACAAACAAGCTGTTTACAAACGATGATACAATAAACAAGGTAGATGGATTGGGGATGCAGGAGGCAGAGGAGTCATTATTATTATTATCTTACATTTTTAAACTAGCTACATGTGCTAAATGTTGCTACAGCTGTTTCATAAATTCAACCTTTTTAAGTTTTTTTTTTTAAATTACTTTTTAAGTTTTACTTTTACATGTTAAATAGTGACCCAGATCTGTAGTGCTTGGGACATTTGATCTTCAGCTAAGGAAGTTACCGACAATGTTTTCTTATGTTGTGTATTTATTAAAAAAGAAAACTAAAATTCTGTGTCCGTCCTCTCTGGGGGACAAATTTTATAATGGAGACGCTTTTTCTAAATGACCAAATGACTGTGCTTCAGGGAAAGGGGTGAATTTATGAAACAGCTGTTTGTGTGTGTGAAGGAGCATCAGCAGCTGGAGCAGGAGGCCAAGGAGCTGGCGGAGAAGATCAACTCCATCGTCAGCAGAGCCAAACACCTCGCCTCCAACCACTTTGACTCTCACAGGATCCTCCAGGAGACCGACACGTACCTCACTCTGTGAGTCGACGCTGCAGCGTGTTAACAGCTGGATTTAGCAACAGCTGCACTGATGATACCAATTTCTTTATCGGGAGCAGCTCAGGCATCAACTACAGACCCGAGTATTTCACTTCTATTTTCAGACGTTGTTGAGGTCGCTAGAGTAAAATAATTATTGTAAAATGATGTGAAGGGGATAGTTTTTCTGCTTCTTACAAAGGTGCTGATCAATAATACTCTTCACACTGGAAACTTTACAAAGTAAGTTTAGCATAAAATACTACAATGATAATGTACTGTAAATAATTTCAAAGGGTCCATTTCTCTACAGAGAATATATAGAAGTGACTTTCCAGAAGCATGGCATGCAGCAGGTTTTTAGGTTTTTATGTTTTATTTAAAATCAAAAACTTTGCCAATAAAAGAATCAGATAAATTATATGAGCAGTAAAAAAGTATCTGGTTAACATAGTTGACCTTGAACACAGGAACCTGAACCAGATGGTGTTGACTTAGTGAGGTCTGTGCCGCAGGTTCAAATCCCTCCAGAAGCCTCTGGACCGGCGTCGAGCTCAGCTGGAGGCGTCGGTGCTGCTGTTTGGGTTTTATCACGATGTGGACCTGGAGCTCAGCTGGATCTCTGAACACCTTCCTGCCTCTGGGTCCACAGGGTACGACAAGTCTCTGGCTGGAGCCATCAGCCTCATGCAGAAACACAAGGTAAACGTTTATAATAATGATAATAATAATAATGAAGATGATGATGATGATGGGGATCACTTGTGTGTGTAAAGGTCAATTTTTCCAGATATATCATCACATTTATAAATCAAATTAACAGTTAAAACAAAGGAAAACCTGTAAGTTTGCTCATTTAAAGCCTGTGTGTGTGTGTGTGTGTGTGTGTGTGTGTGTGTGTGTGTACATAGGATTTACAGGCTGAAGTGAACGCCCACCAAAAACACCTGAACCACGTCCTGGAGAAGGGGCGGAGCCTGGCCAAATCCAGCAAATCAGACGGAGCGGACGTGCTCCAGAGGTGCTAATTTCTCTCAGGGGTTTTTTCATGTCAGAAATTCCTCTTTTGTTTTGCATCTTTAGTTTATGAAGAAAGATTCGAGACCAGAACAAGAATTTGAACAAACTAAAACGTGTTTTTCATTAAAGTCTCTTTATCGTTCATGAAACACTGTGTGAAACTTTTTTTCTGTTCTCTCATTGTGACGTTTTGGTCTGACCTGTGTCTGCTGTTGCTTTGCAGGTGCAGCCACCTGAGGGCAGAGTGGGAGGAGCTTGAGGAGGCCTGCAAAAGGAGAGCAGCCCACCTGAGCAAGGCCATCACCAGAGAACAGGTGAGAGGGACGGAGAGGTGATGATTACTTTGAGAAGTATCTAATTATTGTCTTATTGTTGGAAATAACTCCGTCAGGTCTCATAGAAAACTTTTTTTGATGTTTTACGATCGAGTTTGCTTTTAAACAACAAACCAGTTTTATCAATATCAAAAGTATCAGTAAAATCAGTGGTTTGCTTTAGATTAGCTTAATTATACTTCATATAATGTTTGAGCTACAACTTCTTCCTTTAGATTATTTAGATCCTTTATGAAAATAAAATGAGCCAATCTATAGAAGTGAAATAATCAATAAGGCAACTTTATAGTTTAGCACTGGATGCAAACAACAGAGAAGGAGTAGATTTCTCTACATGTCCAATGATAGTGAGTCATTGTATTTGCATGTTACATTAAGTTTTAGTGAATATAAAGAACCGAGTGCGTCTGAACGTGATCTGTCCTCAGCTGCTGCTGGACTGCTCAGAGCTGGAGTCCAGGCTCACGGAGACTCTCAGTCTGGTGACCAGTGATGACTATGGCAAAGACCAACTGGCCACACAGAGTCTCATCAGCAAACATCAGGTACAACACACACTGTGAGTGAGAGGTCTGAACCGAAACAAGAGGGGACCTGGATGTCTGTGAACAGTCCCCTCCTGGTCCTGCAGGTGTTGGAGGGCCAGCTGGAGGTGCTGGAGGTGGAGGTGGAGGAGCTGGGAGACCAGGTGGATCAGGCGGTCCAGAACTGGAGTCTGGAGGAGCTCAGCAGACCCTACAGCCACCTGAGCAGCCTGAGCCAGCAGCTGCAGCACCAGGCTGCTCTCAGGTAAAGCTCCAAACTGCAAATACAGAGTTTTAACGTTGAGGAATAATCCCAGATTTTTATTTCTCTCTGTTGTTGCTGCTGATTTTACAATTCATTTTAAAGCATATCACTATATTGTTTTATAAGTGTAATCAGTCCCAGTGCTGTGCACAGGTTCTCTCAATGCCTCAGTGGAGACAGTCTCACGCTTCCAACCTCATCAATACCATAATTGATTGATCCTTGATAATAGCTGCGTCTGCTCTTAGTTGGTTTATATCCTGTTTTTTCAAATGGAAAATGTTCGGTGGCGGTCGGTGATGACTGACCCGCCTGTGCACCTGTGGTCTCACTGTCTGCTGTCAGGGGTCAGAGGTTACAGGAAGTCTTCCACCTCCATGAGTTCAGACGTGAATCCTCAGAGCTGGAGGACTGGATGATCCGGCAGAGACAGACGGCAGAGTCTCAGGACCTGGGCAACGACTACCAGCACGTTCAGGTGACGTCTCTCTAACTAGAGTAGAGCCGCACAGATGAATCAGTAGGGCTGACATTATTACAGGCCGATCGTCACTGATTACAGGTTTATTATTATCAGTATGTAAAGCACAGTCCAAAAGTGAGGACGCTCTCAAAAATAGAACCATGAAAACAGAAAAAAACTAAATCAGATCAGTATTTTAAACATCTGAAGTGTCTAAAACCGTTACTCTGTGCTGTTTATCGTAATGTGATCGTTACGTCCTGATCACAGGAAAACTGTTCATCTCAAGATCTGATGATGATGATGTTTTAAAAACAAATGAAGCTGAAGTCTGTGTTTGTTGTGGACGTGTCAGTTGCTTCGTGGAAAGTTTGAGGGTTTCCTGAAGCAGCTGGAGGTCGGAGAGGAGCGACTGCAGAGCTGCAGCGACGCGGCCGCTCGACTCATCCGCAACAAACACCCGCAGAGCGCCGCAGTCAGAGAGACGCTGCAGCAACTCGGGTAAGACACACTGAGCTGAAACTTCCAACACGCCGTGAAAACACTGTGACCTGTGCAGGCTGCTCAGACGCCCACATTCAGCTACGCACCTGATTTATGATTATTATTATTATTCTGTGCTCGTTTTCTGTTTGTTCTTTCTTTGTGTTAATCCTGTCGTTGTCCGTGTGCAGTGCATGCTGGGAGGATTTAAAGGAAGTGGCCAGAGAGCGTCAGGATCAGCTGCAGAGAGCTGAGGAATGTCACCGCTTCTACCAGGATCTGACTGACGCGCTGACGCTCATCCAGGTATCTGTCCGTTCTGCTGAAGTCCAACGTCTCAGTCTTCACGTCTCTCGCTCTCATCTTTCTCTTTTCGTCTGTAGGAGCGACAGAAAAGCATCCCCGACGACATCGCGAAGGATCTGCGAGGAGTGATGTCACAGCTGAGGAAACACGAGGCGCTGCTCCACGAGCTGGCCGCCACAGAGCAACAGGTACAGACGCACAGAGACGAGAGGTGATGAGTCATAACCCGCGGTCACAGAACCAAATGTGAGCCAGCTCGACACTCAGTTGGCAGATTATTAGGAACACCCGGCTACAGCTCACACAGTCAGATCCAACATGGAGGAGGTGTTTCTGTGACTTAGCCTTCTCTCATTCATATAAAAACGTGTGTGTGTGTGTGTGTGTGTGTGTGTGTGTGTGTGTGTGTGTGTGTGTGTTACAGTTGCAGGATCAGCTGGACGCCATCGACCCCATCCTGGACCTCTGCACACCTCAGCTGAAGCTCCGCCTGCAGGACGTGCAGCAGGAAGTGGTGGAGCGGTGGGAGGAGCTACGACTTCACACCGAGCAGAGGGAGGAGGAGCTAAAACTGGCGTGTCAGCGATACCTGTTCCTGAACACGGTGAGGATCAGACCGACGGGCGAACGAGTCGACCTCTGACTCGTCAGATCTGACCCATGTTTTCTTTGCGCGCTCCAGGCGCAGGACTACCTCCTGTGGTGCAGCCAGCTGATCGGTGCGATGGCCGCCGAGGAGAGCATCAGCGACGTGGCCACCGCCGACCTCCAGCTCGCTCAACACCAGCAGCTGTGGGCCGAGATGGAGGCCAGACAGGAGACCTACCAACAGGCCCTGGACGTGGGGGAGGAGCTGCAGACACATGACAGGAACAACAGGAAGGAGGTGAGGACGACACGGAGGTTTGAGATGGTTGATATGCTGATATGTTTATTTTGGCTGCTGTTTCCTTCAGGTGGTGGAGAAGCTTGATGCTCTGCAGGCGGAGAGAGACAAACTGGAGCATCAGTGGAACAAGAAGCAAAGCTGGTTGGAAACGGTTCATCTGGAGCAGGTCTTCTACAGGGACGTCAACAGCACGGACAAGACCTCCAGCTCACAGGAGGTACGTTCACCCTCTGTGTTTGTTCTGGAAGATAAAAGATAATTATCTGTCCTGTCTCTGGTAAAATCCTCCGCATGGTGTCTGCAGATCCTGCTGCAGAACGGCACTCTGGGAAACACGGTGGATGAGACGGAGGGTCTGATCAAACGTCATGAAGCTTTTGAGAAGCTGCTCAGCTCACAGGACGACAAGGTCTGCTCTGCTTCTCTGCAACTAACCATTATTTTCTTTTCTTAATCAATTCTTTAATCGTTAAATAAAATTGAAAGTTCCCATAGTCAAAGACGACGTTATAAATATTTCATTTTCAACTATTTCAAACAGAGAAACCGGTAAATCGTCACATTGGAGAAGCTGGAATCAGAGAATGTTTTACATTTTTGCTTTATGAATGACGTGAAAGTTTGATTGATAACCAAATATTGATTATCACCTTCCATGCAGTTTGTTTTTTTGTTAAAATATAATATCTCGATTATAGTTACATTGTCATTGTTTTTTATTGACATATTATTTGTAATTTATTAATTGTTTAAATTATTTTTTTTCTTGACTGAAAAACTTTTTATATGATGAGAAATAGTGCGATTCTTGAATGTCGGTTGAAGCCTAGTGGCAGAGTTATAGCTCCTCACAGTGAACTGGAGACACATCCAATCAGAGTTGCTCGTCCTCGTTTTCTTCAGGTTCTTTTAGGATATTTAAATGTTATCGCTCCCTCCCTCTCTCGGGTGCAGCTGTCCGCTCTGAAGGAGCTGGCTGAGCGACTGAAGAAGCAGCTCAGCAGAGAGAAGAGTGGGCGGGTGCAAACCAAACTCAAAGCCCTCCTCCAGAGACGGGACAGGATCAGGGAGCTGTCCGTCAAACGCAGGGAGGAGCTGGAGCTCTCCAGGATGCTTTGTATCTTCAACCGAGATGTAGCCCAGGTATTCAGCCGACCAATCAGAGACCACCACAGTGTATGTGGCAGCGCGGCGATCAGTTCGGCTATTATCTGACTGTCTGTGTTTGCGTCCGTCAGGCTGAGGAGTGGGTGTCTGAGCGGATGCAGAAGATGGCGGAGGACGGTAAGGCCGACCTCAGCAATCTGCAGACCAAGATGAAGCTGCTGCAGAAACATCAGGTGTTCGAGGCCGAGATCCTGGCTCACAGCGAGATCATCAGCTCTGTGCTGCGGGTAAGACCAGCTGCAGGTAGAAATCTGACACGAAGAGACGTGAGTGGATGAGACTAAAGTTGAGCAACGAAAAGGTCAAATCAGAGAAGAAGAGACACGGTGAGATTCAACATCATGAGCAAGAAGATAAACCAGTGGAATGAAAGGAGGGAAGTTGAACAAGATGAATTTAGATGTGTGATGATGAAGAGGAGGAGAGAGACTAAGACCTGTCTTCCTGTTTAGAACTAAATGGAGGGATCCTGTCGCTGTCATGAAGAAAAGATCTTTATTTGCCTGAATCGTGTCAAACGTCTTGTTCTGTTCCTCCAGGCCGGGGACGAGCTGGTCTCCCTTCATCACCCGAGGTCCAAGGAGGTGAAGAGGAGTGCCGCCGCCCTGCAGCTCCACTGGGAGGAGCTGAAGAGAGCCGTGGCCACCCGCGGGAAAGCCCTGGAAGACAACAGAGACTTCCTGGAGTTCCTGCAGAAGGTGGAAGAGGTGGAGGCCTGGATCAGACACAAGGTGAGAGGCGGACGGAGGGACTGAGGAATGAAACCTGGATCGCTGTGTTACGCTTCCTCTCTGACCCGTCTGTGTTTCAGGAGGTGATGATTAATGTGGGAGATGTTGGGAAGGACTACGAACACGGAGTTCAGCTGCTGAAGAAACTGGGCGAGTTCAGGGGAAGTGGAGACGGGGTGAGTAAGAGCCTGTTGTCTGACTGAACATGTCCAGATCTCCTCCTGTAATTCTGCTTTTATTCATAAATATCAACAAACACGTCGCATTTACTACCGCTGCTTCACAATAAAAGCCTCCTGCTGGCTTCCTGTTAATAGAAACTGTTGATATCAGCACTAACTCAGTGAATACAAAAGTCCCACAGATTCAGATAGAAAGGTGTTGAGAGCTGAACACAGAGACACTTTGGAATAGGCGTCATTCATTTTTTAATCAGACCGATGCTGCTACTTGCAGTTTCGTTGTCGGTCAGTTTAAGCTAGCAGGGAGCGGTGGAGTTCAGTGACCTTTCAAACTCTCACTGTACAGATGTGTTTCACACCTGGACGAGATCCGTCACACCTGCTGCTCTGGAGGATCGGACCGTAATGTGATTGTCCAGATAAGATTAGCTAGTTGGTTGTGATTGGGCTGTGATCTCCTCACCAGTGGAAACACGTGTTCACGGCTTAATGCAGGAAATTGAAAGTGATCATGTGATCAACAAAACTGCCTTATAGAGCGCGCATGTTACTGATTACGGCGACGTTAATGCAGGTTTGTTTAATCTGTAGGAAGCGACGGTGGACGACGCTCACATCACGGCCATCAACAGACTGGCGTCCAGACTGGAGAGGAGACGGAGCGCGGACGAGCTGGCGACCGTCAGACAGAGGAGACAGCAGCTCAACGACAGGTAACATGAAATCACACCTGCGCGGGTCACGTTCTCCGCTTCGTGCCGACGTGTCTCGTCTTTTTCCAGGTGGAGCAAGTTTCACGGAGATCTGAGCACGTACAAGAAGAAGCTGGAGGCGGCGCTTGTGATTCACGCCCTCATCAGAGAGCTGGAGGAGGTCCGGGACCGAGCCAACGAGAAGGTCGGTCACGCGTCAGATCTCGCGCTGACGCTCACATACGTGTCGAGGAAGCGCAGCTGTTATATCTGAATGAGGTTCGTTGTGCTTCCCTGTAGATGCTGCTGCACGGTCAGGATTGCGGTTTTGATGTGGAGAGCGTGGAGAACCTGATCAGACGCCACGAGGAAACGGAGAGAGAGGTCGGGGTCATCCAGGAGAGGTCGAAGGTGAGAGGAGGGTCGCTTTCACCTTCACCATTAAATCTGGACAGCAACACGATGATGGATGACCGTGTCACTGACCTTGTTGTCTTTGCTAGCAGCTACAAGTATCTTCGCTGTAACTAAGCAACCAACTGCAGAGTAGACAATCTGCTTCCTGTTTACACCGGCACGCACGTGCCCAGTGAGCATTAATGGTTGGAGATTTTGGAGATCATTTTCATTTGAAGACCATTTTAAAATGACGTGACTTGAGTTTTATGATGAGTTTCCTTTAGCGCTGACGACGAGCTCGCAGCAGGAAGGTAGAAAACACGTTGCTGCATATGTACATCATCAATATTTATTAATGTTATGTATTAATGAAGCAATTTTCTTCTTGTATTTAATGTTTCCCACGTATTTTCCTTCAGCAGTTCAGTCTGTTTTTTATTTTCACATTTGACGTGGAGCATCATTAGCTGAATTCTATGAAGGCGCTAATGACTGCGTTGGTGACCTCTGCCCCCCAGGCTCTGGAGACGCAGGTGTCGGATCACCTGAGGGCTCGATCGGTGATGAGCGACAACCTGAAGAACAAACAGAAGGAGGTGCAGAAGGCTCTGAAGACTCTGGACAAAGAGGTCAAACACCGGTGAGGATCAACCATTTTATTATTATAGTGATATTACAACAAATATATATCAAAAAGCTTTTTATTAAGACACTGTTAATTATGGAACCGTTTTAAAATCATGGCTTGAAAGTCAAACTCTTCTCTTTGGAAGTCGTGATATTGATGTGAAACAAAAGTGGCTTGAGCCTCGCGGTGTGATTTAACAGATGGGCTCATGGGAAATGTTGTTTGTTTAGGAAGGAGAAGCTGCAGGAAGCTCACCAGCTGCAGCTGTTCAAAGCTAACCAGCGCCTCCTGCTGGAGTGGAGCGTCAAACAGAGCAGCGAGCTGGCTGAGAAAAGTCTCCCCAAGACCCGAGCCGAGGCGGACCGGCTCATCATGGAGCATCAGGACTGGAAGGCGAGCGTTGCCCCTCCCCCTCCTGATATACTGCGTCTGTGTGGTGGATCAGATGTAACAGTAAACCCTGTCTCTGCGTTTCCAGACAGAGATCAACGCCCGCACCGAGCGCATCGACTCTGTCCGGGACTTCGGTCTGGGCCTGATCCGGTCCGGCCACAGTTCCAAGGCAGAGATCCAGAAAGCTCTGAACCAGCTGGAGGAGGCCAAAGCCGGACTGGACCGAGCCTGGCTGAACCGCAACACGACGCTGGAGCAGGCGCGAACCCTGCAGGTGACGATCAGGGATCAAGAAGAATGATCTCAGCACAGGGCCAAGTTACCTACTAGTTAAACTAGTTACCTACTAGTTAAAAGTTCTGCAAACTCTGCTGTAGTTCAGTTTGTTGGACTTTCTGTTCTCCTGAATACACGCGTGACTCAGTGTAACACGGTCTCCCTGCTGCAGGTCTTCCTGGCCTCGGTGGAGCAGTGTGAGAGCTGGCTCAGCAACAAGGAGGCCTTCCTGTCCAATCAGGACCTCGGGGTAAAGATGACTTTGTTTGGAAACCTGCTCTGTCTGGGGGAAGTTTTCAGGTTGATCGGAGTATTTTCCTTCTCCTCTGTGTCTGCAGAGCTCGGTGACGGAGGTGGAGACTCTGCAGAGGAAGCAGACTCAGTTTGAGGAGGCTCTGGAGGCTCAGGTGGACCAGGTGGACCAGGTGGAGAAACTGGCCCAGACGATGGTGCAACAGAAGCACTACGACTCGGACAACATCAGAGCCAAGAGCAAAGCGCTGGCTGCCAGGTTAGAGCGTCACGGCGCCACAGACAGTGAAGCTGCTCACTGACGGGATGGAAAGTTAGAGTGTCTCCAGAAGCTTCCGGATCTCGTTTGTTAAATAAACGTTAAACACAGTCCCACTGTTCTTCCAGTCGGTGTCATAAATATCTGTCATATCATTGATCACAAGCTCAGGATTTAATGGAACATCAGATTAAACAGTGTTGATTAAATTTAAACAAATGTTCAGTTTGATAGAGAACACAACGTTGAGAGGATGATTTATTTATTATTGTGTACATATGTTTTTTCCCTCCATGAACACTTGCTCTGTATTAAAGCTGTCGATGACCTCACCTGTGTGCCTGCTCACCTGTGTGTCTGCTCACCTGTGTGTAGGCGGAGTCAGCTGCAGCAGCAGAGCAGATCTCGTCACAAAGCTCTGGATCAATCCCTGCAACTGCAACAGTTTTTATCCAGCAGCTACCAGGTACTCTACTGACCTCTAGTGACCTCTACTGACCTCTAGTAACCTCTACTGACCTCTACTGAACTCTAGTGACCTCTACTGACCTCTACTGACCTCTACTGAACTCTACTGACCTCTAGTGACCTCTACTGAACTCTACTGACCTCTACTGACCTCTACTGAACTCTACTGACCTCTACTGATCTCTACTGATCTCTTTTACATCCTTGTTGTATGAAATGTGTGTGTGTGTGCGTGCGCGCGCGTGTGTGTGTACATTGCAGGTGTGTGTGTGGCTGAACGAGCGTAACGCCGTGGCATTGGATGAGAGCTGGAGGGAACCAACCAACCTTCAGGCCAAACTGCTGAAACATCAGAGCTTTGAGGCCGAGGTCCTCGCCAACCGCTACAGACTGGACACACTCACCAAGGTGCGTGTGTGTGTGTGTGTGCGCATCATTTCTGTATTAGATCAGCTGTACAGTGTGTAGGTGTGTACAACCTGCACACACACGTGCAGCTTGTTGACACATATGATAATGAACGTTAGTGAAGAAGAGAGGAGGAAGATGACGACAGATGGATCCGTGTTAGTTTAGTTTTATTTTCTTACTTTTTAAAAACACTGTCACTGATTTTACATCAACATTCTCTCAACAAACAACAAACAAACAAACAAATAAACAAACAAACAAACAAACATCACTGTTCACAGAAACACAATAAAAACTTTAATAAATCATTTAGTGTTTGTAAGATGTGTTTGACCTGATCTGTGTGTGTGTGTGTCTGTGTGTGTGTGTGTGTGTGTGTGTGTGTGTGTGTGTGTGTGTGTGTGTGTGTGTGTGTGTGTGTGTGTGTTGCAGGAAGGGGAGAAGCTGCTGTCAGAGTCTCGTTCAGCTGATGTGAAGGTCGGACCTCGACTCAGAGAGCTGACAGACAGCTGGGACACTCTGATCCACAACTGTAAGGAGAAGAAGAGCAGACTGCAAGAGGCCTACCAGGTACACACACACACACACACACACACACACACACACACACACACACACACACACACACACAGGTTGTTAAATGGATCATTATTTCAGTTTCCGGCAGCAAAATAAAAGCTTCCTGAAGCCTGTATGTGTCACGTTCATCAGTAGATAATTGTCTGTGTCTGTCTTTGTGTTTGTAGGCGCTGCAGTTCCAGCGTTCATTGGACGACATGGAGCAGTGGGTGGGCTCAGTGGAGAGGGAGGTGGCCAATGAGGACTGTGGAAGTGACCTGCCGTCCGTCAACAGGCTGCTGAAGGCTCTCCAGGGGCTGGAGGAGGAAGTGGACGGACTCCGGGGCAGAATCCAGGTCAAGAACCTCGACTTCATGAATTTCCCTGACGACAATTTCCGAGTAGTTTTTGCCATGTAGTAGGAAACGTGACATTTGTATCTTTCCACAGCGTTACTGTTGTATATTTGACCTTTGTTTTTAATCTGTCAGGACCTGATGGACACGGCGAAGTCCTTCCACTCGCAGGGAAACTTCCTGGCCGAGGAGATCCAGACCAGAGTGGCACACACCATCAGCAGGTCTGACAACAATGAATGTTCATTCAAAGTTCATTTATCCAGAGAGAGAGAGAGAGAGAACGGATGATAATAGATCTTATCTTTCAGGTCAGAAATATAAAACAAAAGGAAAAGAAAATGATATTTTCTGCTTGTGCCATTAGAAAATATCGCACAAACCACAAACCATATAAAGCTAAAATAATAAAGTTACTGATGGAAAAACACTAAATAGATGATTTACAGTCAGTCATTTGTCCATTAATAACTGTCGCACAGGTACTAGTCTCTCATACCGCTGCAGTACCTGCTTCTCAGAGGTGTTAACACCAGGTGTGTGTGCACGTCTTCTCTGTCAGGTACAACAGTCTGTCGGAGCCCCTGCAGAGGCGCAGGGAAACCCTGGAGGCCTGGCAGGTTCTGTTCCAGTTCTACAGAGACCTGGAGGAGGAGGTGGCCTGGCTGAGCGACAGACTGCCCTCCGTCACTGCCAGAGACCTGGGGAGCTCCCTGAGCAGCAGCCAGCAGCTGCTCCACAAGCACCAGGTGACCGCTGGTTCGAAATGTTCTTCTAAATGTTCTATATCAGTTTCTAAAGGTTCCTCTTTCTTACATCTTGTCGTATGAAACTTCACGTTGTTATCACCATCATTACTTTTATTTTTATTACCGTGGTTTCGAGGCTTTAGCAGGTGGAGAATGGACACGGTTGAGTTAGACATGAATACTTAAAGATCGTCTGCATACAGTGAAACTTTAAAATCTTACTTTCCCATTGTGATGCCAGTGAAGCTCGAGGAGACCAGGGGAAATAGAAAAGGTGATGATGGGCAGATTTGTGTGAGACAAAGGTGTAAAAATCCACATCAGGACCGTGTGTCCAACTGGATGTTTGGGGGAGATTCTGTTCTGTTCATCTCAGGAAATGTTTAAAAGATAATGTTTTTTTATTCAGGCTGTGACGCAGGAGATCTCGAGCCGCGCTCCTCTGGTCCAGGCAGTGCAGGAGGCGGGACATAGCTTGGTGAGGAACCAATCACACTTTTCTAAAACTCTCTGTATCGTAACGTAGGTGTGTTTTTATAATGTCAACAGACACTCATGACCACGTTGCGTCGACTCTCTCAGGTCAGAGGTCGTCACTTCGCGTCTCACGATATTCGGGAGCGTCTGGAGGAGCTGAAGAGTCTCCACGACGAGCTGATGATGGAGGCGGAGAGGAAGGGGAAACTCCTGCAGGAGGCGCTCAGCATCCACACTTTCCTCTCCGAGGTAATAGTCTCTAACAGTGTTGGAGCTTCAGTGAAGAAGAAACTGGAGGTTTGGAGAACAATGTGTGAATGTGGTTGGTGTTATATGCATATTTTATTTTACTATATGTTTTTATATTTTAATGATTTACGTCTTTATTTGTTTTAACTTATGCTGTCAAGAGGATTGCTGCATAACTTAATTTCGTTGTGTTCTTAGTGAATAAATATCTGCGTGTCTTCGATATCTAATCTATCTTTCTCTGATCGATCTATCCGGTCGTGACTTCAGCTTTAGTAGATCAGGCGTGTTTTCCTGACAAGTCTTAATTTTATTTAATCAAACCTGAATCCAGTAACTGAATCCTGAATCCTCTCCGATCCTTCACTGACCCTCGTTACGTTTGTCTTTCTTCGTTTGATTAAAGTTATAAATAAAGATTGATCTCAGATCTGTGATCAGCTGTTGTTGGTGCTGCAGTTTTTAGTTGCAGCTACTAAATGAATCAACAATCAATTAACGTTAATGAAGCTAATTAATGTCCAGGATTAAAGGAGCTGTTAATACGTTTGTGTGTGTGGAGGTGTCGGAGCTGGAGCTGTGGTTGGAGGAGCAGCGGGTGGGTCTGGAGTCTCGGGACTGTGGGAGGAGCGAGGAGGCGACGGAGGCGCTGCTCCGGAGGCTGGACTCTGTGGACGTGGAGCTGGAGAACCAGAGGAGGACGGTGGAGAGGCTGCAGGAGAGCGGAGCGTCGCTGCAGCACCTGGGACATCCCAACAGGTGAACTGCTATGACTCATTCATTTAGATTTTTATTTTCAAAATAAAGCTGGAAGTATTCAGTGTTTTATTTTGAAAATAAAACAGCAGAGTTTGTGTTTCTTTCCGTCTCAGCCACCTGGTCAGTGATTCCCTCCCAGCCGTCCTCCAGCGCTTCGAGACTCTCCTCAGACTCTCCGCCGCTCGCCGCGTCGCCCTGGAAGACCAGCTGCGTCTCTACGTGTTTGAGCGAGAGGCCAAAGAACTACAAACATGGCTGACCTCCAAGAAGACAGTGGCAGAGTCCGAGGACTGCGGACAAGACCTGGAGGACGTAGAGGTGAGCCACAGACGAACGAGATGAAACTAAGTACTGTAACGTGGGGTCGGGTTCTTCTCGCCGTCTCAAAGTCGAGGCTTAAATCTAAAGGTGACCGTGTTTTCACGACCTGCTGGAGGACATGAGGCAGAATCTGTGACTCGCTTTCACGTGATGTCGACTCTTTATTGTCCTCTTTTTGCTTTTTAACTCTCTAACTGTTTTTATTATATTGAAGCATATTGTACGTTTTCTCTCTTTAATTTCTCCTCATCCACCTGTCTGCTGTTATCATGTCCTGAGCCTCTTACCTGTTATTGCTTTTGCTGTTATTAAAGATGCGATATAAATAAAGTTATCAGCTGCTTTCACCTCAGCTGAGACAGAAATCAGAATTTAAGATATTAAATCTCCCTCCCCCTCCCCCCTGTGACTCCTCACTTCTCTTCCCTCCGTCTGCAGGTTCTTCAGAAGAAGCTGGAGGTTCTGGTGTCGGAGGTGTCCGGTTTGGGGCGGAGCAGGCTGACGTCGGTGCAGCAGCTCGGCCGAGGGCTGCAGCAGGACGGTCAGGCCCGGAGGAGAGACGACGCTCTCAGCAGGCTGTGGGACGACCTGGACAGCAGCATCAGGACCAGAGAACAGGTGCAGCGCCGTCACAGGTGTGACACACACACACACGCTCGGATGTGAGGAGGACGGAGGTGGTGATGGTTTTGTTCTGTCCCCCGTGTCCGACAGAGTCTGCAGTCAGCGAGGGAAATTCATCAGTTTAATCACGACGTGGACGAGCTGAGGGGCTGGATGGCTGAGAAGGAGGCTGTGCTGGACTCGGAGGACCAGGACCACGACCTGCAGTCCATCCAGACTCTGCTCAGACAGCACCAGGCTCTAGAGGTAGGAAGCCACCAGCAGGGTTCACAGGTGGGAAGGTGTAGGATCAACTCCCACTTACCTGTCATTGTCTCCTGTCAGAGGGACCTGGCGCTGATCTCTGAGGAGGTGACCCGGAGCAGAGAGGAGGGCCGGGCTCTGAGCAGACGGCAGCCTCAGTCCAGATCCTCTGTGACTCAGAGGCTGAAGGAGCTGGAGACCTGCTGGACCAGCATCCAGGACAAGGCCTCGCAGCGCTGCACCAGGCTGGGCCAGGCGGAAGACGTGCAGAGATACTTATCTCACTGGACTGAACTCATGTAGGTTCTCATCACATCCTCACATCTCACTCAGACCAGCGACTGACTGACTGTTTTCTGAGTGATCCAATAAAAATAAAGCAGATTTCAGGTAAAAACACTCAGAGAAACCAAATCCTGCAAGGTTTGGATGGTGGGTCCAGGTGGGCGGGGCTTGGTGACTGCTTTGTTGTGACATCACAAAGTTCCAGAAGTCCTGACGGCTGGTTTTAAGGCTCAGTTTCTGAATACAGGCTGTGTGCATTTCTCTGTGGACTGAGGCTTTGATACTTTCACAGTATTAATATAGAAGCTAGAGCTGATCTATAATCACACTACACATGGACACAGACCTTTACACTGGAGGAGCTTTAATCAGTTTCATCAAGGATTTTGTCTTTCAAATGTAAGAAAATGTTATGAATGTTATCATTTCCCAGAGTTCAGTGTGACGTCTTCAGATGTCTGACTGAATTCAATGAAATCCTCACATTAAAAAATTCTCCAGAATATGATTGGCTCTCCAGATCATAGATCAGATGCAGTGCGAGTTCTGTGACGTCTATGTTGTGTCGCAGGGCGTTGCAGAAGGAGATGCTGTCTCTGGTGCGAGGGGAGGCGCAGAGCGTGGAGGGCGGCGACCTGGAGCAGCTCCTTAAGAAGCACGAGGAGTACCGCGTCCAGATTGACAGGCAGCTCAGCAAATCACAGGCCGTGAAAGACGAAGGGAGGCGACTGATCGAGGAGAGAAACTTCATGTACCAGGAGGTGACGGCGCCACGACAGACACACAATAAAATCAAAGCAGGTGGAAGCGTCTGCTCAGAACTTCTTACCTGACATTCCTCCTCGTGCTCCCAGGTGGAGGAGCGTGTCTGTGAGATGGAGGAGCTGGAGGTGCGGGTGGAGAGGGTGTGGGAGGAAACCAGGCTGCTGTACGAGGAGGAGCTGGAGATCTTGCTCCTGCAGAGGGAGCTGGAGCAGGCAGAGCGCTGGCTGAGCTCCTATGAAAACACTCTGACGGCCGAGGACTACGGGGTGGGTCCACGACCGCTCGCTGACGCCGCTTAAACAGTTTGAACTAGATTTGAATATTTCTTTTCTCTTCTACTTTATTCTTCTACCTTATTTGACTGAAGAAGCATCTGGAAACGCAGAACCGAGGTGATGCTTGACCTGAATACATGTGTTCTGTGTTTGTGGCCCCTCCAGGACTCTGTGTCTGATGTCATGGAGCTCCTGAAGAGGCAGGAGGACTTGGAGGCCATGATCCAGGCCCAGAGCGACCGCTTCATCACACTACAGAAGAAGAAAACACAGGTTGGTCGGTCACACCTTGTGAATAATGGAGGTGGGTTCGTGGACTGTATCATGTTTTCTTTGTTTCCCCAGAGGGAGAAGAGACTGGGTCTTCACGGAGACGAGGACCTTCAGGACAGGAGACCTCCGGCCAGAGTCTCCTCCCTGAGGAGTAAACCGTCTGATCCAAAAACCCCGCGGGTCTCCTCCTCTAGAGACGCCGTCCGGCGAGTCGGCAGCGGCTGGCAGACGGAGAGACCAATCAGACCATCCATGCGAGACAGGAAAACAGACAGACTCAGCTCCTCTGTCAGTCCTCCTCCGAGCCCGTCTCTGCAGCCTGAACCAGATTCTCCGAGACGAGTTAGTGTCAACAAAAAGGCAGAAGAAGAATCGGCTCACGGTCCTCCTGCTGGTCCGACTGTGAAGCCCCGGAGAAGTCCAACCAGAGACTCAAACTTTAATCCTGACGCTCCGCTCAGAGCGTCAAACAACGACTCCTCTCCAAAACGTCCTCAATCACCTCCACCCTCCTCCTCCAAACCTTCCCCACCCCCTCAAACCTCCTCCTCCTCCTCTAAAGGGCCTCCTGAGGAAGACCGTCGCCCCAGATCCAAACCTCCTCTGGCTCCAAAGCCTAGAATCTCCTCCGCAGAGCAGACGTTCGGACGCCGCTCTGAGCCTCCGAACCAATCGGAGAAGCCGGCTACACCACCTGACTCACCTCCACTGGTCAGGCGGCTCGTCGCTCCCACCGAACCGCCACCTCCACCTGCCACAGAGCGACGGACTCCCCCTGAATCGCCAACGCCCTCGATGAGAAAACGACTCAAAGACCTGGAATCGCAGCCTGATGTTCCCGATACTGCAGCTCCGCCTACCGACAAACAGGTTAGACCACCTGACTCCCCGACTGCCGAACCAATCACAGCGGAGGATTCTGACTCACCTGACCTCGATCCTCCAACAAGGGAGCAGCCTGCGTCTCCTGCGCAGAGACCGAAGCAGTTAGAAGATCTACCGGAGGAGGAGAACACAGCTGAGGTGATAATCTATCCAATCAAAATCATTAGCAGCCACACGTTTTAGACCGAAGCTGAAATGATTAAGAAAATTCATTGGAATTGGAATGACTTATTGATAACTCATTAAGTCATTTTTATGCCTCTGCCTTTTATAGACCAGAATAAAAGTATTAATTAAGGAAATTAAAAAGATTAATCAATAATGAAAATAAACATTTGCCGCAGCTCTACTTCAGACATATTTAGAAAATGACTGTCACGTGTTGAAAACTGGACGTGATTGGCAGCCGCTCTGTCGCTCCTGTTGTGTTGTCAGGTGACGGCGGAGCAGCCAATCAGAATGGAGGGGACGCTGGAGATCAAGCTGAAACAAGCAGGAAGCAAGGTGAGACACGTTCAGTCATCAGAGCAAAAGATGAACCACCGTGTTAGAAAATAACAGGTTCCATTATTCAAGGGTCAAAGCTACAAGCAGGAGAGGAGCAATTAACTACAACTCCCACGATGCATTTTGGCAACAAAAAAACATTAAAAACATCCAGCTTAAAATTTGATTGACGATGTTGAGAAAACTGAAAACACGTTTTGAATTTGCTACCACTCTGACCACGTCTCTGTGTAGCAGTGGCAGCCGAGGCTCATGGGTATTGTAGTCAAATGACGAACAAAACATTATTTTTCATTGAAATGATGGTGGACACACTGTAAAAACTATAGAGTTGTTACATTATCAGAAGAGTTTCTGTGCTCAGTAACATTAAAAAATGAAAAATAAAATGAGACGTGGAAACAGCAACAACATTATCACTGTCTGCTGCTGCAGGGTCTGGAGCACTGGGACGAGGTGTTTGCTGTTCTGCAGGGAGAGACGCTCGGCCTGTTTAAAGACCGAGCAGCTGCTGCAGAGGTATGATAAAAAAACACTTCACTAACACTGAAAACATCACAGAGGCTCCTTTAAAGATATTCAGATCAACTGGAGTTCAAATTAAACATAATAAACATAATTGTTACATAATATAATAATGTACACTATATTATTATAACATAAATAATTTAAATTAATGTCTATTATACTTTCTCTTTCACCCTCTCACAAAAAACAGATACATCACAGATGGATACGACCTCATCACATATAAACCTCGAAAAATACACACACACACACACACACACACACACACACACACACACACACCATAGACACATACCATACACATCATATTCTTTTCTTTCTATATCCTTCATGTCACACCTGTTTTTGTTATGCAAAGTCACAAAAAAAATAAAAACTTAAAATTTTAAATTAACCTGAGGTCTTTTCCTGAGTCAAGTCTGCTGGAAAAAAAATCATTGTTTAATATTTTATTCGATATATATGTTAGTAAGTTGTTTAAAGAATTCATCAAACATGCATTTAAGTGAAGTTTTATTTGAGAAATGATCAAACTTTAATAATGTCAGTAATGAAACACTCGACTGTGTGTGCTGTGTTTCCACAGAGAACCTCTAGGTGGCCTCCTATCAACATGTCCGGAGCAGTTTGCAGGGAGAACTCCTACAGGAGGAAGGAGAACACGTTCAAACTGATGTAAGTGAGCAAACAAACAAACATCATGTTCAAAACTTTACTTTAATCACCTTCTGCATGGTTTTCAAAAGTCTTAGATTTAACCTGGTGAACCTGCAGAAACTCCACTTATTCGGTTTATTTGGAAACTGTGGTCTCCTCTAGACTGCTCAGTTCAAAAGGTTTGTAAAGAGTCTGTGTGACACGGTTCTGTAAATAAATACACAGTATTTCCTCTGCGTGCTGTATGTCTGTGTCAGACTGGAGGATGGCAGTCAGTACCTGTTCGCAGCGTCCAGCAGAGAGCTGCAGCAGCTCTGGGTGAAGAAGCTCCAGAACTGTCCCGGATCTGCCAGCAGCGACTCTGACGACTCAGGGTGAGCACACACACACACACACACACACACACACACACACACACACACACACACACACACACACACACACACACACAACACACACAACACACACACACACCACTTCACCACACCAGCACACACACAACACGCCAAACCACACACACACACCACACACCAACACACAATCCACACAGACACACCACAACATCACACACACACGCACACACACACGACACAACCCACACACACAGACACACCAACACGACACACATCACAGACACAACAGACAGCACACCACACCATCCACACACCACAGACACACACACTAGACAACCGACGACAGAACCACCACAACACACGCTACACACACACGAGACACACACAGACCACACAACAACAGACAACATCAACGCACGCAACACACACACACACACACACAGACACACCACACACAGACACACACACACACAGACACACACAAAGCTGACTTCTCACCTTCACTAAAACCGATCCCTGTGAAGAAGAAGCAAACTGTCCTCTCTCTGCATCATCCACAGAAAATCATTTATTAATTTTTGGCTCATTCATGGAACCTATATTTTAATTAAATTAAATACGAGTCATATACACTTTAAATATCGCTGAACAATTCCCTCAACGTCCTGGAAGTTATTACATGTGATGTGCTTCTTTAATTCTGAACCACAACTTTAGGATCTTCATTTCTGTCGACTTTTGTCCAACCAAGTTGCTGCATCGACTGCACTTTGAGTGTTTGAGAAGGCTCCAAAATGAAGACATATATTGTGCAAACAGGAAGTTGAATTTTTGTGGTTTGATGCGTTAAAAACATGGATGTTCAATGTTTTCGTCACCTACAGATACTTGAATCTAAAATTAGATTTATAGAATTGAAGTATTCTTTTATTCTACATGCAGAAAATGTCAGAACAAGCAGCAACACAGAAACATTTTCTAAATAAAATGCAGTGTAAAACTTGATTATTTAAACCAGGGAACATCTGATTAAACTATCAGTGACCAAAGCTAATGGAGCGTTCAGTACCTGACAGTCTTCACGCCTGGTGCTGCAACATGATTCAGTCAGTTTGGGGTCAAACAGGACGTCTGTCGCTCAGAAGTGTTTGATGGAGTTTCAGGCCGAAGTGGTTTCCTTCAAACAGCGTAAGGTAATTTGACTTTGACTTTCACATCTACCTGTTCACACTGTGCACTGTGGGAACACCGGGCACCACTCAGGTGGGTGAGAGGCTAAAGAAATGAAACTCCCTGCCAGCAGGATTGTTCTTTAATGAGATACTTTGACAAGGTGTATTACATTCAGCGGGCACACAGTGGTGGCAATAGTGGTGGCACTGGACGCAGCCACCGGTCCATTCAGCTGCCACACATTACATCTGCTTTAGTTTGCGGCACGGGGATGAAATATACCGCACTGCAGAGGCAACGTGAAGACAGCAGTCATACAATACGTCCATGAAATCATTTCTGGGGGGGAGATATATTTATTTAACAGGTGTAGAAATAGAAATGTAGAAAAGGAATCGTGGTTTTAGCAGCAGTTAGCCACTGTGCTATTTGTTGACCAACAACTGCTGGGAACAAGATGCAGGACTTAAATCAAAAATACTTGCAGCTGCTGGATCATGGATTCATTTGATTTTGACAGAGCTAGGCTAACAGTTTCCCCCTGCTTCAAGTCTTTGTGCTAAGCTAGGCTAGCTGGGTTGGGTCCTGGACACACAACAAACTCAAACTGAGATGAACCAACTTTTGACTTGGTTTAGCAACTGAAGCTTGTTTGAGAATCAGTTAGAACAGTCTCAGAACAATTTACACACAATAGATGCACCAAAATAATGTTAGCATAGCATAATCAGCCCCATTGTTGGTAACAACATTTGTAAAATTTCCACCTGGATTAAAGAGTTTGATGTGATTATTGTAGCAAACAAAGAGTCAGTTAGCTGCCTTTTTTCCTATTGATTGCATGTATGGTGACGGTAGATAAGCTAGAGAACTAGCTAGATTTGGTTCTTAGCTAACAAATATTAACTTGTTACCAACTGAAGTCTGCTAGCTAATGTTAGCGTGACGTGAATCCTTTTTTGAGAATGGCGTGTCGAGTTTTATTTGATTATTATTATGTGTGAAAATTAGTAGGTTTCTCATAGATTTTTTCATTTCTATTGATTTTTAACAGAGCTACCAGTTGTTTGTTTGTTAGCTACCATGCTAGCATGCCAGCTAGGTTACGTTAATTCTCTAGCTGGAAAAAATTAGCTCATTAGGAGCCGAAGTCTGGGGGTTGAATGTTAGGGAATCACTTAAAATAGCTTTGAACAGAACACAAATTTTACCCTGTAGGTGACTAAAGTTAGCATTAATATTTTTTCCTAATTAAATTTAATTGTAGATAATGATGTAGCTGTCATGCATGTTTTACATACATCCAGATGAAGTCCTCTGACGTTTGTTGTCGTTGTTCAGGAGAGCGTCATCCGTCAACCTGAGTTTGGAGAAGTTGGCCGAGGCTCCGGATGATTCGGCCTCGTCCAAACCTCTGGACAGGAGAGCTGAGAGCCTGGAGAGGCAGTCATCCGGCGAGGGCCAACCTCCTCCCAAACCCCCCCACACTTACTACAACAAACACCGCTACCCAAACGGAGGGGAGGTCCCGACCACAGGTGAGAAAACACAGCAGATGACCGATTGTTAGTAATTCAGTCTGCGCGGATATTTGGTCTCATTATTTATTTGTCGCACGGCAGGTTCACAGAGCCTCCGAAACCAGCCTCCTTCAGTCCCTCCTCCTGCACCCCCTGACACTCAGGACACCCCCACTGTGACCCCCCAGGTAACGGATGACAGCATGAACAAAGACAAGTCGAGACGGGGCGTCTTCAGGAAGTTTTTCACTAAGAAATAGAGATCTGACGTCTGAGAGCTTTAATCACGTTTCAGTGTCTCTCACTCTGGGGAATCCAAATGGAGCAGGTGATAAATCACCTTTAACTCACTCATGTTTTCTTTTTTTAAACAATAAATGAAAAGGTGTTTTCACTTAAGGTACTGAACATAACTTCCAGACGAGATACTTTAGGGAGTGTCTATAAAACAAAAAAGCCTTATCAAGAGCCAAGGAAAAATAATTCAACGTTTTAATTTGAAGTGCTTTTATGAAACAATCTCACAAAGTGCTTTACACAAAATAAAGACGAGTGATAATGAAAGTAGGAATAAAGAAACCGTATCGACGCCTCAAACAAATAGACCAGAACTACTGAGAAAATAAGTGACAGAAGGGAACAAAGACTACAAAGATGGCTTCCCGCCAAAAACCTGTAAAATTTGTTCAAAGAAAAAAAAATCTCATTTTAACCCGAGGTCCAGCTTTTCACTCTTTCAACTTGTCTTTATTAGATGTGGCGTTGTGTGAAGTGAATACCCAGTGTGTTAGCTGCAGTAGATTCAGATCAGCACGCTGCCAGTGTAGCACCGCAGCCGGAGCATCGCTACGCTAGCAGACTGATGCGTTGCTGTGGGCGGATTTAGAAACTTTTAAAAACTCCCACTGAAACAATCCAATATCTGTTTAAATGAAGCTTTGTGTAGAACATTTTCAGCTCTTTATCTTCCTGTCGAAACGGCACTTTCCCTCGGGTACTACCAAAGTACGCACAAACGCACCTACAGCGCTCACTGTACTACAGCGCGGCCGCAGGTCAGCTGAGTGAATCAGAAAGAGCTAAACTCCACTTTGTTAAACCACTGAAAATATTCTACATGAAGCTTCATTTAAACGGATGTTGGATTGTTTCAGTGGGCGTCTTTTAAAAGTGCCTAAAACACCCGATCACTCTACTAGCTTACCTGCAGGTAACGCACTGACTGTACATGACAACTCCACATTAAATAACCTGAACTATCCCTTTGAGGAAAAACAAAACCACTCTGAGAGAAAGTTTACCTGAAAACGAGGTAGTTGTCCGGCAGACAGGTGAACTCCTGGTCACGTCTCTGATGGTGTTGTCTCCACCTCTGCTGAGAATCTGATCTAAAACAGTTTGAAGTGATTTCATGTGAAGAGTTTTATCTCTACCTTGTTGAAAAGTGACACCCGCTCATAGAGGAGAGATTGACGGCAATTCAAACAAATTTTCCACATTTAAGAGCTGAAAAGGTTTTTTTTTCCGATAGAGATGACGCTCCATGTTTCTCTGATTTTTAAAAGATGAACTTTGGTTAATGATTCAGTGTTTTTTTTTTTCTTCATTTATTTATTAATGAGCAACAAATCCAAACATCTTCAGACTCATCCTCTCCTCCATTCAATCGGATCAATAAGTGAATCATTAGAAATAATGAGTCAGATTAAGACTTGTGACTGAAATCAGGAGTTCATACACTTATTCAGTTTCCAGAGAAATTAAAGTCAATTGAAGTGTTTGAGTGAGAGTCATTCAGACAAACTGACTCCAGTTTATGAATCATAAACATCATCAATATTCTGACGTAACTTCACCGTTTATCTGCGGCTGTTTCTGCAGATCAGATCAGGACGACGTTATTTATAGTCTTGTTTATTTTATTGATTACTGTCAGATTACTGAATGTCTTTTACAGTGTAGCAGGTTGTGGTAAATATTAATTATTAATTTGAACTGCACTGAATGTTTTAATAAACTCTTTCCACGCTTCATCATCATCATCATCATCCTCGTCCTCTGTCGTGTGAGTTCTTCCTCTCAACGTATTGATCTATTGATCCAGTTTGTAGCCGTCTAGAATTTTCTTTTTCCTGTCAGTGATGCTGAGTTCAGAGGTCAACTGTCACTGCAGATATGATCATCTAATATTTAGATTAAATCAACAATTGATTTTCTTCTGAGACTTTGTCCAGTTGAGTTTGTTCTACGTCTCGCCTGCGTGGCTTTAATCTGTCACCAGAGTAACTGTCGGCCGTTTTATTTGAGTCTGAACAAATTAACTGTCGAGTGAAGCAACATATTTAATGTCAGTGTTGATTAACGAGCATCGTCACGTAATATATACAATCAATGATCCAATAATGAAATAGTGACCGGGGAAATTTTGCTGCTGATACTTGATTTTAAATGCAGTACTGTTACTTGTTATGGAGTATTTTTACATTGTTGTAGTGGTACTTTTACTTCAGCATTTCTTCCAGAACTGCTTGAGACCTGTGGAGGTGGTCCAGCCCCCCCCCCCGCAGGTTTAGAGGGTCCACATTCATTATAACGCTAGCTTTTAAACGGGATGTGTTTAAACCAGTTATTCAAACACGTGGTGGATATTTCTTTTCTAATCTGTTTTTCTTCTTTTTCTTTATTTATTTATTTACAATTCTGACTTTAATTAAATTAATTTTTTAGAGTTTAAACTCTTTAAATTCGAAAAAAATTAAAATAAAAAAAATAAAATAAAACATTTTCACTTGTGGCCCTCATCCTCTTCCGTAGTTTTCCCTCCTCCCGGTCCTGTCCTTGTGATTCCTGAGCAGACAGGTGTGCAGTTCCTCCGCTCGGCCACACGGTGTCGCTGTCGGTGCAGTAATGAGCCTCCTCCTCCCGGAGCTCTCAGTCTGAGTCTGCGGGCTCCAGCCGGCAGATTGTCCGGTTCAAAAGTTTATTTTCAGCGCTTGACATTGATTGAACCATTAACCCTGCGGCGCCAACACTAACTAATGATTTTCCCGCTTGTTTTTCTGCTGCAGGACAGCGGGGACTTCTGCGCCCTGACGGCGTCTGCACTCACATTTTCTGCTTTTTATTTCATAATCTGAGGCGGGAACAAAGGAGCCTTCCTCCTTCATGTGCATGTTTTCACCGCTGGAGCTGTTTGTTAATGAGACTCTCAGATCTGAGCAGAAAGTTTAAAGCTTCAAAATCAATCACAAAACCTCACCGTCGATGTTATTTCACTTTAAACACACGGATAAACACTCAGATAACAGTCAAGATATGAAAACTATTGTAATGTAAAGATTGAAACAAATTATTTTATTATTACAATAATAATCATTTTATTTTTATTACAAAGCAGATTTAAAAAAAAAAATACAAATAAAGAAATGAAGGAAACGAATTCTATTTAAACCTAAAACATCAAAGCAAAACTAATGGCATATGAAATATGTGGAACTAGTTCAACCCGGAAACATTATTCCTTTATTTTTTATCTTAAAATGTTTGAGCACCGTGAATAAAACCAGGAACCTCGAGGTGGAAACTAAATCACTTTTCCTCCTAAATATGATTAAATAAAGTTTGAATGTTAAAGATCCTTTAGATAACCTGTGACTTAAAATAAGTGTTTAAGTGTCCTTTAATGTTGCAGCGTTAAGGGGAAATTTAAGGTTTAAATTCGGCTTTAATTAATGGATTTTAAAGCATTAATTAACTCATTCTTCATTTCCAGCGTCACTACAAATATGTGAGCGACCGTCAGCTTCACGGCCGCTGCTGCAGGCTGCATTTCTTGTGCTGTTGGACATATTTTTGTCCCTCCAGGCCCCCGTCTGATTCCCCCTTCAGCATTCAGCTCACGGCGACGGGAAAAAGAGAAACAGCAGGAGAGCAGAGACACAGACCAGTGTGCAGATTAAACCAGTTTAACCAGTTGAATTCATCTGGACATAAGAGCAGAAAGAAAATCGTAAATCAGTGTTTTTCTTTTTGTTATAGCATTTATTTATTTATTTATTTGTTATTATTATTATTTGTTGGTGACTGAAGTTTTATTATTTTCTGCTGCTGGATAAAGGAGGGTTTCTTTTTTTTTTACACAAAGACAAAAATACATGAGTTTCTATTAGAGGCCAAAAATAAAGAGACTATTTTTTTCCTCCCAATGAAACCTACAAAATAAAAGACCCGTAGCATCATGGGCACAAAGGTCACCGGTGTCTGGAGTTTTATTCTGACAACCTGAGGATTAATTAGTTTCTACGTGACAGTCCGTTTACACACAGCAGTTTTTTTTTTAAGTTTATTTACGGATCATGTCTTTTACATGAGACCGTTTAAACTCAAAGTCAGAGCCGGAGTGTCTCATCTCAATGTATGTGTTCTGTGGAACTGCGTCTACAGTAACACACAAGGAGATTTAAATAAAAAGAAAACATATAAGAGCCTATAATGTTTTGTTGCCCTGTTTATGAATTTAAGTCCGGCCTGTAACTCTTCATCTATTATTATAATAATAATAATAATAATTATTATTATTATTAACACACGCAGATTTATCGATCTCTTTAATGGAGAAAACGACACATTCAATAGATAGAATAGATTTTATTTTATGATGAGATTATTTACAATTTCGCTTCTAATCAGACTTAATTTTCCTCTTAATAAAGTACGTCCTGAAACTTTCAGTAAGAAAAGACACACTGCTTCAGGAAAATGATGATTATTATAGTGAGAAATTGTCACTGTGGCACCAAAATACTGTAAAGAACTGTAGGAACATAAAGAAATAATATCATAAAGGCGCATCTCTACGCGCCATGTAAGAAGCTACCACGCAGATAAAAAGGGAATATGAGCAGAATATTATTAGGAATTTTATTTAAACTAAATAAATAAAAAAATGAAGAAATTCATCGTTTATTTACGTCTTTATTCCGCTGCTTTAAATCGTCTGCGCTGACACTTTGATCTGTTTTCAACACCGAGTGGTTTCTATTTGATTTTACGCCTACAGGAGCGTTTGTCTTCTTCACCCTCTCGCCGTGTTTTTTTTCTTCCAACAGACTTTACATTTATATTCAACTTCCTCTTTTCTAGGCTGGAAAACGTGGAGAAAGAGTGGCGCGGTGACAGGACAAAAACAGATTAATGTGAAGCTGTCTCACCTGTCAAAGGTTTATTGTCTTAAATGTAAAATATGTCAAATAATTTAATGTTTTCCTGCCTCCATAAGAAAGAAAGTAAGTTTGACGTGACGCCTCCTGGAGTCTGTGGAGGCTAATTTTATGTTTTTGTCTCTCAGATCCAAATATAATCAGTGCGTTGTTCTGATTTACACAAGAGAGTATCAAGTCGATAAAAGATGAAATAAATCGATCAGGCTGGATGGAAGGGGCTGCTGGGAGGCTGGTGTTTGTGTTGGTGTAGTGACAGTGTCCGCCGCTGGGAGGCGCCGCCCCCCCACCCCCTCTGCTGTTGATCTTTCTGATTTATTTGCTCTCAACTTTCCCTCTGAGCCTTAAAGCCAGTGATAATAACATTGAGGCGGCGTGTTGAGGAATCACAGCGTCGATGTGTTCAAACACTCGGAGGCAGAAAATTCTCCAGATTAACACCTTCCACCCTCCGTTCCTTTAGTCTGAGGGAGCGCGGACGTTTCTCTGACAAACTCCACCTCCCTGAGTTCCTCAGATGGGGCAGATCAGGGGTCAAAGGTCACAGCTGAAGGGTTCTGCTTCATGAAATCAACTGGAAGAACAAAACTCTGATTGCTGGTGAAATAAAACACGAAAACAGGAATAAAAAGAGCAAAGTTTGGTTCCATGTAAATTAAATAACAAAACAAATTTAACATCATGTTTAAGAGCCACTCAAGCCCCTTTAAAAAAACAAAAAAAACAAAGCGTTCCAGGGAGCCCTTTATACCCCTTTAATCCCTGCAACACCACAAGAACCCTCCAAACCCCTTAAAATGTCCCTAAAGAACCAGCAAAATCCCTTAAAATCTCCCGAAGACCCTGCAGGGCAGCTGGAACCCACCAGGAAGCCCGTTAATTACCAAACAAATCCCTCATATTGATGCCCTCAACATTTTCCTCATATGTTCTGGAACCTCCTTGAATGTCTGTGGAACCCTTTAGAAGGTTCCACATGGGGTATTTACATGAATACCCCATAAAGTCACATGGAACCACCATAAGAAGACCCAAACCCCTTAAACTCCCCCTTCAGAACCAAGAACTCCTGAACGTTTCCCCACATGGCTGCAGCAGTGTTTGAGCCCACAGGAACCCGCTTAGTGACATCATGGAGCCACTTAGGAAACTATGGAACTTCCCTCAAATCCACCAGAACCCACCTCATAGGAATCCGTGACTACTCCTGAAAATCTTCTGGAAGTCCTCAAGAAGCTCTGAACCCCCTTAGGAGCCCCAGGAACCCTTTAACAATCCAGCAGACCCCTCAAGTTCGAGAATTACCTTAAAATCCCTGGGACCAATTTAAGAACCTATTAGAACTTCTAGAACCCCCTCACTTCATTAAGAACCATTTGAACTTACTCAGTAACCCAATGAGAACTTATTAAAGAACCACGAGAGTCCCCTTAAGAGCCCCACAGAGAAGCCCTGGAACCTGTTAAGACCCAGTGGAACCTCCTTAACAACCCTATCCTCAGAGGAAGCCCGAGAACTTCCTTAAAACCCACTTGAAACCACTCGAGAACCCCTGGATCCCCATCCGGTCTCATAAAAACCCTAAAGTTCTTCTTAGGTTCCTAGAATCCCATTAAGTACCAATACAATCTCTTAAAAACCCGACTGACCCTTTAAAAGTCCGTCGATCCCACCAGAGAACCACTGAAACCTTTGAAGAACTCCTTTACAAACAACTGCCCCAAGAACACAAGCAATCCCCTAAAAGCTGCTGGGACCCCTTGACAATGTCACTGACCCACTAAAGAAGAAGAACCCCTGGGAACCCCTATTAAAACCTGTCAATACCCCCTTAATTCAGAACCCATCAAGAACCCTAAATACTCCTTATATTCTCCTGAAACCCCTTAAAGACCCGATGAAGAACTGGTAGAACCTCCTGAAGAACCCTAGAAACCCATTAAGAGTACCTTGAACCCGGGGCGTCGTGTAGCGTAGTGGTTTAAGCAGGCGCCCCATGTGTAGAGGCTACAGTCCTCGCTGCAGTCGGCCCCGGTTCGAATCCCGCATCGGACGGCCTTTCACTGCATGTCATTCCCCCTCTCTCTGCCTCCCTGTTTCCTGTCACTCTCCACTGTGCTGTCCATTAAAGGCATAAAAGCCCAAAAAAAATATATAAAAAAAAAAAAGAGTACCTTGAACCCTTCAAAATCCCCTTGAAACCCCTCAGGACTCCTAGAACCACCTCTTGCAAATCTTGTCAAGAACTACCGGAACCACTTCAAGACCCCACACAACTTCTTAACAGCTGTTGGAACCTCCTTTATGAACCTCAGCAACCCCTTAATAACCCCTTAATAACCATTAAGATTGTACGAAACCTAAGACCCCATTTGCTAATCCCTGAAACCCCTGAAGAACTCAAAGGGACAATTAACCATATAAGATCAGCTAAAACCCCTGAGAACCTCCTGAAACTCCACCCTGTTATGACCCAGTTGTGCCCCTACTCACTTAGTTCTTAACTTAGAACTTACTTAGGAACCCATTAAACCCAATAACAACTCTTAGAACCCGCTAACGACCCCCTTAAGCTCTTGACGAACCCCTTAAAGGCCACCGAAAACCTTTAATCCTTTGTCAGATTTGAGGTTCTTCATTGTGTCGTCTTCGTGTTCTTCCTAATTGCCCTCAGGTCAGTAAGCTCCCGATCAGTTGCCCGTTCAGCTTCATTGATCAATATTGATCACCCACACATGCAGAGTCATTCTCCTGCTGAATAAACCGCCGCTCCGTGTTTCTGTCAGAGCCGAGGAAAACAACAGATGTTCTGCAGAGGAGGAAAGTGAGAACTAACAGCCTGTTTCACATCTGGATCAAACATTTCAATCACAAACCTAAAACTTCCTCCTTTTCTTTACTAAAGAACCCGGGAACTCTATTAAAACCTGTGAATACCCCCTTAATTCAGAACCCATCAAGAACCCTATAGACTCCTTAAATTCTCCTGAAACCCCTTAAAGAGCTCCTGAAGAACCGGTGGAACCTCCTGAAGAACCTTAGCATCGTCAGACGAGAAACAGTTTCCAGCTGAAACCATCAGAAACTGATCGGACCGGGGGAAACTAAACAGATGTTTCACACAAAATCCACAAAAACAGAATCAATCTTTGTTCCTAATGACGGTTGAGATGGTAATTATGATCACCTCGCTGGAGGTCAAAGGTCACGCTTCTCTCTACAGCTCTGATTCAATTTAAATATAATTTTTCCCGTTCCACCCGACACAAATATATTACGTTATAAAAAGTTTTCACATTACGTTTTTTAATTAGTCAATAAATCCATTTCATACAAAGTGTACATTGATAAAACATGAAATCAAGATTGTAGAGCTGAAAGTATTTTCTACATTTTTGTAGTACGGAAGGGAATCCATCATTTCATCGAGACCAATACTATTATTGATTCATTATCAGTCCAATTTTTTATTGATTCCCTAAATGATTCCTGATCAACTTTCTGTGTGGGAACAATAACATCTTTTAAATGAATGAATTAATTTAATGTTATGCTAATTAGCATGATGCTAATGCTATTATAACTGAGGATATTGACCCAGTGGCAATTAAACCCATTCCTGGAGTTGAATCCCTCCTTCAGAGACAGATGTTTCAGGATGTTGCTGGAGTCACAGACATCACGACCAACACTGTCGCCATCTTTCTTCGGTTCTGCGTTTTCAGCAGCGTGGACGCACGAGTTTGACGTCATTGTGACACTGATTAGGAACCGGGTCTCGACTTCCATCCAATAATTTATATCAGAAAAATTTAATGTTTAATTCTGCTGACAAACTGGATTAAATGTATCATCCTGATAAACATCTGGAGGCTGTAATTGCACAGTGTTGCTTCATGAGTTTAATTAACAGCGGCTCGTATCGGACAGCTTTGAAATAAAAGCAGATGGTGAAGGTAAATTCATTTAAATTACTTATTAAAAAACAAAGTTTATGTCAAAATCTTAGCAGATCTTTCTGACAGAGTTTTCTTTCTCTTTAGTTGCCACGGAGATTCACAGTTCAGACCAAAGAGGGTTTTTCTTTTTAAGTTCACTTTTTTTTTTCCTCCTGAAATTCAAGAGAGGAACTTACAGTTTGTTCTAAAATGTCTAATTTGGTTTGAAGTCTCTGTGGATTTAAGTCCAACAACAGAGGCGGGAATCACCCTCTCTCTAATCCAGTGTTTTAATTCGGAGGGAAATGAATGGAGTCTGGTTCAGTCTGATTTGAGTTCACAGTTGTTAGTCAAACACTCCTTCATGGGGGAGTTAGCAGAGCACTCAGTCACATTTGTTAAAATTCAGAGGAGAATGACAGAGTCTGGTTCTCTCTCTCTGATCGTTCACACTTCCACTGACGAGAGAGTTTCATTTGAATTTCAGTCTTTTGAGACTCGACCTTTCTCTCACTTTTCAAGCTGCAACAAATAGTGAATTTTTAACGTTTGATTCTGTGGAGATCCACAACTTTCTCCTCCTTCAAACAGCCACAGAAACCGTCTGACTCCGGTCTGTGACGACTCCACCTGCTGCTTCTGTTTCCAGAGAAACAGTTTCTATCAATCCTGAATCAGACGAAGCTGCAGGTGAAAGAAACCAGGAAGCACAGAGTCTGTTGAGCTTTTTGTCTCTCTGAGGCTGGATGGATGTTTTTCTGCTGCCCCCACCCCCACCACCCCCCCACCCCCCCCACCCCACCCCCAGGTCTGTTTGGATGCTGCACAGTCTCACAGACTCAAGCAGGAATTTACTCAACACACACACACACTGCTGCAGAGAACATATAAGGAGCCGGTGAACGGTCCAAACTGCGAGCAAAGCAACAACAACAGTAAACAACCAGGATGTTGAGTTGACTGAGTGTCACGAGGAGCTGAACAACAAACAGCATCAAGTTAAACCAGCCCGTCAAAATAAAAGCATGACCAAATATAACCAACATTAGTTTTCAGCAGCAAAATGCGCCTTTAGGATGCCTTATAATTATTATTATTATTATTATTATTATTATTATTATTATTATTATTATTATTATTATTATTATTAACTCAGCTAAACAAGAGATTTCCATAAAATGTTTCTGTCATTATTTATTGTTTTAACTCGACAGCTGAATATTAAACTACTGAAGGTTTTTTTTATGTTTTACCTTTAACTTTGTTTTATTTATTCATTTATTTTATAAAATAGAATCCAGACACAATAATAAAAAGAGTCAATCTTTATGCAAAATCTTTATAAAACTGACTTTTAGTTTAAATAAAAATCAAATAAACCGGAAACAAAAATAATTCAAAACGTGCAAAGAAACAAGATCCAGACAAAGTGTAGGAAACGGTGTAAAACAGGAAGTGCACTTTGATTCTTTCTGCTGCAGGTTTCATGTCTGAGCATCACGGTGAAGTCAGCTCCTGTGTTGTGGTGTGAGCTGCAGGTTTCTCTGCTTTAATAATGATTAATAATAAAAGAGACGGTGACCCTGATGGAGCGGAGCAGACCGGACCGGACCGGACCGGACCGGACCGGCAGCTCGGCCTCTCAGAGGACACGGACTCAGACTAGTCGGTGACGCTCCGGTGTCTCGGTGTCTCGGTGTCTGTGAAGAGACTTTGTACCGGATGAGACACTTGGACCTCGTGCTCAGTCACTGTCCTGCGGTTGTGAACAGACCTCAGCGGTAGTTGGTGTGTGAGCAGCTGTGTCTGCTGCACGTGGAACCACAACAGAATCACGACATGAACAAACATGTTATAAACCCTTTATTAACCGGAGGGTCACGTGTCTGCGCGGAAAGCTTTTATTTTATTTTGTTTTGTTAGTGATTTCTGGACTGGTGTGTTTACGGTCAGAGGGAAATCTGAAAACTCGTGAATGAACTCTGCTGCTGTGAACTTCCCTGTGGTCACAAACTCGCACAGATCTGACGTGACCCCGAGGCTCTCATCATTCCACCTTAAGGGTGTTGAGTCAGTAGTTGCAGTCCTGACCCACCTGGCTGCAGGGTGCTGGTTTAAGGTGGAATTGTTGGCAGCTTGTGGATCGTGGTGGGATGTTGTTGAGGGGCAGGAGAGGTGGTGACAATACTCTTAATGTTGGCCGGTACAGAGCAGCAGTGTTACTGCAAGAGCCGCGGGAAGTTGTTGTTGTTTCAGCAGCAACATTTAACATCAGCTGTTGTTTTAATCCTGTTAATATTTAATATTTAAATGAATGAAATAAACCATAAAGACTTGACTTTACAGAGAGAATCAAGTTCAGTAAAGTTTTCCTGAATGTTGTTAACAACTGTGTGTGTGTGTGTGTGTGTGTGTGTGTTGTAGTGCACGGTCATAAAAACAGCAGCAGAGGTGGTGAAAGTGGCAGCACAGTGTTAGCAGTAGCTATAGCAACAATAGCAGTGACATCCAATAATACTGTAAAATATGATTAATAACAGTAACAGCAGTTTTAGCAGGAGTAGTAGTATTAGTCACACGGCCGTAACCAGGATTTTAATAACACTCAGACCCCCACCCCCACCCCCACCTGTAGCCTATATATTTAGATTTATATCTGAACTTTCCATATTTTATTTTTTCATTTAAATGCTCAACTTTTCCCCCAGATTAAATCCCAGAACATGAAAATCTGAAGATTTTATTTTTATTTTTACAGCCCAGAACAATCCTCAGAACATGTCTGTTTTGTGGCTGCAGGAAGATGACGGAGGGGTGGAGCAGCTGTAGTTGAAGGAGCAGCTGTGGCTCCAGTAAAAGTTCTAGTAAATGAATTATCTGATTATTATTTTGCTAAAATTGTAACTTCAGACTCAAGATGTTCCGAAATGTTTCTCCTAAAGAAAAAGTGAAATAGATGCTGTTGGAAATGAGTTGGAATCATCCTTTAAATACTTAATAAAAATATCTAATGTTTTCACAATTATCAGTGATATTAAATATTCTGTCTGGAGACACGTTGGTTTCAGTTTTAAAAACCTCCAAACGTCTCCCGCGCGGCCTCCATCTCTGCACTCATTCGTTTTTTATTCATTCAACATGAACTGAGTGAATGTCTCTGCTTCCACTTCACTCAGTGTTGTTGTTCAGTTCTGCTCCAACATGAAGCCGCCGGGAGGAAACTGACAACACCAACCTTCCTGGAAGCAGCGGACCGACATGACACCGTGTTTACGCACATTTTACGCGCATTTTACGCACGGAGAATCGGCTTTGGAGACACAGCCTGGAGCCTCTCTGCGCCGCGCGGTCTGACACACAAACCACCTCTCCGTGTCCTGACCGTGTCCGCGTGCCCTCCGGATCCCCTCTCCTCTGTTTATTTTCCCTCCACGTCGGGATGTAAACAGTTTTGGAGACGCCGAAGGGAAAATATTTGAATCGGAGGAGTGTAAATATGACGAGCGGCGGGGATTTGGGTGTACGCATGCACGGTGTGTGTTTTCCAGCGACGGTTTTAGTTGAGGTGGGGGGAGAGAATGAGAGAGGGGAGGGATAAGGGGAAGGCGGACGAGTGTTGATAAGGGTGAGTGTGTTTTCTCCGCTGCAAAAAGTGTCCGCGCCGGAGCTTCATCTGGGCGTTAGACGCTCTGAAAGTCTCATTTTCTTTCAAATGTGTCAGAAAAAATAAAGAAATTAGGTCCGAAAAATATTTATTTCCCCTTTTAAGATTCATTTATTGCACAAATCAAGAGTCTGGATCGGAAATGAGGCTGAAAATATGAGCCGGAGTCACGAGCTTTATGACGTAAAGATGCAAAAATTCAACAAAACTCCCAAAAACAAACGATTCACTTCAGAGAGAATAAAAACCCGAACCCGAGCTGAGAGTCTCGGCTTTTATTTTGAGGAAATAAAGATTTTTTATGAGCCAAGAAGCCGCGGGAGGACTCTTCGGGGTGGGCATTTTTTGCAGCGTGCACGGCATTGGTGGATTTGTGTGTTTCCCTGTGCGTCATGATTGGCTGAAAGCGCAGAGGACGCCTTAATATTTAATACTAATGTTCCCCTGGTTGGCTGAGGACTGGAAAGGTCCAACCAATGTTTTTTAGTTGCTTTAGTGGCTGTGGCTCCCTAATTAATTGCAGCTATCTGTCTCCTATCGATGTGTGTGTACATGTGTGTTGTGTGTGTGTGTTGCCTTTTTTCTCCCCAAACCGAACATGAAATAGTTTGTTGGGCTATACTTTCCTTCTTCCTATCTATCCCCCCTTCCTTCCTTCCCGTCCTGGTTCGCAGGCAGAGACAGGACAGATTGAGACCCAGCTGTGTTCGTCGCTTTTGGTCGTTGCCATTTTCCCCCCTCATTGCCCGGTGATGTTGGATATGGGAGAGCGCAAAGAGGTGAAAATGATTCCTAAATCGTCGTTCAGTATAAACAGTTTGGTGCCCGAGGCCGTGCAAAGCGACAACAACAACCACCAGAACCAGCATCACCACCAGAACCACCTCCACCAGAACCACCACCACCACCGGCCCGGCGGCGCAGACGAAGCCGAGCAGAAAGCTCCTCTCCCGGCCGCGCAGCAGGACGTGAAAGCGGACTCTAAAAGTGACTCTACGAGCCCGGAGAGCTGCCCGGACGAGAAGGAGAAGCAGGAGGAGAAGAAGGACGGGAAAGACGGGGACGGCGCCGGAGGGAAGGACGGAGAGAAGAAAAGCGGCAAGTACGAAAAACCTCCTTTTAGTTACAACGCGTTGATCATGATGGCCATCCGGCAGAGCCCGGAGAAGCGGCTCACCCTCAACGGCATCTACGAATTCATCATGAAAAACTTCCCGTACTACCGGGAGAACAAGCAGGGCTGGCAGAACTCCATCCGCCACAACCTCAGCCTCAACAAATGCTTCGTCAAGGTGCCGCGGCACTACGACGACCCGGGCAAGGGGAACTACTGGATGCTGGACCCCAGCAGCGACGACGTCTTCATCGGCGGCACCACCGGGAAGCTCCGGCGGCGGTCCACCACGTCCCGGGCCAAGCTGGCCTTCAAGCGCGGAGCCCGGCTCACCTCCGGGCTGACGTTCATGGACCGGGCCGGCTCCCTGTACTGGCCCATGTCCCCCTTCCTCTCCCTGCACCACCCGCGGGCAGGCAGCGCCCTGGGCTACAACGGGACCTCCTCGGGCTACCCGGGTCACCCCATGTCCTACAGCACCATGCTCACCCAGAACATGGGCAACAACCACTCGTCGTTCCCGTCCTCCAACGGGCTCAGCATGGACCGGCTGGTCGGCGGGGATCTCCCCTACGCCACGCACCACCTGACGGCGGCGGCCCTGGCGGCCTCGGCGGTGCCCTGCGGCCTCTCCGTGCCTTGCTCCGGGGCCACTTACTCCCTGAACCCGTGCTCGGTCAACCTGCTGGCCGGGCAGACCAGTTACTTTTTCCCCCACGTCCCGCACCCGTCCATGACCACGCAGAGCGGCGGCGGCGGCTCCTTGCAGGCCGCCCGGGCTTCGGCCTCCAATTCCCCGCAGGCTCCGTCCTCCTCCTCGCTGCCCTGTGACTCTCTGAGGCCGGCTCTGTCCGGCTCTCTGCCGGCCTTCTCCTCGGGACTTTCCGGGGGTTTGTCTGACTATTTTACGCATCAAAACCAGGGGTCGACCTCCAACCCGCTTATACACTAACACCCCCAAAAACCCTCACCCCTCCAGCCTGACCCCCTGCACCCTTACCTCACCTCTCCATCCTCCATCCTCCCATCCATCCATCCATCCATCCATCCATCCTCCCATTCCCCCCTGAAGGAGTGAAAATCTTAAAATGACTGGAACTGTAAGTTGAACATTTTACACTGAACATTTACATTGTAAAAAAAATTACAAAATTATTATAAACTACCAACTATAGAAAAAAGAGGAGAGACTTAAACTGCAAAACAAAAAAGAGCAGCAGAGAAACACTCACAGAAAGCAGCCCTGAAGTTTCCAGGTATTTTTTAATATTATTATTATTATCTCTTCTTCTTCTATTTCTTCTTCTTCTTCTTCTGCTCCATCTTCTGCAGTTTTGATTTCTGTGTACATAATGTCTGTTACTATAAGTGTCCGGGCTTTGTCTCTGTATAGTTCTGTCAGTCAGCGACATGCAATGTGAGCTGAGATAAAAACAGAGAGGATGATGGGAGCTGTACGCTGATTTATTTTTCTGTTGTTGTTGTTGTTGTTGTTGTTGTTGGAGGAGGCATTACTTTTATAGAATGTGTATTTAAAATAGTTTTGTCTAATTTTGAGATTTAAAAAAAGGTAAAAATAATAATAATAATGATAATAATAATAATGATAAGAATAATATCTCTAATAGCCGGTCTCGCCCGCATGTTTGCAGTATTATCAGGTCTCGTGCGGGGCAGAAAAGAAGCGGCGGAGGATGATTTTATTTTACGAAATTTAAACACTAATTTTTTTTTATTTTAAATTTTTATTTTCTATACAGTGAAAATGTGTTTTTGTTTTTGTTTTTTAAGCAGAAAGCAAAGCGACTCTGGCTCCCGCCGTTAATGTCCTGAGGCTGTTTTTCTCCATTCATTCATTTCCCTGTTTGAAAACTGTTCATGTGACTTTTATAGACCAAAGAATCGGTTTCTTTTTTTTCTTTTCTTTTTTTTTAGGAAGTGTAGAATCAGTACTGAGCTGCATAAACATGACAGAGGCCGGATGTAGAAGGAATTAAGGAGTGGGTGAATGAATGAGTGAGTGAGTGAGTGAGTGAATGAAGGGGTGACTGATGCCTCCTTCACTGCAGAAAATGTCCATTTAAACGAGATTTTTGTTTATTTTCTGAAATTAGCGGAAATTTAAACAGTTTGGCGCCGATTTGACATATTTGAGCGGGTGTTTAGTGGCTGCAGCTCGAGGGATTTCTGCCTTAAATCCGCCTCGTTTTTTTTCTTGAAATCAGATGTGAAACTGCGGTGGCAGCAGCGTGAAGTGAACTCCTCATTTCCGAGTAAAGAAATGAGATTTCCCAGCTGAGTTTGGAGCGTAAATGTCTCGTTTGGTGGATGGATATTTTCCGCAGTGCAGCCTGATGCTTTTCTTTCACTGTAAAACGTGAGCGCCGATAAAAAAAAAGAAAAAAAAAAAACGGACGTTCACGCTTCTTCTTCTTCTTCTTTTATTTTTTGTATAATTAGTAAAAGAGAGAGAGAAATGTCTTTTTGTAATTTGAATTTGGGGTTTTCCTTTTTTTTTTTTTTTTTTTTAAAGGAAGAAACATGTAAAAACCCGTTTGTTTGACAGAAGAAAAAATGCCTCATTATCTAATACTACTTGGAATGATTGTCCTTTAATTGTCGTCTCTAAAACGATTTTTCATGGTTGTGATACTATTGTGGTCTTATTCTTATTCCCGTGTTTGTCGCTTATAAAAGTAAAAAAAAGAGAAAAAAATGTTTTAATCATAAAAAAAATAAAAATAAAAGAATAGGTTACATTCATAACTAACGCAAATCCTTTTGTCTTTTTTACTCCTGCCGCCGTGATGTCACTGACTCCATCAACAGGTTCAAAACTTTCATTTTAGATTTTATTTTGAAATTAATTTTGAGATATTTTTCACAGTAAAACGTAAATGTGTGGCGGGTTTTCATCACAGCTGGGATTCTAATATTTCTAATATTGTAATGGTGTTAACAGGTGAATTATGAGCCGCGAGTTTAAATCCAACAACAACAATAAAAAAAAAAGGCAACAGCTTCTTCCAGCTTTTTAACCTCTGCCTCTGAAATAATCCGTCTCGTGCACATGAGACTCTTCTGTTTATGTTTGGGTGAGTCTTGGTTGTTGACACACACACACACACACACAGACACACACACACACGGCAGCAGCCCGTGCGTAAAGCTTTTACGCGTAAAGATTTACGCGCGTCTGTGGAGAAACTGTGTGAAATGATGCAGCAGAGGTCGCGAGGCCTGACTGACTGTGAGAGGGCTGTTGTGTGTTTTTTATTTTGTGCTTCCGGTTGTGACATTTTCTCCTTTTGAACAATGAAATCTGACGCGCTGCGGCCTCGAGTCCGACTCACCTGAAACATCACCGCCACGTCCGCACAGTTTCAACATCACGTTTGTTTGTTTGCGTGTTTTGGGCGCCGTTGGTTTCCCGCCTTAGACCTCAGGCTGTTCTGACAACGGCCCAGATTTGTGCAGATTTTTAGAGAGAAGTCTGGTTGTGTGTCTGTCCCTGTGTGTGTGTGTGTGTGTGTGTGTGTGTGTGTGTGTGTCTGTCTGAACTGTGTTGAAATTTCCACCTTCATTTTTACAGATTTTGGCGCATTTTTCTGAGACAGTTTCCGCTGAATGAGTCTCGGTGTTTCTGTCTCTCTGTGTCTCCGGGTTTTAGATGAAGCTTTTTATTTTTCCACTGATGAGCTTCAGTGTTTGACCTCAGACACGCGGAGGAGAGCGTGTCTTCAGGCCGCTGCTTCAGTTTGACTGAAGATGAATATTTTGAGTGAAACGCGCAGATTTTGTTTCTTTTCTGCGACAGAATTCACATTTTGCAGCTGATGGTTGTTGTTGTTGTTGTTTGTGTGTTGTTGTTGTTGTTGTTGTTGTTGTTGTTGAACTCCTGTTACCTCGTGTCTTATTGAGAAGCTGCTGCTGCTCGTTTCTAAATGTTTTTGCTGCAGTTTGTTGAAGCTGTCATTTTCCGGTTTCATATTTTCCGTCTCCCCCTGAACACACCTCGGGTTTCGGGGTTCGGTCTCGGACCTGGTCTGTGGTGGGTCTGAGCTGCGCGCGCGTTTCCTCCTCTTCCTCATCACCTCAGTCTAAATGAGACTTCGTTTCTTCTTCGTGTGTTTTTGCTGCTGCTCTGTTTGTTTGACTGAAGCTTCAGGAAGTTTCAGTTTGTCTTTTATTTTTATGAAGCTGGATTTCTTTTTGCTCTTTTCATTTTTTCTCTCAAACTGAACCCAGATCAGATTTTTACCTTTGACCTGCAGATTCTTCGACAAAACTTTATTTAAAAGCAGAATTTTAAGCAGCTTCCTACTTGTTTTAGTCAGTGTGTGTGTGTGTGTGTGTGTGTGTGTGTGTGTGTTGTTATCAGCAGGTGAGACTCAGCTCTCTTCCCGCTCTGATGGTGCAGAATCAGCACCAAATCTTTGCGTGTTTTTGGGAACTGCGCCGCTCCAGGAGCCGCAGAGTTTTCGGTGTGAGGCGTCCTCCCTCTCTCTCTCCCTCTCTCTCTCTCTCTCTCCCTCTCTCCCCTCTTCTTTCTCTCTCCTCTCTCCCTCTCTCCCTCTCTCTCTCTCTCTCTCCAGCAGATGAAAACAGACTCCTCCTCTCCGCGGCGCGTCTCTGGACGTTTTTACATCAATTTAATCACATTTTCATTTAAAATACGAACATGAACATCTTCCGCTTCCTCTTCCGCTTCCTCTTCCTCTTCCGCTTCCTCTTCCTCCTGCTGTGAGGAGCTGCAGATTCTCTCTGTTTTTCTCCGGAGGTTTTTTATTTGTTGTTTAGTCAAAAAAAACAAAACAACCCCCCCCCCAAAAAAAAACAAACAAAAAAAACGCGCAGTTGTTTTTATTACACGCTCAGTTTCCCGTTTTCCCGCCACGTCTCTGACGCTGTTTTCCGTCTCCTCTTGTTCTTTTGTGGAAATTGAATGTATAATTGATGCGCAGGCTCCAGTTCTTCCCGCGAAGGCCTCGGGCTGAGACGGAAGCTGCGGCTCGTTTCTTTAAAGCTGAAGCTGTGAGTCACAGCTGCAGTCTGTCTGCGGGTCAAAGGTCACACACCTTTTCACTGTTTCGTGCAGCGACTTTAGAAATAAAACGAACTCGGATTTTTAAATTGATTTGACTTCACCAGAAAACACCTTTAATTGTCGCTGCAGCACCTCCTTTTATTTTTAAATAATTTACCACATGCTTTAAGGAAGAGGTCAAAGGTCAAAGGTGATTTAACAGCCTGCCGGAAGCTGCAGGTTAAATCACTTTAAATTAGTACTTTAGTGGGTTTTTGTGTTGAATCTTCAGACTGAAGATCAAACAGGACAGAGTGATCAGCTGATGCTGACGAGGTTCTGCTGGTTTCATCTTGAGACGATCTGCTTTGTTTTGTTGTTGTTGTTGTTGTTGTTTTTCTCTCTTGTTTGTTTGTGAGGCTGAAAGAGCCTCTGATGAGCTCTCACTTTCCCATGATGCTCCGGGGGAAACTGCTGCATGTTCAGAGGTTTGGGGTCTGTGGGTTTGCTGCAGCTGCAGTTCTCTGAGGTCTCGGAGGTCTCGGAGGTCTCGGAGGTCTCGGAGGTCTCTGAGGTCTCGGAGGTCTCGGAGGTCTCGGAGGTCTCGGAGGTGGGTTGTGTCTTCGGAGGATTTGTCCCCAGGATCCAGACCGACGCTCTGAATCCACTCTTCGCTCAGATTGTGTTTTTCAGACCAGACTGGGACTTTTTTTGGCACCAAACTGGAAAAGTGTGAAGATATCACACAGATATCAGAGCAGCTGCGTTCAAAGACCTGACTCAGAGTACGGTCCAAATTCAGCTCCAATCCAGGGTCCGTCTCTTTGTCTCTGTCGGTCCAGACCGGCTCCTGGATCTGTGGGTCTGTTCGTGTCTTCGGAGGCTTTGAGAAGAAGATGCTGAAAACTCACGGTGAGGATTCAAACTGTGGGTTCAGTTCAGACCGTCGCTCTCCGTCACTGTCTCAGCTTCAAGTAGAAAAGTCTGAATGTTTGTTTCTGGCAGCAAATAGGAAGAAAGGAAGATGAATCAGAGTAAAATAAGATGCTCCGTCCTCTTCAGTCCAAACTGGAAACTCTGTCACTCCGCTCCTTAAAATATCTGCTTGATGTTTTCAGAAACCCAGGTTCATGGGTTTTAATTAGAAGAAAACTTTATTGGTATCAGGCTTCAGTGACACAGATGATCCAGAGGAGGAAGTCGGTGGAGAATAAGAATCACCGTCAGCCTTTACAATCAGAAGCAGGTTTTTCCTGCAGGATTTCAGGCTCGAAGAAAAACTCTGGAAACTTTGAAAGTTTTTGGCACCGACCAGAAAATAAAAATAAATATATCTGCATGTTAATGATGAGGACCGTCTTAAAAATTATTGGCATCAGACTTTAAATCAGTCCACACTCCAGTTTTTGACGTCCAACTTCTCGGCTCAAATTAATTATTTCTAAAAACTCTCCAAGAGACGAAATGTTTGATGTTTAGAGCAAAGAAAGAAAGAAAGAAAGAAAGAAAGAGAGAGAGAGGATATCTCCACTTCCTCCCCCCTCCTCCCCCCTCCTCCCCCGTGTCCTTCTGTTGCTTCTTTTGTCTTTTGACTGCTGGTCACCCCATTTAACATGGGACAGATAGCATCAGCCTGACAGATATTGGGTTCCCCGGCAGCTCCATTGTTGGGGGGGTGGGGGGTGGGGGGGTGTTCTTGCGTTACAGTCGGACTCGTTTAACTCGCAGCCCTCTTTTAGGAAACGAACAAATTGCTGCTGAAAGTCTGTCTTTGTTGTTGGGGCTGATCTGAGAGCAGCCGAGCCTCCGACAACAAACAGTCTGAGGAGAGAAAACCACAGCGACACTGAGCCGGGATCAGACGATAAGAGCTGCACCCATATCTGCTGCTGGGGGGGAGGGGGGGGGTGTCTGTTGGTTTCCTATTTTAAAACTGGATCAATCAGAGGAAACTCTGGCCAAGACGCTCGTTAAGTTTTGGCACCAAATCATCAGCTGAAGCTTGAGAGACCAGAATCAGCTCAGAACCAGGTTCTACAGGAGACAGAGACGAGCAGCGAGGGCAAGTTTAAATATAATTAAACTGAATTCATCTGTGACGCACATACAGAGCTTGAGTCTCACAGTGGATGATACAGAAGAGAAACTCAGGAATAATAAAGAAAACAGTTTCTGGCACCAAACTGGAAACGAAGCGTCGTCTCAAACGTACGGAAATATTCCAGGTGTTTTCAGTCCAAACAGGATTCAGAGGAAAATGAGATCTGATGAAGTTTCCTGCCGACAAGCAGAAACTCTGGAGGAAACACTCAACGTTTTCTTTAAAGAGACTTGAGAAGTGAATGTCAGCGTTCAAACTTCACCTGCCGAGTGATGAAGCTCCTGAACCCGTCGGTTTCCCTTAAACTCAGAGCTGAAGCTGCTGCAGACTGATGCTCATCATCTGGCTCCAGATGTTTCAGAGGCTCGTCCTCGACTTCAACAAGAAAATTATACGAAACACCCGGAAGCTTCATTAGCTGCTTTAGCTACATTAGCTGCATTAGCTGCTTTAGCTTCATTAGCTGCATTAGCTGCTTTAGCTTCATTAGCTTCATTAGCTGCAGGAAGCTACATTAGCTTCATTAGCTGCATTAGCTGCAGAACACTGCAGAACACCGCAGAACATTGCAGAATGCTGCATTAGCTTCATTAGCTTCGTTAGCTTTGTTAGCTGCAGGAAACTACATTAGCTGCAGAACACTGCAGAATGCTGCAGAAAGCTGCGTTAGCTTCATTAGCGTCGTTAGCTTCGTTAGCTGCAGGATGTCAGAGACGGCAGACTTTTAGATGATGCTCAGATTCAGAGGATTTTCCTTCCTGAGCTGCTGAAACTGAAGGAAATATTGAATATTTCACATTTTTGACGCCAAACTTTGGATCATTTCACCAACTGAACTGAAATGAACTCACGTCTCTGAACGCAGCTCAAACCAGCTCAAACCAGGAAGCTCCGGATCTGGTTTCACTGCACCAGACAGAAACTGAATGTTGCTGCTGACTCATGTTTGTGTATAAAGACGCAAATACTGACTGGTTTTCTGCTTGACTGACTGATTCACCACAAACAGCAGCTGACTGGTTCTTTGCCTCAGTTTTTGCCGACTTGTTGAATGACTGATTTATAGTTGGATTCTTCTTCTTCTTCTTTGTCTGAGATTGATTGACAGGTGATTTTAAAGGAGGAGTCCAGCTGGTTGTGGAGGTGTGGCTGTTTGGCAGGCAGGGAGAGGGGGGGTGGGGGGGGGGGGGGGGTCCAGACCTGAACAGATACTGAGTTTGGCTGTGAAGCTGCTGATGTGAGAAAAACATTTGGTTGTTTTACCGGCTGCTTCTTGATTGGCTGGTTTTCTGCTGTCTGTGGGTCAGACTGGTTCAGATGTTGAAGATTCAGGCGGCTGCAGGGATTGGCTGTCGGGGTGTGTGTGTGTGTGTGTGTGTGTGTGAGGAGGGTTAAATCCTCTGGGTCAAAGGTCACCTGACTGAGCCCACTCTGCTCTCTGTTGGTCATGTTAATTACAAATGGAGGCGACAGTTTGTATCAATTCATTTTATTAGTGATTGATTTTTTCTGATATTTGCACGTGATTAATTAAAGGTTCATTAAACGTCAGAATGAAACGTGACGTCATCAACTCTTTGATAAAAACTTTATATGATCGATTGATCATTGAACTGATTGGTGATTTTTTAAAGACAGAATTTATTGATGAACTTTCTGTCACATGGACTATAGTGACTAATTAATTAACTAATCATTTTATCATTTTATCACTTAAAGTCCAGTGTCTACATACTGTGCACTAAAATACAATTTATAAACAATTTATATATATATACATATATATATGTATAATAAAAACTGCATTTATCTGTTAAACAGTGAAAACAAACCAGTGTGTTATAAAATCTGCAGCTGCATGTTTATTCATTTACATTCATTTAAAAGTAGAAGCATCACAGTGCCGTTACATAGAGTTCATTAAAAGTTTTATTCACAGCAAAAAACACTCAGTGAAATAAATGGCTCCTTTCTGAGTCTGCTAACAGACTGGATTACCGGGCCCAGGGGCCCCACACCTCCAGGGGCCCCACAGGCCCTGTGTTTACTCCATATCATGACCCCGGTCTTACAGACGGACCCTGTGCTCCAGTTCTAGGACCTGAACGGCTTCAGTTTGTGTTGTGGTCATTGGTTGAAATATTGTGTTTTTATTCCACCACAGAAATCCTGTCGATTATTTTCATCATCAATACATCAGTTACTTCCTCTAATAATCGATCGATTGTTCGGTGGATTAAATGTAAGGAAACAGGGAAAAAGGCCGGTCGTTATCTCAGAGAATAGAGGATATGAAGTAGGTTATAAAGATAAATATGTAGAGATATAAAATAAAGAGATATATACATAAAGATATGTCTTCATACTATAATATATAAAAGAAAAAATGGAAATATGTAAAGATGTGAGTTTTAAAATTTCACTTTTCTATCAAATACTTAAATGTTGCGTTCACTGTCGCAGAAAAAAAATATAGAAAACTATGAAATATTCACATGTGAGAAGTTAAATTCAAATTATTAATCACTCGTCAAATTTGTTCCAGTTAATTTTCTATTGATGGACTGATTGAGCTGGATCCAGGTTTACTGAGGGTCAGGGGGGCCCAATGACAAATGTCTGCCCCGGGGCCCCGGTGAGGTTAATCCGGCCGTGCTGCTGGACACAGAGTTCATGACGTGGGCTGTGAGTGTCTTCACTGGCTTCACTGTGCTCCTGAAGAAACTGTCGGAATAATGGAAGCAGACCTTTGTTGTTACTGTAGCTGCACAGATGTGAAAACACACCTGTGTGGTCACATGTTAGCGTCAGGTGTGCTGTGGTTGGTCGGTTGGTTCGGGCCCCTCCGGTGAGACAGGAGATGAATCTGAGGTTTGGTGAGATGAAGATCAGAGATCAGAAGTTTTTGAAGTTTCCATGGAGATGTTGCTTCTTCATTTTCAGCGCCGTCAGCGAGTGGATCCCAAACGTTCCTCTGCATGAGTCACTGTCTCCTGTGCACCTGTCTGACAGGTGTGAAACAGTGTCGTGTGTCAAAGGAGCTTCATTTTAAGAAGGTCCAATGAACCTAGTACCTGGGGCACCAGCAGAGAAGGGGCGGGCCCTCAAAACACCTGGAATTTGGGTCTCGTCTGGTTTCCTAAATATACGGATTGTGCCTTTAAAGTCTTTGTCTTAGAAATATTATTATTATGAGATTTCTTAAAGCTAACGACCTGAGCAGGTGCACGTGTTGACTCCAGGTGTCTGTACAGGTGTGACGTCTGATGTTCACCTGGATGACCTGAGGTGAGCAGAGTTTCAGCCACTGAACATAAACACGGGAAGTAAAAAGATGACGTCGTGTTAATTTAGTTCAGAGACATTTTTACTGACAGTGATGAAAAGATGGTTCAGATTTTAGAGAGAAATTCACTGAGTAGAATTAATCCCACAAATAATTTGAGGAAATGTGAAAAATACTTTAAATAATTAATAAAATGTTCATTATGGGGACACTGGTGTCTTCAGCCCTGACAGGACACTGTGTTACTGTCAGTTACTGTCAACATGTAAATCAACAGTCGGCACTCTGTTCCCTCACATCAAACTTCTCCCAGTGTGGTAATTATTACTGTAGTGTTTTATTAGTTTTATTCACATTGTGTGTGTGTGTGTGTGTGTGTGTGTGTGTGTGTGTGTGTGTGTGTGTGTGTGTGTGTGTGTGTGTGTGTGTGTGTGTGTCATGAAAACAGAATGAATGTTTCAGACTATTTTCTGCGATTTCAGTAGAAAGAAATTTAATTTTCATCTGTTGTCGATAAACAACATTTAAACAGACGAAACTAATAAAACATTTATTTTATATGTATGAATAAAATATAAAATAAAATCTGGAACATCATCATCATCATCAACGTGTTTTCGTTTATAAATCCAGTGGAACTGTTTTTGCATGTGTAGGTTTGACATTTGATTTTATTTACATTTAAATAAAATAATAATAATGATAATTATTAATAATAATAACAATAATAATAATAATGTGTTCAGGAAAGCAGAATCAATAATCAATAGTCATAAAATCAAAAATAATTCCAAACGCTGATGAATAAATAGTTTTTAAAAACGAGTATTTAGAGAAAAGACGGAGGAAATGCAGCCTGACCGGCAATCTGATTTATTCATTTGTGTGCGCGCGCGCGTGTGTGTTAATAATGTGAACACTTTTTCTTGTTTATATGTTGTTTATACGTCGCGTGCTGCTCTCACCGCGCAGGATTTTGACCGTAATTACGCGCTCGTGTTTTCCGTCTTTTTTCTTTTTCTTCTTTCTTTAATTCGCACTCATCAACAGTCTGCTGCGATGACTCGAGCACCACGTGACCATATGCTGATCAGTGACACCTGCGCTCCAAGAGGAGGTGTGTGATGTGAACATGAAGCACGTGACATCCACATAAATTCACAGCCTATTTATTTATTTATTTATTTATTTATTTATTTCAGAGCGGTTTTACGCATTTTTACGCACGACGCAGACTCCGGGAATCTGTGCGCGTGCATGTTAACAGTCACTTTTCCGTTTGTGAGTCACAAACAGATGAAAAATGAAAAATCTCTGAAGAAAACATCAGGGGCCTGAAGCCTTTTCCTCCGTCACTCACGCGCTGCTGCGGAGACACTTTCCTTTTATTTTCCCGCATTTATCATCATCACAGATTGGATTTGTTTCCATAATGGCAATAAAACAAAAGAATAATTAAAAACATTTAATATTGAAATATCATGAGCAGCTTAAATAATTGTAGTAATTGTTTGTTTTTAAAGAACCGATATTTATATGAATTTGTTTTTAATAAGAGAAAAGAAAAAAGAACAAAAGAAGATGCTGCGTCTGCACCTTCAGGTCTTGTTGTTGGCCCCAGAGCAGCCGGAGCTGAGATGATTAGACAACTGATCAATCTGTTGATTGACAGAAAATGAATTTTTTAACAAATATTTTTAATTGACAGTTAAACTCAACATCTTCAGGTTCTTCAGATAAAACCAGAGATTCGAACGTGTTAATTTAAAGAACTTAGTTACTGTTCATATTCATATGAAAGTGCAGTCTGAAAATTAATATAAACTCAAAGATACCTTGTAAAATATTGATAACATTTCATTGTATTTTAATATTCAATTTTTTTTCTTCTGTCTTTGCTGCTTTTTTCTGCTGTAATCAACATTTTTCAGCCATAAAGTTCATAATAATACAAGAAGCTAAAACCTTATGACTGTTTTGCAAATTTGTGGTTTTGTCTTGTTACGAAGAATTTTCAGTAAAGTTTCATTTTCCAATTTATTTTCAAATAATCTCAGAAGTTTCCTGAAAAAGAACCAAATCATTTCGCAGCTAAAATAAAATGTGACCAGTTGATAAACTAAATGCTAAGCTAACGACCCAGAGACGTTTATTCAGAGGATGCAGAATGTGAAGTGTGTTGATGGATAATTCAGTATTAATAAAGAATAAATGAGTGTTAAATATTTAAACAGAGTTTAAATGCAGCAACAAACTGAACTAAACATCTGTAAAATAATTTGTCACCAAACTTCCTTTAAGTTTCTCAGTTTTAGCTCAGTTCTGTTGGAATCTCCTTTAAAGCTCCGGTGAATATTTCACTGGCTGCAGCTGTTTGTGAATGTTGTGGCATAAAAACAACATTATTCCTGTAATAATCAGAACAATTTTCTGGTGCGATGAAACTCAGCAGCTAAAAACCATCGACGAGTTCTGAGCAGCAGAAAGAGACAGAAATAAATCGAAACAGTTTTTTTTTTCTGTGCTAATGTGCCGTTGCTTCGTGTCTGAATCCTGGAGATATTTGCAGCTTTAAACAGCTCAGAGGTCAAAGTTTCACTGAATCTGCATACACACACACACACACACACACACACACACACACACAGCTCTTTAATTTGAACTGGTTTTACTGGTGTTTGACTGGTTTTAGTGGTCAGTTAAACCTGTTACTGCCATGTGACCTCAGAGTGGGAAAAAAGCTGATTTGAGGCCAAAGAGCGGGATATAAATACCGAAAAATAATTAGGATTAGTGTATAGTGAGATGGTGTGCGTGTGTGTGTGTGTGTGTGTGGATACAGAGGGAATGTGTGTGTGTGTGTGTGTGTCTGCAAGTGTCCAGGTCTCCATTATTTTCTTCAGCCTCGTCGGGCCGGCTGTCGATCAACCATGATTAAGATTCGGGGAATGTCGACCGCTCCATTTTTCTTTCTGCTTTAAACAGCTAATCTGGATTTGATTGGTCCAGATGAGGCCCCGGGGGTCCCTGCAGCAGTTTGACCACTGGACACGCACACACACACACACACACACACACACACACACACACACACACACACACACACACACACAGCAGCAGGAGCCCAGTCGTGTTCGTGTGTTGACTGTAGACTTGAAATATTACATGTTTATACAACCTCTTCTCCGTCTGCATGTCTGGTTGAAATGCCTTCGAGCAAGGCAGTAAACCTCCCACCTGCGTCTGCACAACAGGGTCACATAGATGTCTGATCTCACTGGAAACTTGCAGCCATTTATAGGAAAACAAGTCTCATGTTCTGTGTCTGACATGAAGGAAAAGAAGTGAAGAGCACGGCCGGATTTACCTCCTCTGGGGCCTGGGGCAAAAATCTGTTGTTGGGCCCCTATTAACCCCCATAGTGTCACTGTTTGCCCTGACAACCAGTGTCCAACAGGACTCTACAGCTGAACTGATTAATCAATTTGTTGAAAGACAGATAAAGACTATAAATTGTTTAATTTGAATTTTTAAGCAAAAGTGACAATTTGAATATTTTAGTTTCTAGTGTCAGCTGGTTTCAGTTTAGTATCAGCTGGTTTGTCTAGTGACAGCTGGTTTCAGCCTAGTGTCAGCTGGTTTGTCTGTCAGCTGGTTTGTCTAATGTCAGCTGGTTTCAGCCTAGTGTCAGCTGGTTTCAGCCTAGTGTCAGCTGGTTTGTCTGGTGTCAGCTGGTTTCAGCCTAGTGTCAGCTGGTTTGTCTGGTGTCAGCTGGTTTGTCTAGTGTCATCTGGTTTCAGCCTAGTGTCAGCTGGTTTCAGCCTAGTGTCATCTGGTTTCAGCCTAGTGTCAGCTGGTTTGTCTAGTGTGAGCTGGTTTCAGCCTAGTGTCAGCTGGTTTGTCTGGTGTCAGCTGGTTTCAGCCTAGTGTCAGCTGGTTTCAGCCTAGTGTCAGCTGGTTTGTCTAGTGTCAGCTGGTTTCAGCCTAGTGTCAGCTGGTTTGTCTAGTGTCAGCTGGTTTCATCCTAGTTTCAGCTGGTTTGTCTAGTGTCAGCTGGTTTCAGCCTAGTGTCAGCTGGTTTGTCGAGTGAAAAGGCGCCAAGTTGTCGACACTTGTTCACAACAAGTCATTTTGAAAGAGCAACAACCAATTAGGAAACATTTGACCAATGGAGTAACTTCATCTCTCAGTCAGTCAGTGATATTCCTGTTAATGGGGCTGACCCTGCTGTAAACTTCACAACCAATGAGCTCAATACAAACTAAAAGAGTTCCGGTCTTAAAACTAGATCCTGGGTCCCTCTACATGATGGAGGATGGAGGACCAGTGATATTTCTCTCTCTCTCTGTCTATATATATCTATACATATCTATATATAGATATATATATATATCTATATATATATATTGTTCTATATCTATATTCCATATCAGTGGTGCCAGTTTCTAAGAAATTTGTGATTAATAAATGATGTAGCCCACACCCAGATGAGGCCTGGGGGCAGTTTCCTGCTTTGCCCAGTCAGTCGAACCTTGTGAACAGTTTGGACTCAACCATGACACGATTAACCAAAAGCATGATAATCATAAAAATTTTTTCACAAACTTTTTTTAAAGAGTGCTCCTGAAAGCATCAGGACTTAAGACTAACGAGTGCCTCGACTTGCTGCACTAAAGTTTTCTTTCTTTTTGTTAATTTTTAAGTCTCTTTTAACTGAGGTTTAATTTAGAGTAAGAGATTATTTTTGAGTTTACAACATTTACTATTCATGATTTATGTATTTTTAGTAGATATGGCTGAAATGTGAAGCAATGAGAACGTCCATCCATCAGTCCAGTTATACAAGTGAGGAAAACATTTAATAAATCCTTAATAAACTGTTGGAAGCGACAAGCTTTAATTACAGCTTGTATTCACAAACATTAACATTATTAAGAATACACCAGGTTTATATCTGATTTATAACATGGTCACTGATTTATCCATTAATATATCGATATAAAAAACATTTGGATTATTTAATTGGGATAATCCAGAAAATGTGCAGGTACTGAGATTTAAGATGATGTAACAAAATAATCAATAAGACTGACTCAGACCCTCCAGCTCTGTGTGAACCTGCTGTTCTTTCACATCTTCAGTAAACTGTATGACTTGTTGTGGCTTCATCTATTATATATAACACTCAGTACATTGTATGTTTTACACTGTATGACTGTCTGTAAATTGATTATTAACATTTACATCTCCAGACTTGATTGATTATTGTAAAACCTTTAACTAATAATTTATTAACATTTATATTGCAGTTGACTGACTGACTAATGGCTCATTAGAAATGGAGAAACCCACGATCCTTTATTAATGCCGTACAAACATTTATAACTGCATTATTAGTGAATAGAAGCACAGAGACATGTTATTACCCAAAAACTATTTAAACAGAATCAGAAAAATGTCATAAAAACGACCCTCAAATCAACATCAGATTTCCTGCAGCTGTTTTCCACTGGCGACGTCTCACTGATGAATTAAAGAGACAAAAAGACAAAGTGTCTGCTGGAGGAGGATTTTCCACAACCTGGCAACCCAGGAGTTGTTCTTATTAATTGCTTATAACTGATCTATAAAGCATTAGTAAATGATTTATTAACCTTTAATTAAGTGATTAATTACGGCTTATAAACCCTTTATAGATGGTACTGTGTAATACATGCACACAATACACTCAGTGGTGGAAGAAGTATTTAATTAAAGTAGCAGTACTTTAAAAACACTCAATTATGAGTAAAAGTCCTACGATAAGATAAAATTATACTAAAGTAAAAGTGTATTAAATGAGGATTTGAAGAAAAAAATTGCATAAAATGGAAAAAGTAAAGCTCGTTACTTTAAGGTAAGGCTAATTTAACGCGCTAATTTTAACTAGCCTGCTATACTACATACAACGAGTAGCTTAGTCTATAATAAGACATATTCTTGTATTTGTTGAATATATTTTTCATTATTAATCTGATTTTGCAAAGTAAATAAAGCCTTAAAACAAATGTAGTGGATTAGAAATATAAAGTAGCATAAAAAGGAAAAATTCAAAGTGATAATAATAATGATCTTTATTTATAGAGCTCTTTTCTTTAAAGGAACAAAGTGCTTTACACAAGGCGGCAAAATAAAACATGCAGGTCGTATAAGGCAACAATTAAAACAAGCAATCCAAAATACAATTAAAGCGTCTTAGTGCAATAAACCAAGGGAAGTGTCACCAGCAAGAGGGCGATCAGTAAAATCGTTCAAATAAAAAATGAAAATAAAATGTTGTCAATAAAAACAAAAAGTCAATTAAATTAAGTAAAATTAAGTAAAACTAAGTAAAATCGGGAAAAGCTCAACGATAAGTTTGTTTTAAGAAGAGATTTAAAAGAGTTCACCGAAGTCCATCAGAACTGTAGTTAAGTACTTGATGTACTTTGTTATTATTACTGAATATACTGTACTGAAGTACCACACAGTGGGACTTTACCATGTAAAGTAAGACTCAGTGTGTGTTGGTAGGTTTTGGGAGGGGGGGCGGATGGTGGTGTTGGGCAGGGGGTTCATGTGAACGAGCAAGAAAACACTCGACGGGTCGTGAATAATCGTTTTAATGAGTGTGTAAAAGCAGGCGGCTCGGTGAGGGCCTGTCGGGTTAAACAAACTCACTAAATCCGATTGTCAAAGTGCAAAGTGGTGTCGGTTCAATTTGCCCCCCCGTCCTTCCTCCTTCCTCTCTTCCTTCCTTCCTTGTCTTCGGGGCGACCCCCCCCACCCCCCCCGCTTGCTTGGTTCAGTCCTGCCAATTACAAGACATAATAATATTTTCTTAAACCTGGTGTGATCTTTGGTTTTGTTGTTTTAAAAAGCCCGCTGATCTCGGTGCGCTCCGCTGCTCTCCGTCAATGGAGCGTCAACAGGGACGGATCAGCGGCGAGCACTTCCTTTTTATCTGCTCACAGCACCATTTCATCTTTTCACAGCACACAGCTTTCTTATTAGAGAGAGTTTTATCTCCTCACAACGCCCGCTCCTCTTTATATACTGCTGTTTTAAACTTTTAGACCGTGGAAACATCTGTGCAGCTAAAGTTAGTTTAACACTTTCAAATAAAGTCAAATGTTCTGTTTACATTTTTATTCCCAGAGTCTCAGAGCTCCGAGTTATTCATCAGATCAGAGGTTAAACTTTGAACACTGTTAAATGTTAACTGAAGTTTAGGTTCATGTTTTAGTCACAATAACACGTTGTTCATTTTAATGTTACAAAAAGAAAAGAAAAGAAAAACCTCATAAATACAGTGACGCTGTAGCAGCTTGAAATCAAGACAACTTAAAAAAAAGCACAAAGTGTCTTTACTCTTATTTTCTCAAAGGGCCTGACACACCGGGCCGACGGTGGGCCGACGGTGGGCCGACGGTGGGCCGACGGTGGGCCGACGGTGGGCCGTAGTTTTTGCAGTGGCCCTTACAGTTGGCCCTCTACTTCCCATTAAGTGCTCTGTCATTGGCTGTTGGCTGTTGATGGCGGAGGTGAAAAGCTCGTTGATAAAAGAAAAACAAAACAAAGTGCAACAGAAAAAGACTTTTTAAATTTGAATCTAAGCTCAGGGTTCTTCAATGAGAAAAGGTGGAGTCCACATAGTCCATCCTTTTACATTTATATAGTCAAAAACAGAATTTACTCTATTATAATTTACCACATTGGTGCAAACATATGTCAATGAATGTGCTAACAGTGCTAACAGCGCTAACCATGGTGAAGATTAGTCTCCATTTCATTGTTTACCCTGCGTTCTTTTATTTCAATAATCAGCTACACTAAGCCAACAGTTGGTAGTCGGCTGCCATTGTTGGGCCATTGTTGGGCCATTGTTGGGCCGTCTGTGGCAGACCATTGCTTACAGTAGTTTTTGTGGTGTGTCTGCTACAGTTCGATGTAGTTGGACCCTTCTGGTGGAAAGTTTCTGACCTGATCTGGACCAGATCCAACGGGTCCTGACAAAGTCCCGAGTCTCGGCTCGTTTTCTGACTGTTTTGTTGCTTAATGGCGTTTTCACGCCTACAGTCTGTTTGCCCTGCTGCCATTCAGTTGATGAGTTTGTGAACTTGTTGGTTCAGTTTGTTTTCACACAGAGAAACAAACCAAAATGCATCATGACGAACCAGGTGAGATTGTTCTCTCCTCTGATTGGTCAGATTGTCTGGAGCAGGAAAGTAAACACAGGAAGAAGGTTACAGGAACCATCGAGCTCAAACTTGTGAGTTCACCTGCTGGTGGGGCCGGATCCAGTTCAGAACCGCTCCGGAGTTCGTCTGGGACCGGACCGAGACCACGTCCTCCAAAGGGTCTCAGTGTGATTGTTTTGGTCCGATTGCTGTTTTCACTCCTGCACAAATGAATTGTACCAAGAGGGAAAACAAACCAGGTTCTGGGCTGTGGTCTTGTTCGAGTCTGGGTTTGGGTCTGGATTCAGGTTTGGGTATTTTGAAATATAATTTATTAAGAAATTTCTGTCTTTCTCTCTTTAACTTTGCCAATCGTCCACATCCACCTGTTTCATCTTTCGAAAAGTAGATCCAGCAAACCTTTAGCTCTGGGTTTTGTTTTCAGATTTGGGGTCAGCAGAGCTGCTGTTGGGTTCAGTTGGGCTGGTACATGGTCCGGGTTTAAGTTGGGGTTTAGGTCAGTTTTGTGACTTGTCAATAATTTTATCAGGCAACCTTCAGTCCTCTGTTTAAACCAGAGGTTCTCAACTCTGTCACTGAAGACTCAACACAGACATTAAAGAGACATTAAAGAGACGGACTGGACTGATGACACCTTCACTATCTCTCACAGAGTCCAAATCAGTGATGTAATTAATAACAGCAGCAACGAAGCTGGCATTCTCACTATGCTGTTTCATAATGGTTAACATTGTTAGCAACATTAGCATGTAGGCAGAAGTAGCATGTAAACAAACCAAATTGCTCTGTAAGTTAAATTATAACATCACTCAGTATTTATACAAGTATTTAATGAATGAATGGGGCGTAAGCGGGGACACATATTACCATTAGCATCACAACGTGACTGAAAGTCTAACAGGGGAGGAACCCATGGAAAGTCCAGACTTGGTTTATTCACATGGAGCAGCAGTGACCTCACAGGAAAGTAATAAAGTATTTTATTTTATATTTTAATAGCATTAAAAATAGGAATTGTAAAAATAATTTATATATGAAGGATTAATCCATCAGTAAATACTTCAGATTTAAAAATGAATTTAGAAAAACAGCATAAAACTCTCACTAAATAAACCACTTATAAATACATTTATTAATTCATGAATAAATAAATAATAGAATTTGAAAAAACTATTTGAAAAGACATTTAAAAAATGGGAAAACATTCCTGGATTCAATCTTCAATTTCCATTTCCTTTTTCCAGCTGCTTTTCCTGTTAGCTAATCGATTAGCTTAGTCATTTAGCCTCTGTGACGCTTCAGCGCTGTAAAACCAGGCTAAACAATCCCAATTGGCCACGGGATGTAACAAGCTCTCTGATTGGTTGGAGTGGTGACCAGTGGGTTTTAGTCTTCTTCTGGCAAACCATTAAAATAATTGGAGAAGGCATCCAGTTGGCATCCAGTTGTAAATTGACACCTGACACCGCTAACTGTCACTTTCAGCCACCAGTTCGTCTCCACCCACAAAACACATCATCGCTGTTTATAAATCCAAAAACCAACATGTCTGTTCCACCCGCATCATTAGATTTACCCATCATCCTTCAGCTGCTGACTGATGCTGCAGGTTGTGTTTCCTTAAAGAAAAGAAACCTAAACCTCATTTCTCTGTGACTGGACACAGATGCTAATGCTAACGCTAACACAATGTGACCACAGAACCAACAGCAGATTAGCATCAAAAACCTGGCTGAGAGTTTTCAAACAGAAAAGTGAGAGTGAGCGGCGAGCGGCGAGCGGCGAGCGGCGAGTGGGCCGGTCGCTCGATGTCACACAGAAACCAGCAGCAAATATAATGAGGTGCAATAAAAATCTGTCAGCACACACCAGCAGCCTCTGCCTGTGTGTGTGTGTGTGTGTGTGTGTTTGGTCTGTATCTGTGTGTCTGTGTTGTCCTTGTGTTTGCAGACTGTATGGCTAAACAAGGCCTGGTGTGTTTAAGTGTGTGTGTGTATTTTTAGCTAAGCAGGGCTCAGTATGTATCCTGTGACCAATATGTTGGAGTACACGCTGCCTTACACATAACACACACACACACACACACACACACACACACACACACACGCACACTGGCACCACACGCTTTTACACACAGTTTTCAGCATCTTAAACCTCATCATTATATTAAGAATCAAAGTCTTCATCATACTTTTCTTTAAGCAGTGATGGAGGAAGTTCTCAGATTCTATCTTTAAGCTCAACAGCGCAGAAATTGTCTGTTGCAGATAAAAAATGATGCATTCAAACTTTTCTTTAGATAAAAACATGGATGGATTTCACATAAAAAATGTCACTAAAGAGACACAAAACAATAATAAAGACACAAAATCCTTCCATGCGTAAAAGTACAGAAGTATTAGCATCAAAATGTACTTAAAGCAATAATACTAATAGTACTCATTATGTATAAATGGAATATTGTATATTGAGTATAAATGTATAAAGTAGCACAAAAAGTACAACTACCCGATAATTGTACTATTGTTATGTAGTATATAACTTGAGTAAATAGTTACTTTCACATATGAAATATGATGATTCAGGTGTAATATGAATATAACTTATACTTTTCCATAAGGGAATTCAGACTGATAAATAACCACAGGTCATATTAAACATTTTACTCTACATGGAAAATTACAGGTGGTTGTTACTTTTTCTTAATTAAATTTAATATTCAAAATAAAATATTAAAATTGCAAAATATATTTTTTTAACTTAATAATAAAATAAAAATAAAAATATATAATAAAATATTAAGATATAATTGCATATGATATTTTATTGCTTAAAATATAGTTTCCTTGCAGAAAACATGTATGAATTCATTTCCTGTTGAACATCATTTACATGTGAAAATACATATAACCAAAGGTTTTTGATTTTTTTAGGCAATAAATTTACATGATGCAGAAACATGTGACATGTAAGATGCATCATGTGAAATGTAAAAATCACGTGAAAACAACAGTTTCACATGTGATAAAAGTTATAAGCGGGTGTCATTCACAAGTTACATGTGGTTTTTGGACATTTCTCATGTGAAATATGTGAAACATGTGTCATACATGTGATATGTATAAATTTCACATGCTTTTTTGTTTAAGGGGAGTTTTCGATTTCTTTACATTTTCCATATAAAATATGGGATTTCACATGAATGTAAACATGAATTTGATAAATGGAGGTTTTTTTTCGATTGGTTAATATCTTATATATTTCCATATCTTTTGCAGATTTAGCTCTAAAATAAACAATGACGTTTACAGTAGTATAAATATAAAATCTGTTAATATGTTTATTTATTATTTATTTTTGTACAATGTGTCTGTCTGGCGTTTCATAAGCCAAATCTATAACAATAATTAAAATAATAACGAAGTAAAAGTAAACTGCAGCTGATAATCGCGGTGATCAGATAATAACATTGTGTCAGTGGTGACAGAGCAAATATAAAGGAGGTGAACTGCAGCGCACGAGCTGCAGCTGCTGCTCAACCAGCAGAAATGACACATTTTTTATTTATGATTTTATCCAGTGAAATCCCTCCTCTTCCTCTTCCTCTTCCTCTTCAAAACAACATTTCATCCCCGTGAATGCAGACAGCAGGTTTTCATTCAGCTCCATCTGCAGCAGCTGACTGATGCTCCAGGTGGACAAAACATTTTATTAAAGGGCAATTTCTCTTTACTTCTAACTTTTGTTTGTATTGTTTCCTCCTCCCCTGGAGTTGACAGCAAAGACAGGAAAAGAAAAGAGACAAAGACAAGAGAAGAATGTGGTCACTCCACATGCTTTTCTTCCTGTAGACTTCCTGTTGTCCTCTCTTCACTGTCATAGTGTAATTATAACAGTGAGAAATCATCATGAATGGAATAATTCATAATGTACAGAACACAGGCTCTATATTACTGTGCCACATGTATACATGTCATCTGTCATTAGTCTCTATTAATAACATTAAACCTTTATTTTATTTGACTTTTTATTAGCTGAGATTATATGAGAAAATCTTACTGATGCAGATGAAAACTTCAAAACAGTCTAAAGATTAATTCAACTGTAGAGAACAATAATCACCACAAAATATATAAAATATGAGACTTAGGAAATTACATTCAAAAGCTTTGACAGTACAAAGACCACGACTTGTGCTTTCTGCAGATATATACTAGCAGAATCATAGTTTTTATATTATATTTTAAAGCCTTTTCTAACGGTTTTATCATAAAGTCAATTCCTCAGTCTTTTGTAATCTCATTAGCAGCAGCTTACGCTTTATTTATTCCCATGATAATAGTTGTAATAATATGTGTTTCCTACAGCAGCACATTAGCTTTAGGCTGCTTTTTCAACCCTTAATTATAGAGTAATATCATAATTATAAAATCAACAGAACCATTGAAAAATATAATATAACAAAGGTTGTTTAGGTTTCAATAAAACCATGAAAAAATCCAGTTGTCAGACATGACATGGTAAATTAACACAAATAAGTGTGTGTGTGTGTGTGTGTGTGTGTGTGTGTGTGTGTGTGTGTGTGTGTGTGTGTGTGTGTGTGTGTGTGTGTGTGTAAGAGAAAGAGAGTATGAGTGGTGGTGGGGGGTGTGTGTTCTGGTTGCATTACATTTTATATTTAGTGACACTGATCGATAAATAGATAGAGCAATAAATCAGTAAATAAATGATTCGTAAGGTTCAGAGTCTTAAAAAAATCTAATATTCTATTAATTTAACCAATAATCAATATCTTGTGAATCAATGAATCAATCAGGGTACTTTACAATATATTTATCCCCAGATATAAAGTATATATTACATATCACACAGCTATATGCTGTATATATGGACATAGATATACTTAATATATTTTTAAAGTCGACTATTTCTACGATTTACTTAAAATATTCCTGCAGTGACATTTTTGGTTTCAATTTCCTTATGAACCTTATGGTTCTAGAGAACAAGAAGAATTTCTTCCCATATTTATAAATTTATGACCAGAATTTCATTGATTCATCATCAAAACAAAAACAATAAACATTGGTTATATATATAAGCATAATTTATCACTAATATTCAAATATTTATATCCTTCAATAATATTTTTCTATTCTTCAATATTTTATTTGATATTCTTTAAATAAATCAGTATATTTGTTAAGAACTGTGGTACGTTGCCAGCCATATTTTGCCAATCATAATTTTATAACTCCCAAATGCTTTTAATTCTTTAATCTTGAATATTAGTCCAATCACATATTAGTCAGGTGGACAATTAAGCAGATAAAGTGCTGAGAAAAATCACATCTGCTCCATCGTCCTGCTTCTTAAATAAATCATTTTTTGCTGTGTTAATTAACAAAAGAAAATTACATATACATATATATTGTCTGTAACCTGGAGTAAATTCATTAAAAATGTCTGACGTCCTCCATGTGTTTACGACCAGATATCATCCAGCTGTGACAGGAAGTTATAAAAAGCTGCAGAAAAACAGCTGGATTTTCTTCTGTGATTTTATACCGAGTTTTTCTGAAACTTGAATCATTTTCTCTGTGAAGTGGTTGTGATGGGACATTTTGGTGACAGTTGCTGCATCTGAACTTCCCCATTCACAACCGAGATCCTGTCTTTTCTGACGAGCAGCAGTGTTTTCTCTGCCAGCCTTTGTCTGCTGTCTATTTTCCCTTTTCTGCCTCTCTGTGGGGGAGGAGGAGGGGGGAGAGGATGGGAGGTGAGGGGGGGTGATGGGTGGTGGTTTGTTCCCTCAATATGTTGTGATGGAAGACTTGGTTCTCCAGAAGGAGCGTCCGCCTGGCCAGACAGGAACCATCATTGATCTGTTTGGCATCAGGCGTCTCCACAGCTCAGAGTGCTGATCAGGCTGCTGGTGGATCCACAGAGAGTCCGGCTCTGTTCACACTGCAGCTGATAACACACTGAGGCCGCTTCTCTCTTCATCATGCCCACATTCACTGCTTCCCTGCTCTGTGTGTGTGAACAGCACAGAGCTGCACACCGAGTGGAAGTTATAATACATGAAGAGCAGGCGCAGAGCAGCGGCTGGTAAAACATCTTGTAGGAAAGTCAGTCGAATGACCACAAAGAGACGCACAACAACCACAAAGAGACGCACAACCACAAAGAGACACACAACTGCCACAAAGAGACACACAACTGCCACAAAGAGACACACAACTGCCACAAAGAGACACACAACTGCCACAAAGAGACACACAACTGCCACAAAGAGACACACAACTGCCACAAAGAGACACACAACTGCCACAAAGAGACACACAACTGCCACAAAGAGACACACAACTGCCACAAAGAGACACACAACTGCCACAAAGAGACACACAACTGCCACAAAGAGACACACAACTGCCACAAAGAGACACACAACTGCCACAAAGAGACACACAACTGCCACAAAGAGACACACAACTGCCACAAAGAGACACACAACTGCCACAAAGAGACACACAACTGCCACAAAGAGACACACAACTGCCACAAAGAGACACACAACTGCCACAAAGAGACACACAACTGCCACAAAGAGACACACAACTGCCACAAAGAGACACACAACTGCCACAAAGAGACACACAACTGCCACAAAGAGACACACAACTGCCACAAAGAGACACACAACTGCCACAAAGAGACACACAACTGCCACAAAGAGACACACAACTGCCACAAAGAGACACACAACTGCCACAAAGAGACACACAACTGCCACAAAGAGACACACAACTGCCACAAAGAGACACACAACTGCCACAAAGAGACACACAACTGCCACAAAGAGACACACAACTGCCACAAAGAGACACACAACTGCCACAAAGAGACACACAACTGCCACAAAGAGACACACAACTGCCACAAAGAGACACACAACTGCCACAAAGAGACACACAACTGCCACAAAGAGACACACAACTGCCACAAAGAGACACACAACTGCCACAAAGAGACACACAACTGCCACAAAGAGACACACAACTGCCACAAAGAGACACACAACTGCCACAAAGAGACACACAACTGCCACAAAGAGACACACAACTGCCACAAAGAGACACACAACTGCCACAAAGAGACACACAACTGCCACAAAGAGACACACAACTGCCACAAAGAGACACACAACTGCCACAAAGAGACACACAACTGCCACAAAGAGACACACAACTGCCACAAAGAGACACACAACTGCCACAAAGAGACACACAACTGCCACAAAGAGACACACAACTGCCACAAAGAGACACACAACTGCCACAAAGAGACACACAACTGCCACAAAGAGACACACAACTGCCACAAAGAGACACACAACTGCCACAAAGAGACACACAACTGCCACAAAGAGACACACAACTGCCACAAAGAGACACACAACTGCCACAAAGAGACACACAACTGCCACAAAGAGACACACAACTGCCACAAAGAGACACACAACTGCCACAAAGAGACACACAACTGCCACAAAGAGACACACAACTGCCACAAAGAGACACACAACTGCCACAAAGAGACACACAACTGCCACAAAGAGACACACAACTGCCACAAAGAGACACACAACTGCCACAAAGAGACACACAACTGCCACAAAGAGACACACAACTGCCACAAAGAGACACACAACTGCCACAAAGAGACACACAACTGCCACAAAGAGACACACAACTGCCACAAAGAGACACACAACTGCCACAAAGAGACACACAACTGCCACAAAGAGACACACAACTGCCACAAAGAGACACACAACTGCCACAAAGAGACACACAACTGCCACAAAGAGACACACAACTGCCACAAAGAGACACACAACTGCCACAAAGAGACACACAACTGCCACAAAGAGACACACAACTGCCACAAAGAGACACACAACTGCCACAAAGAGACACACAACTGCCACAAAGAGACACACAACTGCCACAAAGAGACACACAACTGCCACAAAGAGACACACAACTGCCACAAAGAGACACACAACTGCCACAAAGAGACACACAACTGCCACAAAGAGACACACAACTGCCACAAAGAGACACACAACTGCCACAAAGAGACACACAACTGCCACAAAGAGACACACAACTGCCACAAAGAGACACACAACTGCCACAAAGAGACACACAACTGCCACAAAGAGACACACAACTGCCACAAAGAGACACACAACTGCCACAAAGAGACACACAACTGCCACAAAGAGACACACAACTGCCACAAAGAGACACACAACTGCCACAAAGAGACACACAACTGCCACAAAGAGACACACAACTGCCACAAAGAGACACACAACTGCCACAAAGAGACACACAACTGCCACAAAGAGACACACAACTGCCACAAAGAGACACACAACTGCCACAAAGAGACACACAACTGCCACAAAGAGACACACAACTGCCACAAAGAGACACACAACTGCCACAAAGAGACACACAACTGCCACAAAGAGACACACAACTGCCACAAAGAGACACACAACTGCCACAAAGAGACACACAACTGCCACAAAGAGACACACAACTGCCACAAAGAGACACACAACTGCCACAAAGAGACACACAACTGCCACAAAGAGACACACAACTGCCACAAAGAGACACACAACTGCCACAAAGAGACACACAACTGCCACAAAGAGACACACAACTGCCACAAAGAGACACACAACTGCCACAAAGAGACACACAACTGCCACAAAGAGACACACAACTGCCACAAAGAGACACACAACACCCACGAAGAGACACACAACCACAAAGAGTCACACAACTACCACAAAGAGGCGCACAACAACCACAAAGAGACACACAACCACGAAGAGACACACAAGAGCCACAAAGACACTGAAACTACAACTACAGAAATATAAAATGACCACAAAAGGCTGAAAAACAACTACAGTCACAAAACGACTCAGACACAACACAGAGATGAAAAATGACCAAGAGAAGATGCCAAATAACCACAAAGAGACAGAAAACCAAGGATCTTATGTCGTAAGAGTTCAGAGTCTCTAAACAGAGATTAGTCTGTATATTGACCTTTGGCCTCACAGTCACAAAATGGTAAGGAGTTAATTTTAATCAATGAATCAAATGATCACAAATTGCCACACAGTGAACCTGAGGCCTCTTTGATAATCAAGCCTCGGCATCACCATGTAGTGAAAGCCCTGATAACACACACCAGTGGTTTCAAAACACCCGTGACTGTGTCTCAGGAGGCGGAGCGGGTTGTCCACTGATCACAGGGCGATTGGTGGTTTGATCCTGCAGCTCGCGTGGAAGCTCGCTGCCGTCAGTGTGTGAAGATGAGAGGCGAACGGCCGCCATTTATGTGTTGTTTTACAGTCCTCAGATTTGAGCAGTGTCATCCTAAAAATACACCACCGTCCTTCCCAGCACTGACACGTCAACTCCTCATAAATGTATTTTCATTACAGATCTGTATTGTGCAACAGGTTGATGACATTTTGAAGACACGCCGTCGTCACAGTGCTGTGATTATAGAGTGGTGTTATTATATTCCTGTTTTTTTTATTGCATTAATTTAATGTAGATCGTGTCTGAATCTAAAGTAATGGCAAATATACAAAAAAAAACAACAAGCCCCCCATGTGAACAACCATCAACCCTCCAGGCGTACTGTACCTCGGTTGTCATGGTTACAATAATAAACACGTAGACTGTAGCTACCTTTGTCGCCTTGGTTACTATAACAATGGAAAACATCGTGATTTTGGTTAAAATAATTGCTTCCTCACATTAGACGGTCTTTGTTGTCATGGTTACGGCATAAACAGCTGGTTCGCACGGGATTTGAACACACGGCTCTCCTGTGTCACAGTCATCCATCCACCGCCCCCTCCTCCCGACGTGGACTCTGTCTCACTTTAAACTCCGTCACCGGCACCTTTCCCCTTCGCTCCTGTCATCAGCACTACGACCACTAGGTGTCGCCTAGCAACAAAACCTAACTATGATGTCGTAACAACCTGCTGCACAGACGACCTGTGGGCTCGTCTGTGACAGAAAACAAAACATCACAATCACAAAAACAATCTGTGAACATCATCAAGCGGTGACGATTATTATATGATTATTGTATATTTTTCGTGTGTAACCCGGAGGCCTTTTCAAACATGGCTTCCTGTCTGTTTGTGGTGATGTTCGTTTGATGCTTATGAAGATAAAGATTCCCTGAGGTGTGTTCTCACTCACCAGAAGTATTCAATTAAAATTCAACGAGGTCCAGTTTGACTAAATTTCCTGGAGCATTGACCTGGTTCTCCGACTGTTGTTTCTCGTCTCGTCTCTCCTGTGTGTGTCTCACTCGTTGATGAGTCACAATGATTGGCTGATTGGCGTCACGTGACCAGGGCCGTAAAGGTTGGAAAAGCATCGCTGGTTAAAATGCAAACGCTCCATCAAGAGTTATTCATTCTCAATAATCAATAGGTTATTATTGGTCCAGGTTTGGATAGGACAGTCCTTTCTGTCTGAGGCTTCATATTTGCGTTGCGTTATTTCTGAGAGTTCAGCCAGAAACAGCTGGTTTTGTGTCATTTTGTGGCCGTTTAACTGAGTTCTGTGACTTTCATCCCAGAAATATTAACAGTCAGTTCCAACAGAGGCCCAGGAGCCGTCTGCTGGGACGTACGGACAGAGCTGTGATACAGGTGTCAAAACTTAAAAAATAAATAATTGCAGGCATTCTTTGAGAAAGGTATTGATTTGACTCTGTCGTACTGAAAAGGGCTTTAAAAAATCTTTAATGAACACTGTAGAAAGCCTGCCCCCCACACCGCTGTGAAACCCTGTGTGAAGTCCTGATTTGGCCCGGTTCGGCCTGGCATGGCTCACATCTCCTGTCCTGATTCCTCGAGGTCTGTTTCTGACCGCAGATGACCGTGTTTCACCTCCGTGAACCGCCCACCTGGCTCCGTCCTGCAGGAGGCCTGGATTTACCAACCATTAAGCTATCAAGAGCTTTTGTTTGAAACATATTTCTGTGGGTCTTTTTCCTAATTGCCTGTCAAAATCGACTTAACCATCGTCCGTGTGCAGAAAGGAGATCTGCATTTGCCGTTCATTAATTCATACGAGCTCTATTCAGTGTGGATTTGGGTTTCACAACCTGCGGATAAAATACACCAACATGATCACATGAGCACTGAATGATTTAAAAGGAAAAAAAATCTGCTGTTTTAAAATCACACTTGACATGACAGGTGATTTATTTTATTTTTACACTCCAGTCAAACAACTCTAACAGTGTTGCTGGTTATGGAAACAGCTCGGTGTAGCTACATCTGCTTTAACACGCTCAAATGCAAAAAGGGGCAAAATGTAAAAGGACTTTGGTCTCAACATAGTATGTAAAAGTTGATTGATCTCTGGTGTGTTCCTCTGCTGTTTCTGGATCATTCTTATATTTTTAATTATCATACAGTTTCTCTCTCACTGTCCATTATATAAAACCATTAGAAGACACAGACCTGATCGGAAACACTGCTGATGGATCGATGCATCTGGAGGATTCATTATGTGTAAGTAAAGATCTAATGTGTTTTTGTTTTTTTTCCCTTTTTTACAAACAATGGAGGATGTGCGCGCAGCAGTGGGGTAGAAGACACTTCACCACAGTGTCATAGCAGCTTCTATATGGACATTTTCACTATTTCACAATAAAGCAGCTTCTGGAAACCCACAAAACTATTTTTTAGAGGTGAATTTGTATGCGACACACAGCTCCTTTGCCAGACAACTGTCAGTACTGAGGTGATGCATATCCCAGTAGTTATAATGCTAAACAAAGCTAAATGCAAAGTTAGCTCCACAGTTAGTAACCTGTGTGTAGCATGTGCTCTTATTTCTGATTATTATATTTTCAACTTCAGTATTTTTTCTTTCTTCACCAGACACTGGATATCTGACGTCCTGCATTAATACAACAACTCTTATTAGAGATAACAGCAGTGTAAACAGGCAGCGTCAGTCCTGACAAACTGTCAGGATTTAATCAGTGTTACTGATCAGACCCAGAATCATGAAAAGAGACTGTACGCCAGTTTAATGTTTTTCTCTGGAAGAATATATATACAATCATCATCATCAGTCTGCTCCTCTATCAGCTGGCACTGATTCCCAAACTGAAACTCTAAGCACATGCCAAACACAGAGCCTCAGCAATATTCATTAAACAGTCCTAAACACACAGTAACAGTGTGAAGCTGTCTGACCTTAAAACAGCTGTTTATTCCTGCGGTTTCAGTGTAAAATCATAAAATCTCATAAAATCCAGGTCTCTGAACATATCACTGGAGTGAACAGGCAGGTGTGCTTCTTCAGATAATGAAAAATTTTCACTCATTGCTTTTGTGATTTGGGCAATTTTAGTCACAATCACATTGATCTCCCCATTAGCTCTCAATTGTTTTGGGTTGTTTTCTGCCCCATGTCTGTGAACGCACCTCACTGATGATGTTGCCAGAAAAAGTGTATGAAATGTCTCAAATGTCACAAAATATCTGCCTCTGTTGAATGTTTCAGATTTCTAAGGAGAAAAATCATAAAATGCACCTTTAGGAAGCTGCAACAGGACACAGTGCCTTTCTGTGAGACATTTGTTTTTATTTTTCTTGCTTGATGATATGTGTGTGTTTGTATTTTACATACATTATCATATGAAAGGCGCCGTGGACTAAAAAAATGGAAACTACAACTATGGAAACTATGGCCAACACTGTGTGAAAGAAAAATTTAAAACTAATGTAGCTAAAGGGCATCAAGTAGCTTGCAGGACGCTAAGGAGCTAACACTAAGTAACTAATGCATAGCTACTTAGTGTTAGCTACTTAGCACCCATACTGGTAGCTAAAGCTAAAGTAGCTAAAGACATCAGGTAGCAAAAGTGTGGTGTTAGACTTTGTTAAAGAAGCTAATACACAAAAACTAGAACACAAAAAATTTTTGGCAGCTAAGCCTGAAGTAGCAAAAATGCATAACTTCAGCTAAAGTAACCATGGACATCAAACAGTTAATGCTAAAGAGGCTAATGCACAGTTTAGCTACTTAGCTAAAGCATGTTTGATAGCTCAAGCTAAACATCAAAAGTGGGCATCAAATAGTTGAAGCTATGACATCAAGGAGCCAAAGCTACATAGCTACATTGATAAAGCTAAAATACATACCAAAATCTAGCATCAAGTAGCCTCACAGCATCAAGTAGCTCAAGCTTCAGTAGCTAAAGATTGTTAGATAGCTAAACCTGAAGTTGTTTGAGGACATCAAATAACTAACCTAATGTAGCTAAAGAACAAAGCACATGTTACAGTAGTACATCAGGTAGCTAAAGCTAAAGTAGCTCAAAGGTATGAGGCAGCTGAAGCTTAAGTAGGTGTAATGAATTAGGTAAAACTTAACATGCTAATGGATGTGAGTTAGCTTAAGCTACAATAGTTGAGGGAAATTAAATATCTAGAGCTAAGACAAGACACGAGGTAGTAAAGCTAAATAGCTGAGGACACCAGGTATCTAATATAAAGTCGGATAGCTAAAGAGATCAGGTAGCTAAACCTACCTAGATAAATGAGGTATGACAGCTAAAGCTATAGGACATCAAGGATATTAGGTAGCCAAAGCTAAAGTAGCGAAAGATGTTAAGCAGTTAAAGCTAACATACGTTTCCAACAATAATTTGTAAAGAGGCGGCTGTAGTTTTTCAGGTTTCTGCTCCAGTTAACTGGAGCTGAAAGAGGAGGCAGCTCACAGTATCAGTGTCACCCTGCCTGGAGCAGCTCTCTTCATCCGGCCCCTGTGCTCTGACATACTGGGACCAGTGCCAGCGCTGGAGGACATGCTGGTTTTAGCAGCTGGAAGATGTCCTGACAAGTATGTTCAGCATCGGAGAAACGAGCCAACAAAGGTGACAGCCTGTCAGAAAGTATGTTTTTAGGGGAAGCAACAGAAATGATTAGGTTTACAGGTCAAACAAGTTTCCAGGCTTCGCTTCAGTAGAAACTCAAATAAAGTTCAGTGGAAAATCTGTTTTCAGTGCAGTATTAACAGCTAATTAACATATGAAAATAGCGTGTTGACAGAAAAATTGAATGGTGTTTTCCGGGAGTATGATTGATTTGTGGTGTTGGATGTAGTTGTAAATAAAAAAGCTGGTGAATTATTGTTTCCTCTTCCCACAGCCACTAATATGGTAGAGAGAGAGAAAGTGATTTATGTTTGTGATTTTTCACAAACACCTGTTATCTGTTTCTATTGACGCTTCAGTGACAGGAGATCACTCAGGCCATGGAGGGATCAGTGACCGGGTCTACTGTGCACAGGCCCGGGGGCCCGAGAGGTCAGAGGGGTCCTGGGCCAGAGCCTCTGCAGACACTGTTAATACTTCTTGTTTGTTTGTTCTTTGTTCTTATTTGTAGATGATGGCCACAGAGACTAAAAAATGACCATAAAGACACTAAGAATGATCCCTAAGGAGACTACAAACACACAAAATGATCACAAAGAGACTTAAAACAACCACAGACGACACAGTCTGCCGCTCTTGATCGTGTTGGTCAACAGGCAAGCTACAATAACCAACTTCCTGTTGTTTTTACCTCACCTGCATGCACCTGTGCCTTTTATCTCACTCTTTATCTGTACCTCACCTCTCTCCCTCTGCGCCGTTCTCACACTTTAAACCTTTGCAATATACACAAACTGTTTGTGGGTGGAAACTGCTCTAATTGTACTGACTGAGTGGCCCTAATATCAGCAACCAGCTTAAGAAAAAGCACGTGTGCGTAGAACACCGCTGCATCTGGAAATGCTGCTGTTAAAGTTATTTAAGCGCTGCCCAGGTGCCGTGGTGGAGGCTACTGTTAGCTAAGTTAGCTAATAGCTAACCTAGCCCAGCAAAGCACACAGTTCAAACTTCGTTTTTCACTTACTAATGCTGCGTTCATGTCACATCTTAGTTCCCATTATTACCAATTTTCCTTATCAATGTCCAAATTGGAATTACAACTGGGAAGGTTGAATTTTCCCGTTTGCTCCCATACTCACCAAACAGACCTTTAACACAAGTCTGTTGTTAAAGGTCGTTCACTGATTACATTTAATAGATGTAGTGCTATATTGCCCCAGAACGATTTGTAACACAACCGTCACTTAACATTATGACACTTTGTTCAAATCACATTCCTGTATCGTCGCCATAAACAGAGCAAATAAGTTGCTTGCTGGGTAGTGTGATATTATTATTTTGTATTATTTGGTGAAGCAAGATAAAGACAAAGAAAGTAACATAACATAACATAACAACAACTGGCAGCGTTCTGTTATTGCTACAGATTTAGATGATTTATATATGTTTTGATTTATTGAGAGAGAGACAGAAATAGTGTGATATTGTCTGAGGAAATGTAACTGTGACGTTTGTGTCTTTCCATTTCGTTTTGTTTGTGTTTGTTGATGTGCGACAGCCAGAATCTCCAGTAATGAGAGAGGAGCACATGAAGAGTGACAGCTGCCACCTTCAGTCGTCTGATGATGTGAACGCTCACAAGTTTCTCCCAAAATATTTCCCTTGCAAAGCGACAGCGACATACTGTGCTACAGCATTTATACTGTACAAACAACTACACTCATGCACAGTGTGGGCCTACTGTTACACACCACACTCTACATTTATGTTATTACTGCAGTGTAACGTCAACATCATGTGACTGATTCGCCTGAAGAAGTATCAGATTTCATCATCAGCAGAGAGGAGGCTGTAACATGTCTGAACAGAAATGTCATTTGTTAAACACTTGAGCAAACGTGTCATGTAACACTCACACACACACACACACACACACACACACCTGCAGCCCAGGTTACAGAGCTGTGTGGTTCTGTGTTGATTAATTGGAATTGAGGTGACTAATTATCCAAACCTGCTCTACCTCTCAGTTACTGTTCAGCCCCTCACCCCCGTCTCTCTTTGTGTGGTGGTTTTCTTTTAGCGTTGGAGCAGGAACGAGGCGTCGTGTCAGGGATTAACTCCAGAAACACATTTTTTTTTGGTCAATGGCAGAAAAGACGAAGAGAGGTGTGGTACTTTCCATCATTTTCTGATTGCTCATCATGTTGTAATGACACCGTGGAATAAAAAGATTTTTACAAGGTTAATCCGCGCGTGTCTGTGTTAATCCTTCTGTATGTAATGTTATTGCAAAACATAAAAAACATCATAAATTCCTTGTTTTCTTTACATGCAAAATAAAACTGAAAGAGTGAAATATAGCCCTGTTAGCTCAGCAAGAAAGTGAATAAGTGCATTTACTAAAATGCTAAAGTGTTTGGACTTTCCTGTTACTTTCCTGTGCTGATGTAAGCCTCAAGTTTTACATTTCATATGAACAGCTGTGCTACTTTGTCAAAACATTCCCATCAGCCTCAGCCGTACTTTGTGTTTACTGCTAATTAGAAAACATTAGCATGCTAACACACCAAACTGAGAGGGTAAAAACAATCTGGTGAACATTAGCGTGTTAGCATTTAGCTAAATGGTGTGTACGAGTACGGTCTCATTGCTAGCGTGCTTGGCTGTTAGCTAATTTCTGTTATTTGCGGGGATCTGAAATACTTCTGAAACTTTTTCATGGTTTGACATGTTTGTATTTAGCTAGCGGCTCCGTCTGTGTAGCAGCTAACATGGAGGAAGTGTGACGGTATTTCATAAATCTTCATCTTTAATCTTCGGGTCACATCATGTTTGTGGTGTTGCTGTTTATTGTTGTTTGTACATGTTGTATTATCCTCAGCACTCTCTGTTTGCCCCGCTCTCAGGTCTTATCAGGATCCAGTTCACTGCTGGATCGTCCCAGTTTCCCCTCAGGGATCCTAAAACTTTCATCTAATCTCATCTGAATTTGGCTTTTTTTTTAGGGGGTGCAGAGATATTCTCTTTTCTCCATTACACTCTTCTTCTTCTTCTTCTTAATCTTCTTCTTCTTCTTCTTCTCCTCTGCCTCCCTTCTTTCCTTCCTGCCTGTCTGTCAGCCGACGGAGAGGCGACAGCAAGTCTCCACGCCGTAAACCGATCCGCCTCGGAGAGAGCGTGAGGCAGAGCGGGAGAGGATTCCTGATATGGATCTACCTCAGAAACTCAGCCAAACAAAGCCTCACCTGTTCCCCCCCCCGCCTTGCTCTTCCCTCCTCCTCCTCCACCACCTCCACCACCTCCACCACTCCTGCTGCATGACCAGCCTCTGAAATCCTCCACTTTGTCAGTTTGTGCATTTCCCTCCTCTGGTTTTGTTTCCGTCGGGGATTGTGGAAGCTTTGATACACAGAAATACCTGTTAGTAGTTGTCGATCCTTTTTCCAAATACCTCCACCACCACCCCCAACCCCCACCCCCCCCGGTCTCACCGGAACAGAAAATTACCCCATTTACCCTCCTCCTCCCTCCTCCACCATTTTGGGTGTCCCAAATCAGGGCCCCCGGGGCAGATCCCAGACATAAAAGTTAGCATTGAGGAGCCGAGTGTCCGATATCAGTTAATGTGAGATACAACTAATTAGTCCATTATCGGGCCCCCGTTCTCACTGGCTCACTAAATTGGAGCCACTCAAAGGTCGTTTATTATTATAAGAGTGGAGGGGTGGGGTGGGGGGGGGGGGGGGGAGCTGCTGCTGCTCCGTTTTGCTTGTTCAACAGATCAAGATTAGTTTCAACTAGCCCTGTTGGATGACTGCAACCTGCAAACACCACACACACACACACACACACACACACACACACATTTCATCACGCGCTTGACTGTCGTCGCCATGCGGCTGTGGTCAGCACACACACATTTTATTATTCCCAAAAAACAGAAACCAACGCAAAGCGGCCACTCAGACGCTTTCAGAGTGGAAAACTTGAACTTGAGAGTTCAGTGAGAGGTCAGTGTAATTATGTTATTAATGAATTATTAATGTGTTATTAATGTTGTATTAACGCTTGTTCCAGGCTGCTGCTCTATTGTTAGAAAACAAACAGCTCCATGCATCAGTCCCAGAACCAACAGTTAGAGAAGTATTCAGATCGTGTGCTTCGGTAAAAGTAGCAAAACCTCAGTGTGAAAATAATCTAATAAAAGTGAAAGTCACTGTGAAACTACAAAACTATTATCAGATAAATGTATTTCAGTACAAATGGAAAATCTCTCATGCAGAATGATATTTTCCAAAGTGTTTAAGGTTGCTGACGTGAAACCAGATCTTCCAATTTTTGTTCCAGAAGTAAGAAGAGAAGAAGAGAGTGTTTTTAAATATCATGAATATGGATGAAACCAAGTTACAATGATTTACTTGACCATGCTCTCACGTTTATAGTTGTTTTCGTGGGATCTGTAGTTTTTTACTGAAGCCTCATTATCAAGATCAAACTGTATGTATGTTATTGTTGTCTACAATAACATACATACATACATACATACATAAATCGTAATAATTCAGATAATGTAATGAAACCTCAAAAACCTAAAGTTTAGATTCCTAACAAGGGTCTAACAATTGAAAATGATCCATTGGTTTTTATATTTAAAAGGGTTCATTTTCTGAATGTTACTCAAGGAGAACCCCAGGGCTCTGTACTGGGTCCTCTGAAAGTTTAAAATCATATTATTAAACTCATAGATCTAGTGCTACTCCATCAGTTTACTGTGAAAAACAGACAAACTTAAGCCAGGCTCAGACAACAGGAGTTTTTGACTGATTCATCCCAGATTCTTTCCGCTCAACAATTCAGAGGAGAAATCTGGGACCTCGGTTGGTACCAATGTTCTGCCCAGATGATCTGGTAATGTGAGGGGTTTACTCCAGTCTTAAAGCTCCTGAACTGCTCGCAGTCTCATCGGGGCGCCCTATAATATATCAAACATGTAGGACTTAAAATCGTCCTGATCATGATTATGATTACATCATTACTTTCATGATAGCCAGTGAGAAAGATAATTGTTACAAGCAAACGTTAATGAGCTGCTGCCATTGTTGCCAAGCAACAGTAACCATCCTGATTCCTGAAGCTTATGTGACTACCTTAAAACCAGCTGTTTACAGTTATAAATTAGATCAATGTTGTCTGTTGAAACTACAGAATGTGTGGGCCTTGACATTCGTCATGAAAAGCCATTTAGTCTGAGAGGGGGACTTGAAAAATGAGGATGCAAGTTAATAATTCTATTGTTGTTCCTCTCTGGGATTGTATTCATCCTGTGATGCTGCAGCTTCATGTAAAGTGTGAACCAGACAAAATGTTGGAAGTCTTTTTTATTCCTCAGTGATTCAGCACTCAGTCAGACACAGCGTCCTCACACAAACATTGACAGCAGTTTGCGTTCTAGTCGTCCTCTGTTGCAGCCAATTATTCCTGTTTTCATCTTCATCTCAGACAACAAGTCAGTATTTGAGTCGGAGCAGGTATCACACCGCCGGGATCGTGTTACACAGCTGAGAGATTTATTGCTCGGTGAGGGAACGTGTCGTACCGCCATCGCTGTCGTCGTCTGCAGCTTTTTGTTTGGGTGAGAAAGACAGAGAGAGAGAGAGAGAGAGGGGAGACACACAGGAGTGTGGATGAAAATAAAATATCTGGTCCATGTAAATTTTTCTTTCCCACGGTGGAATAAGAAAGAAGTTTGGATTCAGCAGGTTGTTCATTCTTCTGAACATCCCAAGGCACAGATGGAATTTACCCAATATCAAACTCTACCAGGGGGAAAAGTTAAAAATGGTTGATGAACTCTTCTTAAGGACAAAATTTGCAGCAAAGATATCTTCCCATTTACGAGGCCTTCTTACCAGCTGGGCAAAGGAGGCAACTACAGGGGCCATAAATGACCAGGAGCCCCGGGTTCACTTCATATATTGAACAAGTAGCTGTATTCTTCCATTAAATAACGAATATAATATGTAAAGAAGGAATTAAAAAAATTACTTTCAGAATGCTACAAAAAAGTTGTATATTTCAAATTTTATTTTATTTTAATGTCATATATTCATAAATTGCATTATAGTAAATTCATTTTATTTTTTACTCTTTGTGATGACTTTTAAAATTAAAAAGTTGTCTTGATTTGGAAAGTTTACATCAGTTTTATTTTGATTATTTTTTTGTAAAATAAAAAATATTTTGCTAAAAATTTTATTCAATTAATGCAATACATGTATATGTATATATTCAGTATATTATTAAACAGAATTAAATTAACAATTTCTCATTTTCACTTATTCTTTTTTTCTTTTACTTTTTGTGATTTAATTAATCCATGTTTTTTAAAATGAAAAAGTTTATTTGTAGTTGTACAAATAAAGTTAAACTGGTGAAAGTCTGCTACATTTTCATAAGAAAAACCATCCGCATTGTTTCCTTATTACCTTCAGCTTCTTTACTCTATGTAAAAAAAACTAATTTTTTATGGGAGCCTAAATAAATGTATCAAATGTCCTATTTTTTAAAGTCAAGTGAATACAACACCAAGTGAAGCTGTAATTATTGTTGTTGAAGTAATGACACAAATGTGTTTCTCTCTCTCAGAGGAAGTCTACCTCGCTCTACCACTCCCTCCAGCAGTGGTGGGTTTGTGGCGCGCTGACTTTAACAACATGTTTAACTTCCAACAGCATCAGCGTGTTTACCCACAAACCCCTGCTCTGCTAAAACAATCCCGCTACGAGACAGACTTCAGCTAGATTTCTCATTGTCTTTGCTCCCTCCTTCAATCTGCTACACACACACACACACACACACACACACACACACACACACACACACCCTCTCTCTCTCTGCAGCGAGTTGCCTCACCCATGCTGTGTATTTACCTCAGTAATCAGAGTCCATGCAAGTGTTATGTCTTTACATTTTGCAGGTGCTATGTCATTTACATTTACACACACTCACACACACACACACACACACACACACACACACACACACACAACACACACACACACACATAATTATACTATGTTTGGGAGGACACTCATTGACATCATGCATTCCTAGCCCCATTGAAGTAACGAGGACCAGACAGAATGTCTAAAACTCAAACTGGTCATGGACCAAAGTTTTGTCTGAGGTGAAACTTTGTCCTGAGGATGAGATGTGATCACAATTATTAAATGTCATGTCAATTAAATATATATATATATATAATTATATATATATATATATATAAACACAGACACATGATGATGAAATATCATCAAATCCATGACTGAGTGTTTCCACCGGACTGCAGTTGAACCAATCACAGTCTCATAAACACAGATTCAGGGTTTCATACGTCACAAACCTAAAGAACCAATCCTGTCAACTTGTGGGGACGGGGAGGCGGGGCTAAATGCACCTGAAACCTTGTCAGTACAGAGAGAGAGAGTTAGCATTAGCACAACCGCTACCAATGTGTCAGCCACTGCCAGTTACAAGCTAACAAACAACATACACAAATAAAAGATGCTAACTGCGCTAACGGTTCTGACCCGTCTGCTAGTCTCTGGTTCTGGTCTCAGACTCCTCCTCTGAGTCTGGGTCTGACTGAGGCTCAAACATGTGGCTGAGTCTCTCTGATGTTTCCTCCTCTCACCATCATGATGCTCTCTCACCTGTCCACCTGGAGCCAGCAGGTGGTGGGCGGGGCTCAAGGCCTGATCCAGGTTTATCAATCTGGAAGTAAGAGTAGATGAAAAACATGTTAAACTAAATCTGAATCACAGCAGAGGATTCTTACAGAGTTTAAAACATGTCTGAAGTGTCCTGATGTCTCACTGTGGAGGGGTCGGACCGAACAGCACGAACACACAAACCCGTTAGCGGCCCCATATTACATCAGTGTAATCCTCTGTGCATGTGTGGCTGTCTGTCATTGTCACAGTTTGAGAAAGCGTCCTCCTGTTTGCGTCTAGGTGTCATTACAACAAGACAACAGCACGTTAATAAAGAGGATGACTGGAGTGTGTGTGCTTTTGTTTTCCATGCTAATCAGCCAGCTGATGCTGCTGCTCTCTGCTTTGTTCAGCTGAAACAAACAGAGCAGCATCACTGTCAGCATCACGCTCACAGTTGACATCTTTCCTCAAATCAATATTATTGTTTTCTTTTCATCTGCCTTTGTTTATGCACTAATGGTTGAGCTGAGACAGCGAGCTGCCCAGTACAACCACGCTGAGGAAGCTCCACTGGATCAGAAAGCCAACAGTTTCTCTGTAGAATGTGAAGTTCAGGTCTGGTTTGTCTGAAGGTAATGTCTGAAGAACTTGTGGTTTTGTTTTTTCTGTCCTAAACATGATATTGGCCTACAGTTTTCTTTTCCTTTTTTTTTCTTTTACAAAACAACTTTAATGGTCTGGAGAGAAACAACAGAACAAAAATTACAAACCAGATCTAGAACACCAGAGAACATTGACAGAAACCAGGTCTAGAACACCAGAGAACATTGGACCAAACAAGAGCACTAGAACACTAGAGAATACTGTTTTCAAGGTTTACACAAACAGTGAAAAAGTCACAAAAGTTCAAGAAAAACTGAAGTAAAGATGTGGATCTTTATTGTCTTCTATCCTGGTCTTTCTCTCTGCTTTTCCTCTGGTGTGTGTGTGTCAGTATGAGCTGTGGGCTTTCTGTTTTCCCAACAGCCTCACTGAGTTTACAGACACAAAGACTTTTGAAACAAATCCCCTCTGCTCCTCCAGTCTCTGGGGTTTATCTCTCAGTGTGTGTGTGTGTTCTTCATATTAAACATCATATCACTGTTTCGTTGTGTGTCAACTTTGTGTGTCTGTGTGTTAGTGTGTCGGTGATCAGGGGAATTCAGCAAATCTCCAACAGTCTGTCACTGTTTATCTCTTTGTCTCTTTGTTTACTTCCTCCACAAAATATCTAAGTATTTAATCCAATCACATTTTTGTTCGGCTGAAATGATACATCTGGTGATATTTTATATTTTTCTTATTTTCGGTAAATATCATGTGCTGACATAAACCTATTTTAAAAACCGTGACTCAATGCATTTTTTCCGGGACTATTTTCATTGGTGGCTTAATCCACATTTTGTGCTCTAGTGAGTATTTGGGGCAGCAGGAAGGTGCATGTGGGATTAAAAAGAAAAATGTGAAACCCTCTTTCCTGTTGCATTTGTGTACCTACTTTAGAAGTTTGCTTAATTGTTACTGTGAAAATTTCCAACTATATGTTAATATTCCTCATCTCATTGACACACATTTTGATGTTTACCAGGGGCATTTGTCTTCTATTGGACTAAACACAGATTAGGTTGCAGTTCAATAATAATAAAAACTGATGGAGATTTGCATGGGGCATCTTATAACCTGAGATTTTAACAACATTATTTACAATTTAAGGGGACCTAGTCCAGAGCCCTGGGGTATGCCCTGTGGGGAAAGTTAGCCCTTTTTGGTGCTGGTGCTTCTTCTAAATAATGAAACTAATGGACAATTCTTGATCATTAAGACCCCTTGAACTAAATTTGAACATTATGTTTAAAAGGATATATTATATTGTTGGACTTTTTAATTGTTTTATTAAGCACTCTGTCATTGTTGATTTTATTTATTTAATCATTATATAACATCTGTTATCTTGAAATTACAAAATAATAAGCCTGGTCACTCCTGTGTGGTATGAATGTTGTCAAAAGCTCTGCAAACATAAGTAGGCAGACACAATGGTGTTTATTGTGTAATATAATATCATGCATTACCCTCCTTACTGTAATTATTGTACAGTATTTGCTCCCTGATAGGTAAGATGGTAGGTGTGTATTACACATCGGGAAAACCTGAAGTTCCTCACCAACCAGAGATTCTGGTAAAACAGGACACAGGAGGGAAGTATTATAACTCTGCTGTGATGGGTCGTGTTACACTGTGTTACAAGGTTTATTGTTGAAGTTAAAGATGATGAGTGAGTTCCTCTTCAGAAACATGACCAATCCAACCAAACAAGACACTTTGCATAGGGAGGAAATGAACAGGTGACTGTGTTTGTTTGTGTGTTTATTTGGTGCTTTTTGTGACCAGAAATCAGTCAGCATCAGTGACAGGAGTCAGTTCTGTTTCTGACACCATCCACCCTGCGCTCTCTCTGTCATGCTACTTATCTTCAGATGGTAAAAACTACTACTGGACCAAACCAGGAAGATACTGGACCAAACCAAGTCTAGAACACCAGAGAATCTCGGCAGAAGCCAGATCTATAGCACCAGAGAATACTGGCACTAACCAAATCTAGAACAACAGGAAATATTGGACCAAACCAGATCTAAAATACTTGAGAATACTGAACCAAACCTTTGCTGAATCATAAACGAAAAGTAGGAACTAGGACTAAGACACCAAACCAGAGCACCAGTGCAACACATAACAACTAATCAGTAACTAATTAATAACAGCATGGTAAACTAATGACAAGCAGATGAGACATGATAAATGGGAACTGCACTTTACATGGAGAATCAGACTGTTTCTTTCAGATCAGTCAGAAATCCAACAAAAGTCTCAGACACAACTTAGAAAAAACAAAAAAACAAAACAGCGTCCGCGCCGTCACAGAAGAAGAAGAAGAAGAAGGATGTGTGGAGTGTTTAATGTGTGATATCTGTATTTGGGTGAATCATTGTGTACATGTGAGGTGGAAGTGTGTACACGCATCCGTGCCTTTGTGTCTTTGTGTGGCGAGTGTGTATGTGTGTGTGTGTGTGTGTTAATCACTGTCAGACTACCATCAGGCCAGGTGGTGTTGTCTTTAAATCCAAGTCCCAGCTGTACCTGCTCCACCTAATAACTGTGTGTGTGTGTGTGTGTCAGCGTCTTGGGATGTGGTTGATGATCCAATTCACCGGAGGCGGCGGCGGCGTTTCCCACTCCCCCCAAAATCACACCTCCACACCCTCAATACCCTCAACGCCGTATTAAATCTTGCCACTGTTGTTTGTCTGAGTGTGTGTGTGTGTGTGTGTGTGTGTGTGTGTGTGTGTGTGTATTTGTGTGTGTTTGTGAATTTTCACAGACCGCCATTTCCCCCTGTGAGCTCGTCTTTTCTTGTTCTCCTTCTCCTCTCTTGTTGTCCGCTCCTCATCCCTCCTTTTTGTCTCCTTGTTTTCCCATGATGCTTTGGGAAACAACACACACACGTACACACAAAACAAAAAAGAGACACACACACAAACACACACTCACACACACAGTCAGAGAATGAGATTTTCACACAAAGACAAAACAGCACTGATGTGGTGGAAGAAATTATATGTGTGTACGTGTTTATGTTTATTTCTGTTTGTGTGTGTGTGTGTGTTGGGCGACTGCTGAGTGACGACTCCCGGGAGGTGGGAGGAGGAGAGCGACCGGAGGGATGGACAGGGAGAAAGAGAGAGAAAAAGACACAAATGAAGACACAAATTCAATCTCCCTCTGTATCCGATGCTTGAAAGATGAGTTTGGATTTGTGTCAAATCTGTTTTAAATCAATGATCTCAAGGTACGATGTACAGCGGTAAGAAAACACGTGACAAACAATGTGCTGCAGTCGTTTGTGTCTTCATTGAACAGAGGCATTGAACGTTCACAGTGCTGGTGGGTTGAACCTCCTCTGGAACCAGCTCTTCAGTCGCTGCTGCTCAGTGTTCAGGAGGAAGTCTGGACCCTTCTTCCCCTCTCTGAGCTCAGTCCACAGCATCTCTACTGGATTCAGGTCTGGGCTCTGACTGCACCACTCCGGAAGGTGGATTTACTTTCATGTTAAGGATCATTGTCCTGCTGTATCACCTGACTTCTCCTGAGCTTCAGCTGTCCAGCTCCAGAGGCAGCAAAGACCCAGATCACGAGGCTCTTCCCAGAGGCGTTGGGTGGTTAAATCCAGCTGACGGTCTCTCACACTGCAGGACGCAGCGGTCGTAGACTCATCTCGTGTTTGACTTCGTCGGATTAGAAAGTTCATTCACTGCAAATCCCACAGTTACCGAGAGCCGGAGCGGCCGCCATCTTCAGTACGACATGATGTCAGCGGCTCTGGTTGGATGTGCAGCTAGCTCAAGACACTGGTTATAAGACAGTGTTGTTGATGCAGTTGGAATGAAAGATAGAGTGATAAGGAAAGGAGGAAGGAGAGGAGATGAGAAGAGAAATAGGTGATTAAAGGAAGGAAGAGGGAATGGTGGAGATGGAGACAGACAGACAGACAGATAGACAGATAGATAGATAGATAGATAGATAGATAGATAGAGCTGCTCTGTTTTCATCTGCCAGATCAATCTATCACAGCAGTAAATGGAGATTATTAAACAGCAGGAGAGAGAGAGAGAGAGAGAGAGAGAGAGGGAGAAGGAGATGCCAATCAACTCATGTCTCTCTCTTTCGCTCCTTCATCATCACAGGCCTCGGTTTCCACGGTAACTGTCTCCAGGCCAACAGCAGGCAACTGATGCGGGAGGGGAGGGAGTGTCTCAAGGCAGGTGGGGGCCAAACCCTCCTTTAGACACACACACACACACACACACACACACACACACACACACACACACACACACACACACACACACACATATATAAAAAGACATGATCCCTGATACATGAGAATAAAAAGGTCTGAACAAACATAAACACAATATTTAAAATCACCTACATAAACATAAATTTACTCACAACTTATACACACAAACACATAGTACACGCAAATACACACTATGATACACACACATGCAAACGCCCACACAGGAAAATAAAAATAAAAATACACAAACACATAAACAAACAAATGAACTTGAAGTTGAAAATAAACTAAATACACAAATATAAACACACACAGTGTGACACACACACAAATAAAATTCTCATTAACGTGTTTACACATACACACACACACACACACACACACACACAGTGAAATGTGTTGTCTGACTTTCACTCTCTCTGGATTCACTACCTGATCATTAGTGTGTGTTTATGTGTGTGTGTTTCTGTAAGTGTGTGTGTGTGTGTTTGTGTGTGTTTGACGTCCTACACTAGCAGACAGGGAGAAGCTGTTGCTGTCATTTCAACTAAACAAAGAAAGGCTGCTGGCTCTGACACACACACACACACACACACACACACACACACACACACACACACACGCACACAGATCTTCACACACTGACAGGACTTGTTGGAGAGGAAACCAGCTGGTGGATGTACAGGGATCAGTGTGTATATTTATGTGTGTGTGTGTGTGTGTGTGTGTGTTTGCATCTGTTCCAACACATTAGGGCAGGTCTGTGGAATGACTGAGGCAGTACAGCAGATGCAAGATGGGAGATGGTTACCATGGTTACCGCAGAGGTTCTGATGATGCAGTAGAGATGCAGGTGAGGCAGAGTACTTCCTCTTCGAGCACACTTCTGTAGTACTGGTACTGACTTAAAATGCACACAGCCTGTATTCAGAAACTGAGCCTTAAAACCAGCCGTCAGGACTTCTGGAACTTTGTGATGTCACAACAAAGCAGTCACCAAGCCCCGCCCACCTGGACCCACCATCCAAACCTTGCAGGATTTGGTTTCTCTGAGGTTTTTTAACCTGAAATCTGCTGTATTTTTATTGGATCACTCAGAAAACAGTCAGCCAATCAGAAGAGAGGCTCAGAGCCTCCTCTCTTCTGATTGGCTCACCGACCTGTTGTTACTAGAGCTGCAGAGAGAAGCCTGAGAGAGGAGATGTAAAACTACACTGAGATGGTTTTTATATCTTCTGATGGATCAACACTTCAAAATAAAACAGGAAGTGTAAAATCTGGGACCTTAAGATGAGGGATAAAGAGATCAGGCGTGATCCTGCACACACATGTTTTGTGTGCCCTCACAAACAAACTGTATCTTACCTTCTGTCGCCTGCAGCGTCTCGTGACCTGGAGTCAAAGTGTAAATGAGACTCTTCACATATCTTCAGATGAAACTCTCCGTGGGCGTTCGGCCTGATGGCGTCACCTGCTCGGGGACATTTTGACCTTTCAGGTTGTCACTCAGCGTCTGAACGTCCTGGACAAACTGCACACCATCACACTGCTCAGTCAGTAAATGTGACTTAAACTGCAAAAAAAAAAAAAAAAAAAAGCAGCAAGCTTTAAACTCATCTTCCTCTACCACCACCCCGCCACAATAAAACACCACTTTTGTTTTCCAAGCTTTGCTCTCAGCGACACAAACTGTTTGCGTGGCGGCAAAAACGGCGTCCCATCAAAACCAAATAGCAGCGCTATCATCATCACCATCACCATCATCATCATCACCATCATCATCATCATCATCATCATCATCATCATGCTGCTATCACTTTCACTCGGCTCTCTGCCTACTTAGGATGCACTTCTGGGGTTTGGATGTCTCTCTGTCTGGCACCCATTTCCCCTCCCGCGTGAAGGCAGTGACACCTGGGAAGATTGAACATCCCGTCACACAGAAGCTCCTTTTGTCAGACTAAATATGTTTCGCTATTTGCCAGCGCCATTAGAGAGCAGATTTTTTTTTCTTTTTCAGCATTGTTATGCTCAGAGTATTCACATCACTCTCTTTCTTTTCTTTTTCTTTTTTTCTCTCTGTCGGCTGGAGCGAGGGAGCGAGGCAGGGGTGGCTGGGGTGGGGGTGGCGGCAGAGGCGCGACGCATTAGCGGAGTTTTAGATGCGTCCGGGCTGACAGCAGATATTGGCGGCGGGGGAATTTCTCCTGTGCGCCTTTTGTCAGAGAGCTGTCAGTCTATCAGCTCCGCGCGCTGTTAACTGGGTTTGCTGAAATTGGCTTGTGAGTATTAGGACAATAGCAACAGCAGCGGGGACAGGAGGGGGGG
>NW_019174820.1:1174012-1182647 GCF_002260705.1 Seriola dumerili | reverse complement strand
GTGTGTATGAGTGTGTGTATGAGTGTGTGAGTGTGTGTGTGTGTATATGAGTGTGTGAGTGTGTGAGTGTGTGTGTGTGTGTATGAGTGTGTGTGTGTGTGAGTGTGTGTATGAGTGTGTGTGTGTATGTGTGTGTGTGTGAGTGTGAGTGTGTGTGTGTGTGTGTGTGTGTGAGTGTGTGTGTGTGTGAGTGTGAGTGTGTGTGTGTGAGTGTACAGTGACAGAATAAGAAGGTTCTGAGTCAGTTGTGTGTAGAAATTTGTGATTCTGTGTTGAGCTTTAAGGAGCAGCAGCAGCAGCANCGGCCGCAGAACCCCCCCCCCCCCCCCCCCCCCCCCCAGATCATCAGACTCATGACGGTTCAACAAGGAAAAGTACGGTGGCCCTGAAGCTCGCAAACAGACAAAACACGAGCAAAACATCTTCATCAGTTTGACAGTGAGCGGCAGATACTCACAACACAACAGGAAGTGTTTCCATGGGACACAGGAAACAGTGATGCACCTGGGTGGGATGTTTAATGTTTTGTGACTTTTGAAGTTAAAAACATTGAACAAGTACAAGTGCAAGTTCATCCCACCCACCCACACACACACACACACACACACACTGAGGCATGAACCAGCTGCAAGACACACATGTACATCTGGTGGTGTGTGTGTGTGTGTGTGTGTGTGTGTTTGTTGGTGGGATTGTATAATTGTCATCTACACGTACACTTTATGTGTGTGTTTGTGTTTCTGTACGTAAACATTAGCTCCTCTGAGTGTGTGTATTAATGCCTGTGTTTACGCGCTCTTGTGTGTGTGTGTGCATGTTATTAGGAACAGCACACTCACACCTGATAGAGGGAAACATGAGGTTTTTGATCCTTACACTGTCTCATATTTCATCTGACTTCACTTTGTTTGTTGCTTTTCTTGTTTTATTTTGTTAATTCTTTATATTTTTATTGTTTGTATTCTTGTGTTTCGTTCACACTGACGAGATGAAGGAGAACGCGTGTGTTTTTTTGTTGTTCATGATGTGTGTCCTGATGTTTCACTGTTATCATGGAGTTCGAAGGATTAAACGGGGGATTAGAGCAGGACAGGACAGGACTCTGTTGTCCCCCTTATCCTGGTCTCATGTGGACTCATGAGGATCCAGTGTGAACAGAGTCACAGTTACAGAGAGAGGAAGGAGGTCCGGCCCACTCTGATGTATGATCCTCTAATGAGCTGACCAATTGGCTGCTGACGGAGAAGAGGAATATGGTCTACACACACACACACACACACACACACACACACACACACACACACACACACACACTGTATCCCCGGTGTGTGATCCATTGTGTGTGTGCTGAGTGAGTAGCTGAAGGTTTGCTCCTAAACACAGCGGCCGATAGATCAGACGCAGCTGAAGTTTGACTCCAAACACTGGCAGGGATCAGCCGGAGGTCGAGCGCCTCTCTGCTCCAAACTTTACACCAGCGACGACACCGAACCACAGAAGAAGAAGGAGAGTGATTACCAACAGACGGACAGATGACCGCGTCTCGTTTAGATCTGCTGATTAAAGTTCATCACTAAATATTGATACAGCACATGTGTCCTGGGAAAAAGTGAGAGTTGACTGTGAAGTCACTTAAACTGATGTAGAACAACTAATATTCATGATCACAGAGGATACATCTCTCTGATCGGTCTCACCTGTCGGTGCACAGGTGTTTATCTTTTCATAATCACTCACTGAGACAGAAATACAGTGAATTTACAGCTGTGTCTCTCTGTGGTTATTTTGTGTCTCTCTGTGGTTATTTTGTGTCTCTTTGTGGTTGTTTTTTGTCTCTTTGTGGTTATTTTGTGTCTCTTTGTGTTAGTTTTGTGTCTCTTTGTGGTTGTTTTTTGTCTCTTTGTGGTTGTTTTTTGTCTCTTTGTTGTTGTTTTGTGTCTCTTTGTGGTTGTTTTTTGTCTCTTTGTGGTTGTTTTGTGTCTCTTTGTGGTTGTTTTTTGTCTCTTTGTGGTTGTTTTTTGTCTCTTTGTTGTTGTTTTGTGTCTCTTTGTGGTTGTTTTTTGTCTCTTTGTGGTTGTTTTGTGTCTCTTTGTGGTTGTTTTTTGTCTCTTTGTGGTTGTTTTTTGTCTCTTTGTTGTTGTTTTGTGTCTCTTTGTGGTTGTTTTTTGTCTCTTTGTGGTTGTTTTGTGTCTCTTTGTGGTTGTTTTTTGTCTCTTTGTGGTTGTTTTTTGTCTCTTTGTGGTTGTCTGTGTCTTTAAACCGAGCTGTATCACTTTAACACAACATGTTTTAACAGCTGCTTCATACTGATGCTCTGGCCCAGGGGCCCCCTGACTTCTCGGGCCCCTAGGCCGGTGCCTGGTCGTCCCGTTCAGTAAACCAACCTCGTCTACCATCGAGCTGACAGGTAAAGATGGAGGGAGCTGATCCCACGGGGGACGAAGAGAGAGAAGAGAGTCACTGCTCTTTAATGAGAGAAGCCTCATGTCTCCAATGAAGCAGTAAATTAAAGCAAATTAAATCAGGACGTGTCATCGTGTCCTGAGACAAGTGTTCATCACATTTTCCTCCTCTGACAATTATGAAATAAAGATCTCATAATCACCGGGTCCTTCAGTGCTAACAGCGCCGCGACACCATTATCACTCGTCACAGAGAACGGCGACGTGTTAGCACCAAGTCATTCCACATGCAGGGCCACATCCAGAACGATCCGGCTCCGAGGACGCCAAACGCCAAAACAGGAAGTCTAGGATCTGTTAAATTAAAAGCTTTGTGTTTCTTGTATCTGTTGCTAAACCTGGCGTCTCTTCAAAATAAAGTCTGTTTGTCAGCGAGGCCGACAGAGTGTAAATCTGAACCTACACACACACACACACACACACACAGAGAAGTCACATGAATACATTAACGCTGCTGACACACACACTGTGTCAGCCTGCCCCCGAGGGTGTGTGTCTGTCCGTGTGTGTGACGGGATCCCAACATTTCCCGCCGATATTTACCCACATTTTAATACTTAATCACACACACATCAAGTGTGTGTGTCTGTGCGAGTACAAGTGTGTGAATGTGTAAAACCATGCATATATATACATGTTGTAACAGTGCAAATGAACACACACACACACACACACACACACACACATGTGACCTACTCCACAACCTCGTCTTTTCCTTTCCTTCTTTCTTTCCTTTCTTGTCTCCTTTCCTACTTTCACTCCCTCCTCGTTTCCACCCTTCCCTTTCTGCTCATTTCCTTTTACCTCTTCCTTTCCTTCACTACTTATTTCTTACATTTTACTTTTTTTTACTAGCTTCAGTTTTCCTTTCCTATCTCCTCCTTTCTTATCCTTTTTCCCTTTACTACTCGCTCCTTACCTCCTTTCCTATCTCCTTGCTTTCTTTCCTCTCCTTTCTCCTTCCCTGCATCCTCCTTTCCTTCTCCATCTCTTTCTTTCTTTTATTTCTCACCTATCCGTCCCTGCTTCCTTAGTTACCTCCTCTGACTGGTTGTTTCCTTACCTCTTTCCTTACTACCTCCTGTTTCCTTTCGCCTACTTTCCTTCTCTTCCTCTTTGTTCGTTATTTATTTTAGATAAATCTAGTTAGTGATTGGACGACCTGCCGAGAGCTGTTTACTGTATCCTCTGACATGTTTGATTGACAGTTTGTCACAGCAGATGGATTCGACCAATCGCTGCACTCGATTCCTCTGTGTGTGTTTACCGTATAAAACTGTGATGTCACTTCAGATCATCTTTGTGTCGGGCGCCGGCGGCGCTCATGATGCTTCCTTCAACAACAGTTAGCATCAACCGCTCCGTGCTCGCTGCCGTTTAAATGAACATGTGGGAAACCAGAGACCTGGAGATACAGTCAGTGAGCACTTTATTAGGAACAGCACACTGACACCAGGTGCTTCCTCTGCCCCATGTTGACATGATGCATCACACAATTTCTGTGGGGGGGGGGGGGGGGGGGCACTGAAGTTTAATGAGGTCACTGTCATGTTGATGAAACCAGTTTGAGAGGACAGAAGGTTTTGTGCTTTCCTTCCCTGTCTCTTCATCCCCTCTTTTCCTCTCCTACCTCCTCCTTCTCCCTCTTACCTCCAGCTTTCCACCTTTCCTTTCCTACCCCCTCATCTCCTTCACTCCTTGTCAAGAATAACTTTATTACAGAAGAGACGTACAAAAGATACGTCAAAATAAACACTTTTAGGGCACAAAGTTTTTATTCAAGGGAACTAAATTCAAATAAAATAATTTCAAGTTCAGTCATGTGACGTCTGAGGCAAGAAAAGTTTTCAGTCCTTCGAGACGAGACCAAGACTCATACTCAAACTGAGTCTTGAGTTCAAGTTCAGGTCCATGGTGACAGGTTGGGTCCAGCTCCATCAGACCAGGTGTTCAGCTGTCCACTGTCAGTGAGACTCAGGTTTGTGGTCGTGGTGACAGGAAGTGGAACCTGCCGTGGTCTTCAGCTGTTGTAGGTTGGACGTGATGTTCACTCTGAAGCTTCTCTGCTCAGCACAGCTGTGCAGAGTGGTTATCTGAGTGACCGCAGCTCCAACCCCTCTGTCCGTTCTCCTCTGACCTCTGACCTCTCTCATCACCAAGATCAAGCAAAGAATCAGAGTGAGTAGAAGAGACACAGCAGCAGCAGCAGCAGCAGCAGCAGCAGCAGTGTCGTCGCCGTCTGAATGTCGTCTATGCAAAGCAGCCAATTACTGACGGTTAGCGTGGCGAAGGTGAGACGAGCGCGTCATATGGCGTGCATGTGTGGCATTGTGCGGCTGATCTGCCTCGTAAAGACGGCCTCATTATCCATCTGAAAAGAAAACGACTCGCTCCGACACAGAGAGACCAAGAAAAAGAGAGTTAATTTACACTCTTAATTTGTCCTCCTCCTCTCCTCCTCCTCCTCCTTCTCCTCCTCCTCTCCTCCGCCTCCTCCTCCTCCGCTGTCTTTTCTCTCTCTGTCTCTTTTAGGGTGAGAAAGCGGCCGAGGGGTCCGGGGCCCCTCAATAAGTGTCCGTGATTGTGTCCATGGCCTCTCTCTTTTTCTCTCTCTTTCAGCCAGTTCTACCACCATTAATTGGTGCCGCTGGTGAATCGAGTCTATTCTACCTAGAACTGTGTGTGTGTGTGTGTGTGTGTGTGTGTGTGTGTGTGTGTGTGTCTGAGAGGTAATTGCTGTGAGCTTTATAGGGCCAAAGTGTTGGTTTAAGGGCCCCTGACCTTTGACCTCCTGGCTAAAAGTCCCCCCTCCCTCTCCTTTCTTTCTCCCTGTGAATGTCTCTCTACTACCTTGTTCAGCCTGCTGTGTGTGTGTGTGTGTGTGTGTGTGTGTGTGTGTGTGTGTGTGTGTGTGTGTGTGTGAGTGTGAGAGAGAGTGTGTGCTTTGTTTTGTGGGTAAGGAGGTAAAGACAGATGAAGAGAAAGCAGTGAAGTGTTTGTCGTCTCCTCTACTTCCTCATCTCCCTGCCTCCTCACCTCCTTCTTTCCTTCTCTATCTCTTCCTCTTCTGTTTTCCTCTCCTACATCTACATTTCCTTCCCTACCCTCATGTCTTCTCCTTTCCTTCTTCATCTCTCCATCTCCTCTCCTTTCCTACCTCCTCCATTCCTTCTCTAATCATGTCCTGTCTAACCTCCTTGTCTCCTTCTTTCCTTCCCTACCTGCTCATCTTGTTTCCTTCCGCCTAATTCCTAACCTGTTCATCTCCCCTTTTTTCTTCCCTACTTACTCTCTGCCTCCTCCTCTCCTTCCCTACCGCTTCCTCTTCCCTTTTCCTCTCCTACCTCCTCGTCTCCTTCATTCCCGGCACCTTTAATACAGACGGGAAGTGGTAAATCAAAATAAACTTTTAAGGCATAAAGTGTTAATCCAAGGGAACTAATTTAAAATAATTGAATAAGTAATTCAAGACTACCTCGAGCTAAGACTTGTGACGTCTGAGACGAGCACAAGTTAAGACTCAAGTTTCAAACTGAGTCTTAAGTTCAGGTCGAGTGTCTGAGTCCACAGTTCCAGTTCAAAGCTCCATCGGACAAAGTGTTAATTCAAGGGAATGAATTCAATTATCTGACAGAACAAATGACAAGAGAAATAAAAAAAGATACAAGAGGAACAGAATTTATTTATGAACTGATTTATTTTAATGATCAGTTTCTCAAAAACCATTAAACAGACTCTTTGTTATTAGTTCATCAGAGGACAAACACACATGAGGAGTTCATCAGCCAACGGCGGTTTACCTTGAAGTGAAACGAGTACAAATGTAAACAGACTGAAGCTGTGAAAACCTCCTGACTTCAGGTTGTAAATATCATTAATTAAGCAGAGTCGCAGTCTTTGTTTAGCTGTAGATGAAGGTTTTTAAACAAATATGAGATCCAGAGGTTAATGATGTTTTGTGTTTGTGTAAAAAGAAAAAAGGAAAAAAACTAAAAACACAGCAGCTTCCTGCAGCAGAGAAACTGAAAAATCATCTGTCAAACAAACATTAGTTCATATTTTTATAATTATCCATTGTTACTTATCTAAACCTTTCACCTGAATTGATTCTAACCAGATGATTTCTTCTATTTCAATATTTCTATTGTGTTATTTTAGAATTTTGACAAATCCTCACGATGTTCTCAAGAGCTGTTGCATTTTTTTTAATGAATAAAAATCTGTGGGAAGTTTGTTGCAAAGTCTGATCAGATGCAGATTTAAATCTTTATGACTGACTAGAAACTGTGAGTTTTTATGACATATTATGTATGTTACTGTATAATACTATAATATGATGTTATATTATATTAAGGCATAAAACGTCATAAAAATGTCGTAGTATAGTAAAGCATGAAAACATCATAGTAAAATGAGGCATAAAAAGTCATAAAAACATAAAAACATCATATTATAGAAAGGCATAAAAAGTCATAGAAACATCATAGTATAGTAAGACATAAGAAGTCATATGATAGTAAGTCACAAAAAAATTTCATATGGGTAGTTAAGACTAGCCAGTTAACCTAATGTACACGTTGCTAGGGAAGACATATATATATGTCATAATATAATATGTCATAAAAAGGTCAAGATTTGACATTTTTTGGCATTTTATGTTATACTGTACTATGTTGTTTTTATGAATTTTTTTATTTTTTATGCCATACTATACTATGACATTTTTATGTCTTACTATACTATGACGTTTTTATTTTATTTTTTTTACTATATTATACTATAACCTTTTTTGGCATTTTATGCCATATTATACTATGACATGATTATGTTTCCTTAAGTAGTGAGAAGGAGGCATTGTGGTACAATGGTTATAATTGCTGGTTTACAACCCTAAGGTCCCAAGGTCAAGTCCTGACCTACTGTACTTTGATGTTTTATGACTTTTTATTGCCATACTATACTATGACGTTTTTAGACAATTTCATGCCATACTGTACTATGACATTTAAAATATTTATTTTTACCATGCTATGTCCTATTTTGGCATTTATTGCCATACTATATTATACTATGACATGATTATGTTTCCTTAAACAGGGAGCAACAGGCATGGTGGTACAATGGTTATGACTACTGGTTTACAACCCTAAGGTCGCAGGTTCAAGTCCTGGCCCTGCTATTCTATGATGTTTTATGACTTACTATTCTATAACTTTTTTTTGCCATACTATACTAAGAGGTTTTCGGACAGTTTTTTTTACCATGCTATACTGTGACGATTTTAGACAATTTTATACAGTACTATACTATGACCTATTTTGGCATTTATTGCCATACTATACTATAAATTTTGTTGATATTTTTTTTGCCATACTATACTATGACATGATTATGTATCCTTGACCAGGGAGAAGGAGGCATGGTGGTACAATGGTTAAGATTGCTGGTTTACAACCCTAAGGTTGCAAGTTCAAGTCCTGACCCTGCTATACTATGATGTTTCATGACTTACTATTCTATAACTTTTTTTTGCCATACTATACTATGATGTTTTTAGACAATTTTTTTTTACCATGCTATACTGTGACGTTTTTTTTTTTTTTTTTGCTATACTATACTATGACATTATTATGTTTCCTTAAAAAGGGAGACGGAGGCATGGTGGTACAATGGTTATGCTTGCTTGTTTACAACCCTAAGGTCTCAGGTTCAAGTCCTGGCCCTGCTATACTATGATGTTTTATGACTTACTATTCTATAACTTTTTTTTTGCCATACTATACTATGTCCTATTTTGGGATTTATTCCCATACTATACTATGAGGTTTTTAGACAATTTTACCATATTATATTATGACGTTTTTATTTTTATTTTTATGCCATACTATACTATGACATTATTATGTTTCCTTAAGCAGGGAGAAGGAGGCATGGTGGTACAATGGTTATGGTTGTTGGCTTACAACCCTAAGGTCCCAGGTTCAAGTCCTGACCTGCTACACTATGATGTTTGATGACTTACTATTCTATTCTAATTTTTTTTGCCATACTATACTATGACTTTTTTGGTTTTTTTTTTTGCCATAATATACTATGACGTTTTTTTTGCCATACTATACTATGACGTTTTTTTTTGTTTCTTTTTGCCACACTATACTATGACGTTTTTTTTT
>NW_019174820.1:1172425-1173329 GCF_002260705.1 Seriola dumerili | reverse complement strand
TTTTTTTTTTTTTTTGCTATACTATACTATGACGTTTTTGTGTTTTTTTTTGCCATACTTTACTATGACGTTTTTTTTTGCCATACTATACTATGACGTTTTTTTTTGCCAAACTATATATATTATGACGTTTTTTTTGCCATACTATACAATAACGCTTTTTTGGTTTTTTTTGTCATACTATACTATGACGTTTTTTTTTTTTTTTTGCTATACTATACTATGACGTTTTTGTGTTTTTTTTGCCATACTTTACTATGACGTTTTTTTTTTTTTTTTGCTATACTATACTATGACGTTTTTGTGTTTTTTTTGCCATACTTTACTATGACGTTTTTTTTTTTTTTTTGCTATACTATACTATGACGTTTTTGTGTTTTTTTTGCCATACTTTACTATGACGTTTTTTTTTTTTTTTTGCTATACTATACTATGACGTTTTTGTGTTTTTTTTGCCATACTTTACTATGACGTTTTTTTTTTTTTTTTGCTATACTATACTATGACGTTTTTGTGTTTTTTTTGCCATACTTTACTATGACGTTTTTTTTTTTTTTTTGCTATACTATACTATGACGTTTTTGTGTTTTTTTTTGCCATACTTTACTATGCCGTTTTTTTTTGCCATACTATACTATGACGTTTTTTTTTGCCAAACTATATATATTATGACGTTTTTTTTGCCATACTATACAATAACGCTTTTTTGGTTTTTTTTGTCATACTATACTATGACGTTTTTTTTTTGTTTTTGCTATACTATACTATGACGTTTTTTTTTTCCATACTATACTATGACGTTTTTTGGGGGTTTTTTTTTGCCATACTATACAATGACGCTTTTTTTTTTTTTTGCCATCCTATACTATGACGTTTTTTTTGTTTTTTTTTGTCATACTATACT
>NW_019174820.1:1171099-1172203 GCF_002260705.1 Seriola dumerili | reverse complement strand
CCATACTATACTATGACGTTTTCTTGTTTTTTTTTGCCATACTATACTATGACATTTTTTTTTGCCATACTATACTATGACGTCTTTTTTTTTTTTTGGCATAATATACTATGACGTTTTTTTGGGGTTTTTTTTGCCATACTATACTATGACGTTTTTTATTGCCATACTATACTATGACGTTTTTTTGTTTTTTTTGCCATATTATACTATGACGTTTTTTTGGGGGGGTTTTTTGCCATACTATACTATGACGTTTTCTCGTTTTTTTTTGCCACACTATATTACGACGTTTTTTCTATTTTTTGCCATAATATACTATTACGTTTTTTTGGGTTTTTTTTTTTTGCCATACTACACTATGATGTTTTTTTCTTTTTTTTTGCCATAATATACTATGACGTTTTTTTTTTTGCCATACTATACTGTGACGTTTTTTTGGGTTTTTTTTTGCCATATTATACTATGACGTTTTTTTTGGGGTTTTTTTTCCATACTATACTATGACATTTTTTTTTGCCATATTATACTATGACATTTTTTTTTGCCATACTATACTATGAAGTTCTTTTTTTGCCATACTATACTATGACGTTTTTTTTTTTGCCACCCTATACTATGACGTTTTTTTTTTTGCCACCCTATACTATGACGTTTTTTTTTTTGCCACCCTATACTATGACGTTTTTTTTTTTGCCACCCTATACTATGACGTTTTTTTTTTTGCCACCCTATACTATGACGTTTTGTTTTTTTTTTTTTGCCATACTATACTATGACATTTTTTTGTTTATTTTTGCCATACTATACTATGATGTTTGTTTCCTTTTTTTTTGCCATAATATACTATGACGTTTTTTTTTTTGCCATACTATACTATGACGTTTTTTTTTTTTATTTATTTATTTTTTGCCATACTATACTATGACGTTTTTTTTTGCCATACTATACTATGACGTTTTTTTGTTTTTTTTGCCATACTATACTATGACGTTTTTTTTTTTTTTTTGCCATACTATACTATGACGTTTTTTTTTGTTTTTTTTTTGCCATAATATACTATGACGTTTTTTTTTTTGCCATACTATACTATGACGTTTTTTT
>NW_019174820.1:1163509-1171066 GCF_002260705.1 Seriola dumerili | reverse complement strand
CCTTTTTTTTTTTTTTTTTTTTTTTTTTTTTTTTGCCATACTATACTATGACGTTTTCTTTTGTTTTTTTTTGCCATACTATACTATGACGTTTTTTTTTTTATTTTCCGTACTATACTATGACGTTTATTTTTGTTTTTTTTGCCACACTATACTATGACGTTTTTTTTTTGCCATACTATACTGTGACGTTTTTTGGGGGGGTTTTTTGCCATACTATACTGTGACGTTTTTTGGGGGGGTTTTTTGCCATACTATACTGTGACGTTTTTTGGGGGGGTTTTTTGCCATACTATACTGTGACGTTTTTTGGGGGGGTTTTTTGCCATACTATACTGTGACGTTTTTTGGGGGGGTTTTTTGCCATACTATACTATGACGCTTTTTTTTGTTTTTTTTTTGCCATACTATACTGTGACGTTTTTTGGGGGGGTTTTTTGCCATACTATACTATGACGTTTTTTTTTTTTTTTTTGCCATACTATACTATGACGCTTTTTTTTGTTTTTTTTTTGCCATACTATACTGTGACGTTTTTTGGGGGGGTTTTTTGCCATACTATACTATGACGTTTTTTTTTGTTTTTTTGCCATACTATACCATGACGTTTTTTTGTTTTTTTTTGCCATACTATACTATGACGCTTTTTTTTGTTTTTTTTTTGCCATACTATACTGTGACGTTTTTTGGGGGGGTTTTTTGCCATACTATACTATGACGTTTTTTTTTGTTTTTTTGCCATACTATACCATGACGTTTTTTTGTTTTTTTTTGCCATACTATACTATGACGCTTTTTTTTGTTTTTTTTTTGCCATACTATACTGTGACGTTTTTTGGGGGGGTTTTTTGCCATACTATACTATGACGTTTTTTTTTGTTTTTTTGCCATACTATACCATGACGTTTTTTTGTTTTTTTTTGCCATACTATACTATGACGCTTTTTTTTGTTTTTTTTTTGCCATACTATACTGTGACGTTTTTTGGGGGGGTTTTTTGCCATACTATACTATGACGTTTTTTTTTGTTTTTTTGCCATACTATACCATGACGTTTTTTTGTTTTTTTTTGCCATACTATACTATGACGCTTTTTTTTGTTTTTTTTTTGCCATACTATACTGTGACGTTTTTTGGGGGGGTTTTTTGCCATACTATACTATGACGTTTTTTTTTGTTTTTTTGCCATACTATACCATGACGTTTTTTTGTTTTTTTTTGCCATACTATACTATGACGCTTTTTTTTGTTTTTTTTTTGCCATACTATACTGTGACGTTTTTTGGGGGGGTTTTTTGCCATACTATACTATGACGTTTTTTTTTGTTTTTTTGCCATACTATACCATGACGTTTTTTTGTTTTTTTTTGCCATACTATACTATGACGCTTTTTTTTGTTTTTTTTTTGCCATACTATACTGTGACGTTTTTTGGGGGGGTTTTTTGCCATACTATACTATGACGTTTTTTTTTGTTTTTTTGCCATACTATACCATGACGTTTTTTTGTTTTTTTTTGCCATACTATACTATGACGCTTTTTTTTGTTTTTTTTTTGCCATACTATACTGTGACGTTTTTTGGGGGGGTTTTTTGCCATACTATACTATGACGTTTTTTTTTGTTTTTTTGCCATACTATACCATGACGTTTTTTTGTTTTTTTTTGCCATACTATACTATGACGCTTTTTTTTGTTTTTTTTTTGCCATACTATACTGTGACGTTTTTTGGGGGGGTTTTTTGCCATACTATACTATGACGTTTTTTTTTGTTTTTTTGCCATACTATACCATGACGTTTTTTTGTTTTTTTTTGCCATACTATACTATGACGCTTTTTTTTGTTTTTTTTTTGCCATACTATACTGTGACGTTTTTTGGGGGGGTTTTTTGCCATACTATACTATGACGTTTTTTTTTGTTTTTTTGCCATACTATACCATGACGTTTTTTTGTTTTTTTTTGCCATACTATACTATGACGCTTTTTTTTGTTTTTTTTTTGCCATACTATACTGTGACGTTTTTTGGGGGGGTTTTTTGCCATACTATACTATGACGTTTTTTTTTGTTTTTTTGCCATACTATACCATGACGTTTTTTTGTTTTTTTTTGCCATACTATACTATGACGCTTTTTTTTGTTTTTTTTTTGCCATACTATACTGTGACGTTTTTTGGGGGGGTTTTTTGCCATACTATACTATGACGTTTTTTTTTGTTTTTTTGCCATACTATACCATGACGTTTTTTTGTTTTTTTTTGCCATACTATACTATGACGCTTTTTTTTGTTTTTTTTTTGCCATACTATACTGTGACGTTTTTTGGGGGGGTTTTTTGCCATACTATACTATGACGTTTTTTTTTGTTTTTTTGCCATACTATACCATGACGTTTTTTTGTTTTTTTTTGCCATACTATACTATGACGCTTTTTTTTGTTTTTTTTTTGCCATACTATACTGTGACGTTTTTTGGGGGGGTTTTTTGCCATACTATACTATGACGTTTTTTTTTGTTTTTTTGCCATACTATACCATGACGTTTTTTTGTTTTTTTTTGCCATACTATACTATGACGCTTTTTTTTGTTTTTTTTTTGCCATACTATACTGTGACGTTTTTTGGGGGGGTTTTTTGCCATACTATACTATGACGTTTTTTTTTGTTTTTTTGCCATACTATACCATGACGTTTTTTTGTTTTTTTTTGCCATACTATACTATGACGCTTTTTTTTGTTTTTTTTTTGCCATACTATACTGTGACGTTTTTTGGGGGGGTTTTTTGCCATACTATACTATGACGTTTTTTTGTTTTTTTTGCTATAATATACTATGACGTTTTTTTTTGTTTTTTTGCCATACTATACCATGACGTTTTTTTGTTTTTTTTTGCCATACTATACTATGACGTTTTTTTGTTTTTTTTGCTATAATATACTATGACGTTTTTTTTTGTTTTTTTTGCCACACTATAGTATGACATTCTTTTTTTTTTCTTTTTTTTTTTTTTGCCACACTATACTATGACGTTTTTTTTGCCATACTATACTATGACGTTTTTTTTTGTCATAATATACTATGACGTTTTTTTGTTTCTCTTTTTGCCATACTATATTATGACGTTTTTTTTTTTTTTGCCATACTATACTGTGACGTTTTTTTTTGTTTTTTTTGCCATAATATACTATGACGTTTTTTTTTGGTTTTTTTGCCATAATATACTATGACGTTTTTTTTTTTTTTTTTTTTATAATATAGTATGACGTTTTTTTTTGTCATACTATACTATGGTGTTTTTTTGTTTTTTTTTGCCATACTATATTATGACGCTTTTTTTTGTTTTTTTTTCCATACTATGCTATGACGTTTTTTTTGTTTTTTGTTGCCATACTTTACTATGACGTTTTTTTGGGGGTTTTTTTGCCACACTATACTATGAAGTTTTTTTGTTTTTTTTTCCATACTATGATATGACGTTTTTTTTGTTTTTTGTTGCCATACTTTACTATGACGTTTTTTTGTTTCTTTTTTTGCCATACTATATTATGACGTTTTTTTTTTTTTTTGCCATACTATACTATGACACTTTTTTTTGTTTTTTTTTTGCCATACTATACTATGACGTTTTTTTTTGTTTTTTTTGCTATAATAACTATGACGTTTTTTTTGTCATAATATACTATGACGTTTTTTTTTTCTTTTTTGCCATACTATACTATGACGTTTTTTTTGGTCATACTATACTATGACGTTTTTTTTTTTTTTTTTTTTTTTTTGCCACACTATACTATGACGTTTTTTTTGCCATACTATACTATGACGTTTTTTTTACCATACTATACTATGACGTTTTTTTTGCCATACTATACTATGACGTTTTTTTTTGTCATAATATACTATGACGTTTTTTTTTTTTTTTTTTGCCATACTATACTATGACATTATTATGTTTCCTTAAAAAGGGAGAAGGAGGTTTGGTGGTACAATGGTTATGATTGCTGATTTACAACCCTAAAGTCACTGGATCAAGTCCTGGCCCTGCTATACTATGATGTTTTTTGGCATTTCATGTCATACTATACTATGTCATCTTTAATTTTTTTTACTGTACTATACTATGACATTATTATGTTTCCTTAAACAGGAAGAAGGAGGCATGATGGTACAATGGTTATGATTGTTGGTTTACAACCTAAGGTCCCAGGTTCAAATCCTGGCTCTGCTATACTATGATGTTTTATGACTTACTATTCTATGACTTTTCATGCCTTACTACACTATGACTTTTTTAAGCCTTAGTATATTATGACATTTTTATGACTTTTTAAGCCTTACTATACTATGACATTTTTTGACAATCTTATGTCATACTATACTATGAATTTTTATGCCTTACAATACTGACTTTTTGTGTCACATTATACTATGACATTTTATGTTTTTCTATACTTTGACGTTTTTATGAATTTCTGTACCTTACTATGCCATTATATTTTTATGACTTTCTATGCCTTACTATACTATTCCCTCTATAATGATTTGTGCTTTTTTATAATATGACGTTATTATGTCTTTTTATGCCAGAAAGACAAGAGAGTATGAGAAGTTAAGCAAAGGGAAATTTATTGTGAACAGAATGAATAGACTTTGGTGCTTAGACCCTGGCAGGAAGTGGATCACCATGGAAACAATCCATAGATTTAAATCCCTCCAATTGGAGGAGTCTTCCCCTAGAGTCTAGACACTGTTTGTGATGAGTAATGGGACATCTTCATGAGGGAAACTTCTGATTGGATGGTTTGATTGGAGATGGTCTTTCATGCATAGTTGAGGTGGAGAAGGGGTGGAGGTTGGTCACAGATACTTCACGGTGCTGAAATGACAGCTGAATGACAGCAGAGAGAGAGAACCATTTTAAAGTTTGACAACTTATGGGTGATTGGCTGACGGCCCCCGTGTAACGTTGTGATTGGGTAAAGACATAAATGAGTGGGTGGAGCTTAAACATAGCGGGAAACAGTGACTTGACATCAATATGTAACAGTATAAGTTTAGACGTAGTGTTGTTAATCTATGTTCATATACAAATTTTACTATTGGCATTTTACATACATTATAAAATTATACCTTCATATATCCAGAGGATGTATATGTGCGATAATAATATTTCCCCATATAGGTGACATACAGTATATCACTCACATTTCTGCATGTGAAGCAACAATTTATCAAAAATTGTCAGTCAGTGAAATCTGTTGTGCATCAGAGAGCTGAGGAGAAGGTTGAGTGTGTTTTGTATATATATCACTGAGTGTGTAGCAGGTAAAAACCCTTCAAATGTCAGAAAATCCTGAAGCAAACTGAACTGATTAAAAAGAAAAAAACACACACACACACACACACACTGTATGTTCCTTATAGATATATACACTATATAATGTACTGCACCTCCTGAATAAACACACTAATATAAAACATTCTCCAAAGACAGACGCACAAAACAGAGACACACTGTCGAACACAGACGGATCTTCAGCTGACAGAGTTTTTACTTTAAACAGAAACACCTGAGCGTGAGCCTGTGTGTGTGTGTGTGTGTGTGTGTGTGTGTGTGTGTGTGTGTGTGTGTGTTAATCTGTACTGGTCTAGGTCTCTGTTTTGTGTCTGTCTTTCATTGCTTGTGTGTGTGTGTGTGTGTGTTAGGATGTGTGTCAGCTCTGTGTGTTTGCCCACAGCAGTCTGTCTGTGTCCAAACTGTGGGCTGATAAAGTTAAACTCTGTCTGACTGTTAAAGCTTCACTCTGCGCTCAGACGCCTGGACGCCCTCAAACTCCTCCCCACACACTCCACACTAGTTTTCTTTTCTTTTTTTTTCTTTGAAAAACAAGCGCTCCCTACACCAGACTTTGTGTGTCTATGTGCACGTGTGAGTTTTAGTTTCAGTTCAGACACAATCAGAGGACGTAGACCTGGTTCACATGAGAAAAAGTCGTTGACTGTCTCCCACCTCCATTCTGCCTGCCTGTCTGTCTGTCTGTCCGTGCATCCGTCTGCCTGTCTGTCCATCCGTCCGTGCGTCCGTCTGTCTGCCTGCCTGTCTGTCTGTCCGTGCGTCCGTCCGTCTGTCTGCCTGTCTGTCTCTCTGCCTGCCTGCCTGTCTGTCTGTCTGTTCGTCCGTCCGTCTTTCTGCCTGCCTGCCTGTCTGTCTGTCTGTCTGTTCGTCCGTCCGTCTTTCTGCCTGCCTGCCTGTCTGTCTGTCCGTCCGTCTGTCTGCCTGTCTCTCTGTCTGCCTGTCTGTCTGCCTGTCTGTCTGCCTGCCTGTCTGTCTGTCCGTCCGTCTGTCTGCCTGTCTGTCTGTCTGCCTGTCTGTCTGCCTTCACTGTGGTAGAAACACCATCCAGAGTTTAATATTACCCTCAGACTCCTGACTGCAGCTTTAATCGTGTGTTTTTGTTCGTCTCCTGTTTTGGTGATAAGCTCCGGCTGCGCTTCAAGGTACAGAGACTTTAGCGACACTAATCCTCAGCACCTGGCTGATCTGACACCAACATGACCTAACAGACACCTGAATGCTCACACCGAGGAGGTGGGCCGAGCCGGGCCGAGCCGAGCTGAGCCTGTTTATGGAGAACCCAGACCTAGATAGACCCACAGGTCCACAACCAGCAGACTGAGCTGATACTGGACAAATCAGGATCTCAGAGGGTTGAGAATACAGGTGTTTCACAAACTGTTGGTGAACAGAGAAATAAATGCAACATGACTACAAAGAGACACAAGACGACGACAAAGAGACACAAGATGAACACAAAGAGACACAAGATGAACACAAAGAGACACGAGACGAACACAAAGAGACACAAGATGACGACAAAGAGACACAAGACGACCACAAAGAGACACAAGACGACCACAAAGAGACACAAGAGGACGACAAAGAGACACAAGAGGACGACAAAGAGACACAAATGAACACAAAGAGACACAAGATGATCACAAAGAGACACAAGACGACCACAAAGAGACACAAGACGACCACAAAGAGACACAAGAGGACGACAAAGAGACACAAGAGGACGACAAAGAGACACAAATGAACACAAAGAGACACAAGATGATCACAAAGAGACACAAACAAACACAAAGAGACACAAGACGACGACAAAGAGACACAAGAGGACGACAAAGAGACACAAATGAACACAAAGAAACACAAAGAAACACAAAGAGACACAAGACGATGACAAAGAGACACAAGACGACGACAAAGAGACACAAGACGATCACCAAATAAACTGTTTAAATCTTCTCCAAGCACAATGACCTGTGATCATCCAGAGCTCAGGCGACCAGGCATCTACACTGTCGAAGATTATTGATCATTGATGATTCTGATGGACTTTAGTTTCATATGTTCTATATTTTCATATAACATGTTATATAAACATCTTCAATGCCGATGTAAATATGATCAGTATATTTTGATGGTGGTTGATGCAGTAACAGCAGTGAGTCAGTGAGAAGAAGAAGAAGAAGAAGAAGAAGAAGAAGAAG
>NW_019174820.1:1162612-1163484 GCF_002260705.1 Seriola dumerili | reverse complement strand
GGGGGGGTGGGAAAGGTGAAGAGAGAGAAGAGGTTAGAGAGGCTCGTCAGCGGCAGAGTCACAGTCATTAATAAAAAGGAATCACCTGAGGACGTGAGCTGGTTACACAGCAGAGATATACTTTAGCTGAATCATGTCAGATACGAACACACACTGAAATCACGCCGGTGGTTAATTTACATCAGGTGCGTTTCCATTCACCTGCTTAAAGCACAATTGTGAAAAACTCAACATTCACATGAGGCGGTTTTTCAGATTATTCCACCTTTAACTGGAATCACACATCATCACTCAGTGGGAACACCGAACAGTCACACCTGTGTTTTGATGAAAAAATTAAAATTGCTTTGCTTTTGCGCAAAACTTTGACGGAGACGCAGCTAATGTGGCGTTTAGGGGTCGTTGGGTTTTGAATGTCAGTATTTTCTGTTGCTGTCGAGACATTTGGAACAGCAACTTAAAAACAACAAAACAGCTGTTGTCAGTTGTTCTACGTCAAACTGACGTCGGTGTTCGACCGTTTTTCAGTCGCCTGACGTCACGACCACATATCAACGTCCGATGATGCTGCGTGTCTGCAGGGTGGAGAAGAAACTAACAATGATCTGCTTTTATTCTGACTGAGATCAAAAACAGTGAAATCTGACAGGAAGTGAAAGTTCGACCCGTTTTTACTTCACGTTAATTTTCAGCTGCTGTGACGGACGACAAAGTCCACAAGTTTAGAGGATTAAATCATCTAGTGTGGAGTTAGCACATACACACACACACAGACACACACACACAGTCACACACACACAGTCACACACACACAGTCACACACACACACAGACACACACACACAGTCACACACACACAGTCACACACACACA
>NW_019174820.1:1158697-1162488 GCF_002260705.1 Seriola dumerili | reverse complement strand
TGGGGGGGGGGTTACAAATGACATGAAGAGAGAGAGGGAACGTAAGACGATCCAGGTTGGACTCACCCTTAAAAGCAACAGCACCTATTGTCCCTCGTTGGTGGTCCGTCGCCACTGTGTGTGTGTGTGGTGTTGCGTTTTTGGTTGTGTGTGTGACTGTGTGTTGCATGTGTGTGTTGTGTGTGTGACTGTGTGTGTGTGTGTGTTGTGTGTGCCGACTGTGTGCTGTGCGTGTGACGTGTGTGTGTGTGTGTGTGTTGTGTGACTGTGTGTGTGTACTGTGTGTGTGTGTGACCTCGCTGTGTGTGTGGACTGTGTGTTTTGTGTGACTGTGTGTGTGTGATGTGCTGTGCTGTAGGTGTGTGTCCTGTGTGTGTGTGTGATCTGTGTGTGTGTGTGACGTGTGTGTGTCGTGTCTGTGTGGTGTCGTGTGACTGTGGATGCTGTGCTTGTACTGTGCGTTGTGCTAGTGTGTGGACTGTGTGCTGTGTGACTGTCTGTGTGTGTGACTGTGTCTAGTGTGTGCTCTGTGCTTGTGTGTGTATGTGCTAACTCCACACTAGATGATTTAATCCTTTCTAAACTTGTGGACTTGTCGTCTGTCACAGCAGCCTGAAAATTAACGTGAAGTAAAAAACGGGTCGAACTTTCACTTCCCCTTGTCAGATTTCACTGTTTTTTGATCCTCAGTCAGATCAAAAAAGGAGATCATTGTTAGTTTCTTTCTCCACCCTGCAGACACGCAGCATCACTCGGACGTTGATATGTGGTCGTGACGTCAGGCGACTGAAAAAACGTCGACAACCGACGTCAGTTTGACGTAAATAGAACAACTGACCAACAGCTGTTTGTTGTTTTTAAGTTGCTGTTCCAAAACTGTCTCATCGAACAGCACAGAAAATACTGACATCAAAACCCAACACCCCTAAACGCCACCTCAAGCTGCCGTCTCCGTCAAAGCCTTTTGCCGCAAAAGCAAACGCAATTTTAATCTTTTCATCAAAACACAGTGTGAACTGTTCGGTTCGTTCCACTGAAGTGATGATGTGTGATTCCAGTTAAAGGTGGAATAATCTCGAGAAAACCGCCTCATCGTGAATGTTGAGCTTTTTCACAACCTTGTCGCTTTAAGCAGGGAATGGAAACGCACCTGATGTAAAGTTAACCACCGGCGTGATTTCAGTGTGTGTTCGTTACTCGACATGATTCAGCTAAAGTATATCTCTGCTGTGTAACCATCACGTCCTCACCGGTGATCTTCGCCCTCTTTATTACATGACTGCTCGACCTCTCTGCCGCTGACGAGCCTCTCCTAACTCTCCTTCTTCTCTCCTTCACCCTTTCCCACCCCCCCCACCCACCCACCCCCAACCCCCCCCACCCCCACCCCCCCACTACACAGCACTCCCGCTAAACATCAGTTTGGGGAAAGTTCTTCGCCGTCCCATTCGTCTACTCTTTCCCCTGCTCCCAGGTAAGTAAGATGAGAAGGCAGGCCCGGCTTGCAGTCGCTGGACCTCGATCCAGTCTTCTGCTGCAGATCCGCTGTCACACTCCTTCTTCTTCTTCTTCCTTCTCTCTTCTTCTTTCTTCTGCACTGACTCACTTGCTTTACTGCCCATCAACACCCAATCAAAATATACTGATCAATCTTACATCCGGCATCTTGACAGATGATTTTATATAACAATAGTTATATGAACAATATAGAACATATGAACTAAAGCCCATTCAGCAATCCATCACATGATTCAATAATCTTCGACAGTGTAGATGCCTGCGTCCGCCTAGCTCCTGGCCATGATCACAGGTCATTGCTGCTTTGGAGCAAGATTTAAACACCAGTTTTATTGGTATCTCTTGTGTTCTCCTCTGTCGTCGTCCCCCTGTGTCCTTTGTCGTCGCTCTTGTGGTCTCTTTGTCATCGCTCTTGTGTCTCTTCCTGTGTTTCTTTGTGTTTCTTTGTGTCATTCCTGTGATCTCCTTGCTCCGTCCCTCTTGTGTCTCTTTGTCGTCCTACTTGTTCTCTTTCCGTGGTCGTCTCTGTGTCTCTTTGTATCATCTCTGTGTCCTCTTTGTGTCATTCCTGTGCTCTTCTATTGTCGTCCCCTTGCTGTTCTCCCTTGTCGTCCCTCTGCGCTCCTCTTTGTGGTCGTCTTCGTGTCTCTTTGTGTCCCGTCTTGTGTCTCTCTTGTGACTCACCTTCTTGTGCCCTCTTTGTGTTCCATTTGTGTCCTCTTTGTCGTCCCTCTTGCTGTCTCTTTCTCGTCCTCTGTTGTCTCGTGGCCGGTCTCTGTCGTCTCCTTTGTGGTCGTCTTGTGTCCTCTTTGTCGTTCATCCCTTTGCTGTCCCTCCTTTGTGTTCGTACCTCGGTGTCTCTTTGTGCTTCATCTCATGGTCCTCCTTGTGTCCTTCACTCTTGTGTCTCTTTGTCGTCGTCTTGCTGTCTCCTTTGGTAGTCATTGTTTGCATTTATTTCTCTGCTTCCACAACAGCTTTGCTCTGTGACAACACTGTATTTCTCCAACCCTTAGATTCCTGATTTGTCCAGCTACTCAGCTCATGTCTCGCTGGCCTTGTGGACCCCTGCTGGCGTCTATCTACCGGTCTGGGTTCTCCCATAAACAAGCTCCAGCTCGGGCTCGGCCCGGGCTCGGCCCACCCCTCCTCCGGCCCTGTGAGCCCATTCACGCGTGTCTGCTTAGGTCATGTTCCCGCGCTGTCAGACTCAGCCCACGCGTTGCTGAGGCATTAGATGTCGCTTAAAAGTCTCCTTACCTGTACCCCTTGAAGCGCAGCCCGGAGCTTATCCCACCCAAAACAGGAGCACGCAACAAACCAAAAACAAACACACTTTCACAAGCTGCCAGTCAGGAGTCTGAGCACCGTAACTATTAAAACTCTCGGACTTGCGTCGTTTCCTACCACAGCTTCAAGGCAGCAACAGACAGGCAGACAGACAGACAGGGCAGACAGCACGGACCGGACAGGACAGCAGGCACCGGCAGACAGCCACCAGAGCAGACAGACAGGCAGAAGAAGAGACAGGGCAGACAGCACGGAACGGACCAGACAGACAGGCAGGCAGGTCGCAGACAAGACGGCAGCCCACGAAACAGACAGACAGCACAGGACAGGCCAGGCAGCAGAAAGCACGACACGGCCTCACGAACAGACAGACCAGACCACTCCACAAGCGGCAGGCAGGCAGCAGAGACAGACCAGGCAGACAGCCCCCACGGACGGCCCACGGCCCACCACGGACAGGACAGACCAGGGAGGCAGACAGGCAGAACGAGACCAGACAGGCAGACAGACAGACAGACAGACAGGCAGGCAGACAAGACAGGCAGGGCAGAGAGACAGCACAGGCACGACACGCCACGACGGACGCCACGGACAGGACCCAGACAGGCAGGCAGACAGACGGACGCCACGCACGGCCATGCTGACCAGACAGGCAGACGGTTTTCATCTAAAGGTGCGGAGGCGGAACAAGACGACAGACACGGCGCAGGGGAACAGAATGGAGGGTGGGAGACAGTACAATCTACTTTTTCTCATTGCTGAACCAGGTCTACGTCCTCTGATTGTGTCTGAACTGAACTGACGTAAAACGTACACAAACGTCCTGAGCAACATTAGCAACACACAAAGGTGGTGCAGATGTAAGGGCGACGCGCTTAGCCTTGTTTCAAAAAAGACCAACAAAATTTATTATAAGAAAAGAAAAGAGAAACATAAGTGTATGGAAGATAGATTAGTAAGGGAGAAGGAGTTATCGAAAGAGG
>NW_019174820.1:1158521-1158672 GCF_002260705.1 Seriola dumerili | reverse complement strand
CACACACACACACACACACACACACACACAGACACACATGCCTATAGACACACACTCAGGACAGTGATGAGTGTGTTTAGCTTGGAGGGAGGTGGGGTGGAGGATCTGCAGGTCGAGGGGAGGGAGGTGAAGTGGAGCAGGGGTGGGAGGG
>NW_019174820.1:1150124-1158515 GCF_002260705.1 Seriola dumerili | reverse complement strand
GTGTGTGTGTGTGTGTGTGTGTGTGTGTGTGTGTGTGTGTGTGTGTGTGTTGACAGGATGGCAGGTCGTTATGAATCATCTCCTCCTCATCCTCCTCCCTCTCTTCGGCCCCTGAGGGCGACATTAGCTTTAGAGCGAGCTGTCATGTTCAAGAGAGGAGCGCTTGTTTTGTTGTACCCAAAGAAAGGAAACACTGTGAAAACATACACATGTACTTAGAGCCGCAAAGTATGTAAACAAGCCGGCCGGGGCTGACAGGTACACGCACGGCGGAGACCGGCAGGGTTGAGATGTGGAGGGAGAAGAGGACACACACACACACACACACACACACACACACACACACACACACACACACACACACACACACACACACACAGGTAATTTGGAGGGAGGAAGTATGTCAATAGACAAAGAAGTGAAGGGAGCGCTTGTTTTGTTGTGGCCAGAGAAAGAACAACACACACACGTACTTAGTGAGGTGAAATATGTAAATACACGGCCGAGGTTGAGTTTCAGCGACGTTCATGTAACCGGAGAGCAAGGAGGTCGGCGTCCTGCCTCTTCTTCTTCTTCTTCTTCACTGGAATTTTTGTCAATGCTTCACAGAAAAGCAGAAGCAGATGTTGTTTGTGATTTGAATAAAAGATGAAACCGCTGACGGAGAGTGTCGGCTTGTTTGAGCAGAACTTGGGTCCTAATGTCGGAGGAGGACTGTGGAGTTAAGAATGTTTTATTCCACCTTAAAGACCTCTTCTGATTGGCTCACTGACCTGTTGTTACTAGAGCTCCAGAGAGAAGCCTGAGAGAGGAGATGTGAAACTACACTGAGATGGTTTTTATATCTTCTGATGGATCATCATTTCAAAATAAAACACAAGAGAAGTTTAAATCTGGAGCTTTAATCTGAAATATTATGGAGTTTAAATATGATAAGGAAATGGATTTAATTAAGTAATGGCATCATGGCCTCCAATATGTTGGTGTTGGACACACTAACATGATTGCTGGTTTCTAATGGAGCTAAATACAATTTCATTCAGTTGAGCTCGAGTCACTAGTTTGATTTGATGATGATGGAAATAAGTCTTTTATTATATCAATCTATAAGTCTGAATAAATCTTTAATGTTGATATTACAGCTGAAGGTGTTTCACTTTCCCTAATGCATGCTGGGATTGACTCTGGCCGCTTCCCAATCAGAGATCAATAAAATTTTATCCATTAAAAATCAAAGTGGGGGGGGGGGGGGGCTTAGGGGGTTTTCGGGAAAAAAATCACCAAAAAAAAAAAAGGGGGGGGGGGGGGCTTAGTGTGCTTTCAGGATAAAAATCACCAGAAAAAAAAACAGCAAACAGTCTGAGTCCTGAGGGGAGCGCTTGTTTTGCCTTTGTTTACTAGAAGAAACACAAGTACTGTACTTAGGGCAACAAAGTATGAAAATACACACACACACACACACACACACACACACACACACAAAGAATGCTTGTTTTGTTGTTCTGAGAGATCGGAAAAACACAGTATAAACAAAAGCAAACAGAGAGAAAACTGATACTCACACACACACACACACACACACACACACACACACACACACACACACACACTGCGGTACATTCCCGAGTCGAAGAACAATAGCTCTGATTAATTTCTCAGATTTCATGACCGCGTGTCGAAGCGTCGGAGGCGTCAGACTGAAAAAAAAAAGAAAGAGACGACGCTGTTGTGAAACAAACACGGCAGCGCTGGCCAACGAAACAAACACACCCTAACTGTGAGACGCCAAAGGTCAAGAGACGACTGTCACAGGAGGAGGGGAACGAGAAAGAGATGGAGGAAGAGAGTGAAATGAAGGAGAGAAGATGGAAAGAACGAGAGAAAGCGACAACAGCAGACTGTTTACAGCGATAACAGCTGTTTGTTTGTTTGTTTATTGCATCACACACTTTGAGATGAAAACAGGAAAACAGTCATTTTAGGTTCCTGAAACTAAACCCTCACCTGTATGAAACACAGATCACACCTGAAGCTCCTCGTCCTCTGAGCAGCTGCTTCCTCAGGACAGACTGGGCGCTGCAGTGACTCGGTATCGTGACGACACAGTCCGACCGTGCCGGGGCTAGCTAGTTAGCACGCTAACATCAGTAGAAGAAAGTAGAAGAAAATAAGTAATAGAAATAGAGGCAAAGAGGGTTACTGTCGGTGAGTAAACAGCTGTTAATGCTAACATTAGCTATAGCTTCAGCAATAGCAAATAAACCCAAAATAGAGTACACATAGCTCGCTCGCCTTTTATCGTGGTTAACGTTGGTGTTCGCCAGGTCTGGATATCTCCTGAAGCCCTGAACGCAGCACAGTTATCAGTGTGTGTCATAAACAATGTTGTTTATTCCAAAACAATTATATTATATTATATTATATTATATTATATTGGAGTAGCAGAAGACCAAACTTTCAAATTAAAGTAGACAGGAAGTGGCTAAAAACCGAAGCTGTTTTTACACACAATATGATTTTTGTTGGAAGAATTGATTAAAAACTTTGAGTGAAATGTTTACAGCGCCAAAAACAAAATTGCTGTACTTACCACTATCAGGAAGTCCAACCAAACCACGTTTATACTCGTTCCCTTGGGTTTCTCCACAGCTGTCGTCATCACCCTCCTGTTTGCTGCTCCTGACTTCAACAGGACGAATTCATCTTCAGCCTCTTTGGAAACGGTTTCTGCTGTTTGATTTTGGTTTAGGGAAATAAAAGGACACGGTTTGGTTAATAGAAACAAACCGGCTGCTGTTAGGAAACAGGAAGTGAGGACCATGTAAAACATCCGTCATGACGTCCTCCTGAAGTGATCGCGGTTACTGATCAGTCAGACACAGACAAGAAAACACACATGAAGCAGCACTGACGAGGCCATGGAGGCTTTTTTAAGGTAGTGCAGGTAAGTGTGTGTGTGTGTGCGTGTGTGTTCGTGTGCGTGTGTTCATGCGTGCGTGTGTGTTTGTGCGTGTGTGTTCGTGCGTGTGTGTGTGTTTGTTTGTGCGTGTGTGTGTGTTCGTGTGTGTGTGCGTGTGTGTGTGTCTGTGTGTTCGTGTGTGTGTGTGTGTGTGTGTGTTCATATGTGTATTTTAATATTCTACTAACACACAGCTGTAGTGCTGTGGTCTGTCTGTCTGCCAACTATGTGTGTCGTCTCTCTGTCAGGACATACCTGTCTGAAACTGATAAAGACTCTGCTACACTTAGTGTGTGTGTGTGTGTGTGTGTGTGTGTGTGTGTGTGTTGATGTGTGTGTGACAGGTCCTTGTTCCAGGTGAGCTGCTTTCCCAACGAGTCAAAGAAGAGGAAGAAGTTTTCTCTTTATGAATGAGAGCTTTGTTTGTGCATGAGTGTGTGCATGAGTGTGTGTGTGAGTGTGTGTGTGTGTGTGTGTGTGTGTTTCATGTGGACTGTTGGTCTCTTCCTCCTCTGAAACATTATCAGGATGACACCCAGCAGAATGTGAACACGTCTTCACACTGTTGAACTTTATGACTTCAACAGTTTTTACTTGATGACGTCTGAATGTAAAAATGACAGTTTATTGTTTTTCTGGGGGCGGAGTCACACACTGAAACTATTTCTCTTCACAACAACAGTGTATCCATCCGCCTGGCGCCTCTGTGCACCGTCTCCGGCTGAAGAGTGTGTTGCAGCGTTTGTTGTAATTTGTCACTCCTACAAAACATTATAAAACTTTCTAATCACAACCTGGATCACTGAATTATTATTTTACAAACAACCAATATTTTCTAATAGATATGCAGACATGCATCCAACATGTCTGAAGATACAGACAGAGCTGACCTTTGACCTCTGGAACATGATCAGGAACTTGGTCATGGAAATTTACTTCTTTACATTATTATATTTTATTATTAATTATATTATATAACATTAATGTTCTGTACATACATCGTCACTTTCTTATTGTTTGTGTGTTTGTAACATGTTGTCTCGTATGTAAACAAGTAGCACTACCAGTTCATTAGCAGTTATGGTTTAAATGTTTATTTATGTTCCAGGATAACATGTCATCATCAGGCTAAAAGGATCCTATTGATTCTCCTCCCAATGCTTTAGTTCTCTGAATGTAGACAGACGACCGACTTGTTAATCTTAGATGAAATAATTAAGGGATCTTATTTTGAAATAAAATCCCTGTCAGCACTCAGGTGATCAACAAAATTCACACAAGCCATAACGTCCCATCTCAGAAACGTTTCACCAAAGACAAAGTTTTAGTATTTAAATGAAAAGTTCCCTCCACATCGTCACAGAAACCTTTTCTCCTTCTGTTGATCCGAAGACAGAAACCCGTGTCTGTTATTTAGATGCAGAACATTTTACAGAACATCATCTGTCTAGAAAAAATGAGTTCATGAGTCATATAAAAACTCTTCCTGTTTGGGCTGAAGGACTAGAGACGAATCAGGAAGCAAAAATCCAGGTTTCAGATCATCAGTAATGAGATCAGTCAGTGATCTGTGTCTGAGGAACTGGGCCCTGGTCTTCCTCCTGCTTCGCCTCCTCTGTATGATGAAGCAGAAACACTGACCGATGACAATCTGAAGACGCTGTTTGACCCGAGCTGATGGGATGTTTCTCTGCTAGTGATGACAGTGAGCTGCACTCCATCAACAAAACAAACGCTCCTCCTGAAAGAAAACCAAATAGATAGCTCCTCTTCTCTTCTCCTCCTCCTCCTCTGATCCCCTCCACCGCCAATGAAAACAACTCTTCGACTCAAAGCGACGGCGCAAATTCAACAAGCAAATCAAACAAACCTCCAGCGGACAGGCGGCCTTTTGTCTCGCCGCCAGCCGAGAGGAGCGGACGAAGAAGATGAGAAGGGCAGAGGGGAAAGGTTTCTGAGCTGTGATGGGTGACGTTCTGGTTCTGCACCAAAGGTGAACTCAAACCCAGAATCTGTCGTTTAACAATCTAACATCGTTTAATACCGTATAAAGTATATTAACATACCAGTAGATTAGAATACAATACAAACAATAATTGTTCTTGAGTATAAAAATTTCCAAGTTTCATTTAAAGGTTCATTTTTAAACTTTACAACATTTCATATACAACTTAAGCTGTATTTTAGTGCACCAGTTTCAAACACATTTTAAAGCTCCATGTTTTTTCTTCTTCCGTGTTTTCAATCAGAAGAGAGGAGGCTCTGAGCCTCTCTTCTGATTGGCTGACTGTTTTCTGAGTGATCCAATAAAAATACAGCAGATTTCAGGTAAAAACACTCAGAGAAACCAAATCCTGCAAGGTTTGGATGGTGGGTCCAGGTGGGCGGGGCTTGGTGACTGCTTTGTTGTGACATCACAAAGTTCCAGAAGTCCTGACGGCTGGTTTTAAGGCTCAGTTTCTGAATACAGGCTGTGTGCATTTCTCTGTGGACTGAGGCTTTGATACTTTCACAGTATTAATATAGAAGCTAGAGCTGATCTATAATCACACTACACATGGACACAGACATTTACACTGGAGGAGCTTTAATGTTGATTAAGTGAATGCAGAAATGTATTATATAATTGAGGATATCTTAAGTACAGTTTTTAATCAACTAACAACTTTTATTAACATTTACTCATTTCAAACACATATAAAGGACACTAAATAATATTAAATAACTTCGACTTTCTTCAATGCAGAGCCTCTTCTTCTTTGTTAAAGTTGGAGTCCAAGTGTTGAATGTGTCAAAATCTTCATTTTGTGTACATTTTTAGCACTTAAGCAGAATTACTCAGGTGAATGAAACATTCTTCCTCAGCCTGCTGAAGACCAAGAAGATGGGTGGAAGAAAATAATGTGCGTGCATGTGTAATGTGTTATATTATGATATATATATATATATATATATATATATATACATATAGCCATATCTGTGTTCTATTAATGCACACACCACACCTACCCTCAACCACGCACACACACACACACACACACACACGCACACACACACACATCTGCTTTCCCTCCAAGGTCTTTTAGTAAAAAAGAAAAAGTTCAACCGGCTGGTGAGCAACAAAAGAAGAAGCTCAAAGCCGAACAGGACAACACCGAACCCATTATCTACCTGCCTCACCCCACAACACACACACACACACACACACACACACACACACACACACACCTTTCTGTGAATGCTGGCTGGCTCCCAGAGAGGTGAGAGAAACGCTATTAGCACCCTGGGCGTAATTACAGCGACTCGGGTGACATCTTACACTGGCTAGAAAGAAATAGAAAGAGTGTGTGTTTTTTGTATGTGTGTGTGTGTGTGTGGGGGTCTGTGTGTCTGTGTGTGTCGGCTGTCATGTTTGTGTGGGCTGAAGTCTCCTCACAGGGGAGGAAAGTTAGACAACAAAGGAGATGGAGGGTAAATTTGAGGGAGGAGAAGAAATGAGCCGACATGTCGACTTTTGGAAGACCTGAACCTGATCCATTCCAGCAGGTGTGTGTGTGTGTGTGTGTGTGTGTGTGTGTGTTCTCAAGAGATGGAATTTGCAATGATGAGCATGGGCTTGCAGGTGTGCACGAGTGTCAGCTTCAGATGTGTGTGTAACAGAATTTTTTGCAGGTGAATTTCTATAGTAGAGTTTTTTTTAGCAGTTTCAGTTTTCTAAGACAGAAGTTGTCATCACTCAACTGTTGCCTGGGACTTATATGACCACAATCAAAGCAACAGGTGGACCTGATATTAAGGTTGAGAGACAAAGATGCATAGAAGCTATCAACGGAAAACTAAAACATGGAGGTGTTAGCGTTTAGCTAGTTCTCCCTCAACATGGCAGATGATGGTTAGAAACAACTTCTACTTTCAGCATCCTTTTGTCCCCCTCCTCCAGAGTCACACATTGATGTGAAGCTGGTTTATTAGTGGCAGAAACATTGCATAAGTTGACTGTTTCTGTTTAGAAAGTCAAACAAGAACAACCATGACGACGCACACGACTACAAATTGACTCAAAAATGACGAAAGAGACTCAAAGCGACCACGGATGAGCCGTGTTGTTGATAGTTGTTTTGTGTATGGACGTCTTTCCACATACAGTCAACTACAAAAATTAGCACAAAGCACAGAACCATTACTCAAAACTATGCAAAAAATGTATGCTTAACTGTTAGCATGGAGGCTACCAACCCTGGACATAGTCATTAGCATGAAACCTGCCATAGAAAGAGTTATCATAGGATTAGATTGGAATAAGCTACGACTCAGCATAAAATATGTTCAACCATTAGCATAGAGCCAGCTACCATTCAACACAAACCTATGGCTAATGTTAATGATGGACTTTTTAGTCCCTGAAATATTTGTCCCATGAAATGTGAGGAGATTTTGTCAACTATCCCTGCTATCACTAAAAACAGTGATGTGTTAGCATGGACTTTGCTATCACTCAACATATAGTAAACCATTAGCATGGACAGCACAGCATATGAAAAGAAAGTTAGCACAAAGCCAGCTACCATTCAGCGTAGAACATGCTAAGCTATTAGCATGAAGCTGCAGGACCAGTGCAACAGGGACACGTGGATGATTTAGATGCTTTAATAGGAAGTTACCTGTGTCTGTTTGTCTACCTGTATTATATCTGAATGTCAGGAACAATGAACACAAATGTGTGTATGTATCCACAGGTATCATGTTGTGTGTGAATGCATGTGTGTGTGATCTCTATGTCACCCCCCTCTACACACACGCACACAGTTTAAACAGTGACTGATGGCTCTGTGTAATGAATGTAAAGGCTGTATTGTTCATTTCAGCAGCATTCACATATTAGTGTCGGGCCCCGGGGCGAGCGAGACGGCTAATGCTGGGCTCAGCTTTCCACCTCCACTTCAAAGAGAGAGAGAGAAAGGGGGGGGGGGGTTGTGGTGAACTAATAGAGATATTCACACACAAACACATGTACATAGAAGTATGAACCTCCAGAGCTGCCGTATGAGTCCAACTTCACTGCACACAGCACGAGCAGATCGGACCCTTCACATACAGATACACTATCTATCTATCTATCTATCTATCTATCTATCTATCTATCTATCTATCTATCTATCTATCTATCTTTACAAAAACCAAAGAGTCAAAGTGTAAGGAATGAAAGGAATAAAAGCTAGCTAGTAGCATATTAGCTAACTCCATTATTTTGTGGGTAAAAGTTTACTTAGCGGTGGATCCGACTAAATGCTAACATAAAACCTTAGTCAGTTAATGTAAACATTAGCTTTCTGTATTTGTATTTCACTAGAATCAAACACGGGTTGGTTGAATGTAGGTTGTGACATTGGGTGTCCAAAATTCAAAGTCAGGACAACGTCTAATACCAACGT
>NW_019174820.1:1127624-1145124 GCF_002260705.1 Seriola dumerili | reverse complement strand
GTGGTTCAGTTCAGCACATCAGTCCAGGGGCCAGATGCATAAATTATGCGTACACACAAAAACCACGCGCACGCCATTTCCCGCTCATAAACTGGTCTTTATAAACACAGAGTGTGTCACCTCACACATTCCTTTGACCATGTGAACACGGTTTAACAAACTGATCCAAGTGACAGTGAAAACACAAAACAAGCCGAGACACGTCATTTAACATGAAATAAAATAACCAGCTTCACGGAGCTTCATTCATTATCATCATTATAAGTTTTACAATTTTACAATTCATTGTGTTTAATATCCTTATTATTTATTGTGAGTAATTCTGAAAGTGTTTCACAGTATTTTAATAAATAAAGTTCAGAGTGAAACAGGACTTTACATTAGAGTGATTGTACTAAAGTAAACTGAGTTTCACAATCAGTGAAATTGTTCTTCTTCCTCGTCTTTCTTCTCTGTGTCTGATCACTTGTGGTGGAGACAAACTGATTGATTAAGGGAGAGCCTTCATTCATTTATGGCTGATTGTGGGAGTGGAAACGAGGCTCGTGCACATGTGAGTGAGATTCATAATTCTGATGAGCAGAATGGATATTTCTGGTTTTGTGCGTACACAGAGTTTTATGCTTCTGGTTTTAGCAGCAACAACAATCATCACATTAATATTAGATATGTGTTCTCATCAAAGACTTTGAGGTAAAAGTATCAGACAGAAAACTTTCTAAATAATCTCAGACTCTCTTTTATGTGAGAATGTGTCTGACTGTTTATTTGCAGCATTTGTGTTTTTTTTCCTTCAGTCTGTGTTTTGAGCTTTTTTTCAGACGTCGTTTATCTTTTATATGAATATGTTTCTGTTTCATCAATTAAAAACATCAGGAACCTAGAGCGAGAACAAAACACACACAAAAACAACGAAACAACAAAGAAACAAAAAAACAAAAAGAAAAATCAAGCGACTTCTTGGACAAACTTCCACTACTTTCCAAAGAAGAGAGTCGCCAAACAGCGAGCACGAGGTCGGGCTTTCCCTCCACAGACACACCTCCGTGTCTGACGTGAGCGACGTGGTTATGAAATCAGGATTTTAGCAGCAGCTTGGAGTGACTGCTGGTTAACGTGTCGTCTTAACGGACCACGTTTCAGTCGCTGCTTCAAACTTGTTCCATTTCCTGACAGCGTAAACAGAAAAACATGTCGACGAGAACGAGTTCATTGTGAATTCAGCTGGATTAAAATACTGTTTATGTGAACACAGAGAGGAGGAGAGAGGAGAACAGATAAAGAGCTGAAACCAGCTGATACTGGACTGAATGCAAATACAACAGTCTCTATTCTATCTGTCCATCTATCTATCTGTCCATCTATCTATCTGTCCATCTATCTATCTGTCCATCTATCATCCATCCATCCATCAATTATCCATCTTTCAATCATCCATCCATCCATCCATCCATCTATCATCCATCCATCCATCCATCCATCTATCCATCAATTATCCATCTTTCAATCATCCATCCATCCATCCATCCATCCATCCATCCATCTATCCATCAATTATCCATCTTTCAATCATCCATCCATCCATCATCCATCCATCCATCCATCCATCCATCCATCTATCAACCATCCATCCATCTATCCATCAATTATCCATCTTTCAATCATCCATCCATCCATCCATCCATCCATCCATCCATCCATCTATCCATCAATTATCCATCTTTCAATCATCCATCCATCCATCCATCTATCCATCCATCTATCATCCATCCATCTATCATCTATCCATCTATCATCCATCCATCTATCATCCATCCATCCATCCATCCATCCATCCATCCATCCATCTATCCATCAATCATCCATCTATCAATCATCCATCCATCCATCCATCCATCCACCCATCCATCAATCCATCTATCCATCCATCCATCCATCTATCATCCATCCATCCATCTATCCATTCATCTATCCATCTATCAATCATCCATCCATCCATCTATCCATCAATCATCCATCCATCAATCATCCATCCATCCATCCATCCATCCATCCATCTATCCATCCATCCATCCATCTATCCATCCATCCATCCATCTATCCATCCATCCATCCATCTATCCATCCATCCATCCATCTATCCATCCATCCATCCATCTATCCATCCATCCATCCATCTATCCATCCATCCATCCATCTATCCATCCATCCATCCATCTATCCATCCATCCATCCATCTATCCATCCATCCATCCATCTATCCATCCATCCATCCATCTATCCATCCATCCATCCATCTATCCATCCATCCATCCATCTATCCATCCATCCATCCATCTATCCATCCATCCATCCATCTATCCATCCATCCATCCATCCATCCCTCCATCCATCTATCTATCCATCCATCTATCATCCATCCCTCCCTCCATCCATCCATCTATCATCCATCTATCATCCATCCATCATCCATCTATCATCCATCCATCCATCCATCCATCTGTAAATGTGTTCAGCTCATTGTTGGCCCCACTCCATGACCTTTGACTCCTTGGCCAGTCGATGCTGTGACTGGTTTCAGTCCGATGAAGAAATGTGGTGAAAAGAAAAAGCCAGTAAGTGGACCTTGAGTAGGAAACAAACAAAGACGGCATTTTTGTTGACGAGTAGAACGTGAACGTCTCTTCAAAGAACACCGCAGACAAACATGAAAAAATCAAAACGGCAACAATGGAAATGTCGACATCAGATGGAAAACAGCGAGAGAGACACACACACACACACACACACACACACACAGAGCTGGTTTGTTGTTTGTGGCCGTCATGTTGAGGGAACACAGCGTCATTGATTTTCCTGATTCCCTGCTGTCGGCAGCAGATGTAACACACACACAAACATGTTTCTATAGGCAACAAACATCCATATCTACACATATACATACTGTACACACACACAGAGACACACACACACACACACCTCTCTATCTGGACCTGCTGACAGCTGATTGGTGGATTAGACGAGGTGACTAAAAGCGGCGAGGTAATCTTCTCTCATTATTTCAATTACCAGGCTAAACGCAGCAATCAGCCGCATAATGACGGCTGCTGGGCGTTAGAGGCTGGGAGAGAGAGAGAGAGAGAGAGAGAGAGAGAGAGAGAGAGAGACAGAGAGAGAGAGACAGAGAGGGAAGCAGGAGACAGAAAAAGACAGAAAAAGACAGAAAATGGGAAAAATATTTGCATTGATCTCAGAGAAAAATACACGTTTGGAGAAAAGAGACAAAGAGAAGACGAGGGAGGGAGGGTGTGCGAGGTAGAGAGGGAAGAGAGGTAAGATAAGAGAGAGAGAGAGAGAGAGAGAGAGAGAGAGAGAGAGAGGAGGCAAAGAGAGGAAAATATTTGTATTGATTTCAGAGCGAAAAAGACACATTTACTCAACGGGGAGGAAAAAAACGAGAGAACAGAGAGCGGGAATTGATGGCGGCATTTGCATTGATTTCTTGGTGGGAATACACCTTTAGTTGGAGACAAATATACATGAGAAGAAAGGGACGAGGAGGAGAGCGAGAGAGAGACGTAAAGAGAAAGAGAGAAGATGAAAATATTTGCATTGATTTCTGTAGGAGGAGAGTGATGTTTGGTGAGAAACGATGTTTTGTCCTGAATGTGGAGAGAGTTTCTGCAAACAATGAACAACACAGAGAGGAGGAGGAGGAGGAGGAGGAGGGCAATGAGGAAAAGGAGGAGAAAGAAGAAAAAGATGATGAGCTGGAGAGGAAAGATAAAGAGTGGGAGGATGATGACTGAGGAAGAGAAGAGAGGAGGAGGAGAAGAGTGAACAGGAGAAGGATGACGAAGTAAAAGGAGGAAAAACAGGAAGGAGAAGGACGAAGAGGAGGAACAGAGGACAAGTAGGAAGAAGAGTACTGAATAAATTATTCAAAGAGGAAAAGGAGGAGCAAAGGAGGAGAAGGGAAGAAGAGAAGAAGAAAAAGGAGAAGAAGAACAAGAAGAGGAAGATAACTTTAAGTGAACTTGGTGAAAGATGAAGTGAGGGAGGGAGGAAGAGTGAAAGGATGAAGGGAAGGAAAGAGAAAGAGAAAGGAGGAGGAGAGAAAACGAGGAGGAGCACAGTTATTACGGTGAGCATGGGATAAGATGAAGGAGAGGAAGAATGCAAAGGGCAAGAGGAGGGGAAGGTGGAAGAAGGAAGGTGAGGAGAGGAAGAGAAAAGAGGAAGATGCCGAAGTACTTGAGAAAAAGAGGAAGGGAAGAGGAGGAAGGAGGAGGAGGAGAAAGAGGAAGGGAAGGAGAGATGAGGTGATGGAAGAACAAGGACGGAAAAATAGAGGCAGAGGAGAGGATAAAGAAAGAAAATGAAGAGGAAGAAGAGGTGGATATGTTGGAAGAGAAAATGAAAAAGAAGAGGAAGAGAAGAAAAGGGAAGAAACGAAAATAGAAACACATGGAAGAAAAAGGATAAAAACAACCATCGTCTGTAATCTTTACGTTTTCTATCGTTCTCAGACACAGTGGCTCTGCAGATTCAGACACATCTCAGTCATGATGATGATGATGATAATGATGATGATGATGATGATAATGATGATGATGATGGTGTAACTGCACGCAACAGGGATTTCAAGTCCGACCACATCGTCCAGACCACATGTGGAGGAGATCAGATCTCATCCAGGTAAGGCCACGTGACGATGGGCTAGTCGCTGAGCTAGCGCTAGTGCTAACAAGCTCCGCTGGATGTGGAGCCAGCAGCTGCTCATACATCAAACCTAAATGTTAGCTAAGTGGAGTTTTACATGTGATACATCAAAACATAGAGATCAGCTGTTAGACATTCAAACTGAACTGTTAGCTAACGTTAGCGCGCTAACATCTGACATCAGAGTGAAGTATAATATGGAGAAACCATAACTCTGTGTTAACAACACATTTCAGAACACTGAAAGCTATGGAGGTTAGCATCAGCGCATGTAAGCTACATTTAGGAAGCGGGAGGTTCTGGAATCCATCAGGTCGTTATGACCCATAGTTAGGTTTTGTTGCTAGGCGACATTAGTGGTCGCATTTGACGATGACGGGAGGTTGAGTCGGACGAATGGGTCAACAAAACACATGAATTTCACAAAGGAGGCCGGTGTTCGATTCCCATTATCCCGGTTGACAACCTTTACCACGTTGTTATTATTGTAACCATGACAACAAAGATCTTCTAATCTTAAGGAAGTAGCCTACTAAGTCCAACCCAAACCACGATCTTTTCCTGAACCTAACCAAGCCGTGACCGTTTATCATTGTAACCATGGCGATGAAGGTGTGGTACGTCACTGTTGGTACACTCCGCGTGTTTGTTATTGTAACCATGGCAACAAATCTCTTGTAGGTCACTGTTGGTACACTCCATGTGTTTATTATTGTAACCATGGTGACGATGATCCGGTACATCACTGTTGGTACACTCCGTGACTTTGCTATTGTCACCATGACAACCTAGGTCCGCTACCCCTGCTGCCGTAGCGGGGTCATTTGAGGAGACACTAAGGGTCGTATCAGGCACAGGGTTACCTGAAGTCCACTTCCTGTGTCACACACAACACACAACATGTTTTCTTCATCCTTCGTCTCTGTGAAGAACAAGACGCTCCTCAGCAGCTTAAATCTTCAGCAGCCACAACAACTGTTAGAATCAGGAGGGAGCTGTCATTAACCAAAGTGTTTTCACAAGTCAACAGAGGTGCTGGGGAGACAGTAGCGAGGGGGGTGGGTGGGGTGGGGGGGTGGCTTCAGGAGCTGGACGACTTTCCTTCGCCTCAGCACATTACTGATGTTTAGAAACCAGGATGTGGAGCTGGAGTCTGGACCTGGAGGAACCGGGGGAACACATGACATCACCTGACCTGCGGCAGGATCTTTCTCACATGGGAAGGTGAAATCATGTCGTCTTCAACACGTGAAGTTTAAACGTCACGTTCATGTGTGTTTTTTTAAGATAAAAGTCTCGTGAAAATGGGACACTTTGTTTCACGTGTGAAAATGTTTCACTTCATACGTGACGTTACCTTAAATTCTGTTTGACATTTCTTCACCTGGAAAAGTTTGTTGAGCCAAAGCGAATGATGCCGATCAGAGTTGATTGAGGTAAACAGATTGAAAATGAATGAACCCCCCATCCCACTGCAACCCCCCACACCCCCACCCTGCCACCTCCCCCCCCTGTCTCTCTGTTTGATTGACAGGGTGGACAGATGCTGGTCTATAAACAGGTAACCTGATCTACAGAGCCCATCTGGTCACAGCTCTGTTCAATTCACACTTCACACACACACACACACACACACTGAGATAGACATAAAAACATACACACCCACACAACTGACTCACACATTCATACACACACACACACACACACACACACACACACACACACACACACACACACACACATGTTGAGACATAAAAAGATTGACACACACAGAATCGGGTAAATATGGACCAGTATCAAATAAATATGGAGACAAGACACACACACAGTGACTCATCAACACGCATACATAAATACACACATGAAGATGAGTGTGTGTGTGTTTTTTTGGCACAACGCGAAGGTGGCGGCGGTGGCAGAGAAGCGTCACCTGGGCAGGTCTGAGCGCACACATGGAGGCCGCAGGATGGAGGATTTGTGTTATGATGTTGCGATGTTGTGATGCTGAGGGATGTCTGACCTGCCCAGGTGACACATCACATCACAGGTCGAGGGGACTGCGAACGCCACGACGAATCAGATGGGTGTGACCGCGGTGTGACAGGATGTTCAGATCGCTGCTGTCCAACACAATGTTGTAAACATTAGTACGACAAACGTGCCACAGAAAGAACTCCATATACAGCATGTAAGACGGACTAATGAGCTCAGTGATGACACCTGTCACACCTGTCACACCTGTGGACTTCTCATCGAACCTTCTATCTCCACTCTTCTTTCACTTTAATGATCCTATTTATATAACCACTGCTCTCTATCTGATTATTGAAGGTTCATGTCAAAGTATAATGTAGTGTGTAAAGGTTTGTAGTTAGTCAGAGGTGCTGAACAACAACCTACAGAGGCAAAATGTCCACAAAGACACAAAACAACCACAAAGAGACAAAACAACCACAAAGAGACGAAACAACCACAAAGAGACAAAACAAGCACAAAATACACAAAACAACCATAAAGAGACGAAACAACCACAAAGACACAAAACAACCACAAAGAGACAAAACAACCACAAAGACACAAAACAACCATAAAGAGACGAAACAACCACAAAGACACAAAACAACCACAAAGAGACAAAACAACCACAAAGACACAAAACAACCACAAAGAGACGAAACAACCACAAAGAGACAAAACAACCACAAAGAGACGAAACAACCACAAAGAGACAAAACAAGCACAAAATACACAAAACAACCATAAAGAGACGAAACAACCACAAAGACACAAAACAACCACAAAGAGACAAAACAACCACAAAGACACAAAACAACCATAAAGAGACGAAACAACCACAAAGACACAAAACAACCACAAAGAGACAAAACAACCACAAAGACACAAAACAACCATAAAGAGACGAAACAACCACAAAGACACAAAACAACCACAAAGAGACAAAACAACCACAAAGACACAAAACAACCATAAAGAGACGAAACAACCACAAAGAGACAAAACAACCACAAAGAGACAGAACAACTACAAAGAGACAAAACAAGCACAAAAACAACTACAAAGAGACAAAGCCACAAAGAGTCAAAAAACAACCACAAAGAGACGAAACAACCACAAAGACACACAACCATTCAAACACGCCTCAGTACAATCACATAAAAACTAAAGTTTCTGGCGCTCCACAGTCTGGATTTACGATAGTTTCCTTCAAATTCGTTACGTGTGGAGTCGTTATAGGACCGTTCGGTTTTGGGCATCTGGCAGCGCTGGAAACGGTAACGACTGTGAGCGGCTCGCTCGCTCGTCGTAGCTCTGCTCTCTACATGTCTGCTCTATTTCTGATGCGTCGACTCCGAGGTGTGAAACTGACTCATGAATCTAAAACAGTGGCTTTATTTAGGATTCATGACTGACATGAGATCAATAAATACACACTTCAGATGAATACACAAACACACAAACACACACATGAAAATATATTCAGAGAGAAAGCTGCATCACTTTTATTTTCCTCTCTTCATCAGTCGGAGTCTTCCTCACACACTCCTGTCTGATGGAAGGCAAGCTGAGACTAATGGCTACCCAGGATGCATTTGTGGATGCACGTGTGTGCACCAGCAAGTCAGGGCTCATCCTCCCTCCTGCTGTTGCCACGGTAACCACGGTTTGAGTGAAGACACAGACACCTGCACAGCTGACAGTGATGGGTTTCTGTGTTTAATATTCTCTGTTCACCTGTTTCCAAACACCGTGTGTAAAACGACCAAACTGCTGTTTTCATTCTTCACATTTCAGACGGTTTACGACGAATCGTGTTTCACTCGCTTCATCTCTGAGTACGGCTCACGGCCACACCTGCAAACAGGAAAACTACAGGCAGATCTGGCCTGTAGTTTAAGGTACCCACGTCGTGGAGAAAGAACAGAGTGGACGGTCGGTCATCAAGGTTTTGTTTTAACATTTACTTTACTAAGTCCAGAATCAGAATTCCTCTGCACAGCAATGTGAGAGGAATAAAAAGAAGTTTGAGGCTCTTTTATTGTAGATTTACTTTAATTTGTGTTTTTTTATATTGTTCTTTATGATATCATCTTTATTTTGCCTAAATTTGTCATGAATTCGATGTGTTTATGTTTCTGCATCTTGGCATTTATCATGGCAGCACGTACTCTACTTCCTTTTAAACCAGCTTGGATTTTTCTGGGATAACAAAATAATAAAAAATGCTATGTGGCACATTCTTTCTCCAACTGTCTTTGACATATACTTTGGATTTAATGTGTATTTTTTTGGATTATTGTAGATTTTGTAATAATAATAATAATAATTTTGTTTTAAGTCTCTTGGTTTAACAGTCGTACCGTTAGCTGTTGAACAGAGCTGAAACACAGTACTTACATGTGTGATCCTCAGACTCTCTGTCAGTGCTGTTTGCTTTCATTACCAGTGCACAATGCATCTTGGGATATGTTTGGCCACAAAGGATCCAACGGGTGGAAAAGGAAAAGAAGGACGGATTTATCGGCTGCAATTAAATTGTTTGTAAAGTCTTTTTTGACAATCTGTTGATGAATAGTTTTTAAAATGTTTTTAATGTCTCTTTTGACAATGATATCTCTATCTCAATGAGATTTACCTGAATAAATAAAGGTTAAATAAAAATTAAATAAAGTCGAAGGAGCCTTTGAAATGGGACAGTCTAGTCTAGCGCTGCTTCAAATGCAGCCTCTGTTGGACGCGGCCCCTGAGTTGGGACACAGCTAGAGGAAGTACTTTCACTGTAAAACAGGAAGTAATGACAGCAGGCAGGACTGAGTGTGCTGCCACCAAACAGTCAAAACATACAAATACACGACATTAACCTTCCTAACATTTAAAATGAGGTTTCCTGCGTTTACAATCTTAGAGGTTTAAATCCAGGGGGGAATTAATAAAGATTTTAGCATCAGAGATTTTTACAGTAAGTTTTTCAACTGGTTAAAACTTTTTTTTTTTTAAATGTATAAGCAGTTTTAAATACTCAACCAAGTATTATTTATTCTATTCTTATTTTTTCGTGATGGTATTTTGTTACTGTGAGATGTTGTTTTTTCTTTGTTTTATTTTGTTGGGACTTTTATTTTGAAACATCTGGGTTCGAGGTAGTTAACCAATCAGAGTTGCCTGAAAATAAGAGGACTTAAATGTTTTCCTCCACTCAAATGAAATAACAAGATTTCTTAAAGGTGTATTCTGTTTGAGTATCTGCAGTTGAATGAATGAATGAATGTGGAACTTATGATGATATGATTTCAGCCTATATCACATGATCTGTGATGACAGGTGCGCGATTAGCATTTCCTGCTCTGTCAAAATGTTAATGTTAATAAAGTTTTTCCAGAGGGTGAGTGGACACTCTTGTCGTTTTTCTGTAAAGGATCTTTGACTGAACTCTCAGCTCAGTCTGATTTGCTTCCTCCTCTTTGCTAAAATTTCACCAATCGACTGTCTGCAGCCTTTTATGAGGAAAATGCTAACCGCTAGTCGCTAATTACTGACTCCAAAGGCCTTTCCACATGGCCCCCTGTAAGCTAATGGCTAAGTGTAACCACCTCTCCAGTCATACAGTAAAGCTACCACCACAAGCTAACAGTTAACAGCTAACCAGTAATTATGAACAGCACCCTCTGCTTCACCCTGAAGGACTTATCATGTTGTTTAGCCATTAGCATACGCTAGCACGCTGCCCTAGCATGGCGCCAAGCTCGCCCCGTGGCGCGCTGGCATTTCAAAGAGGTAATTATCACAAACTGGTTGGCAAATGCTACTTAGCCTCGGCCGGGGGTCAGAGGAATTATGGGAGAATGAGTCCTGAGAGTCAGGTGGGGGCGTGGCCGGCCGGCAGCGGAGTGCTTTGTTTTGGATAATGATAGATTTTAGCAGCGGGCCACTTCACCGCACATTCACCTCTTCACACTTGCACACTCTCCTTATGTCCTCCCTCCTTCCTCGCTTCCTTCCCTCCTCGACTGCCCCTCCGTCCCTCCTTCCCTCTCCTCTCCCTCCTTCCCCCTCCACCCCCCCTCCCTTCCCTTGTCCTTGTTTACAACAAACATTTCCAGTAAACATAATAACAGAGGGCACCGACCTGTTGCTAGGCGACAATTACAGTAACAACAGCGATGCAGCGCAGAGACGCAGATGACTGAGTGTGTGTGTGTGTGTGTGTGATGATCACCTCGCAGCAAAAGCAAGCAAGCATACAAACAAACAAACAAACAAACAAACAAACAAACAAAGAAGAAACAAACCTCATGTTCCTGTTGAGGACTCTGGATCCTGTCCTCCCTCCTGACGTGGTCTTCAGGTCCCAAACTCAGAGTCCCTCTGCGTCACGTCCTGTGAGCTGTAGGTGTCTGTCGGTAACAGCATGAACATGTCACTGATGTGCTGAGACGTTCCTCTGTTGTTTTTTAAATGTCCCGTGAACCGGTTTGTGAAACAGGGGCAGATTTTGGGTCGGGACTAAACCCAGTGACGGATCAGTCTAGCTTCTAACACATTTTCTCCAGTTTTGAACTTAACTTGCCCCAGGTGGTTGTGGTTGTTTTTGTGGTTGTTTTATTTCTCTTTGAGGTGTTATTGTCTTTGTTTCAGCCTCTTTGCAGCTGTTGTCTGTCTCTTTGTGGTTGATCTATTTCTCTTTGTGCTGGTTTTGTGTTTTGGTTTTTTAAACTCTTTGCAGTTGTCTCTTTGTGGTTGTCACTGGATATTGAAGAAAAACACATGAACTACAGCAGCAAACATCATGTATTTGCTGCAGCAAGTTAATTATATATAGAAGCATAATTTCTAAGAGAGATGCAAAATCAGTCGTGCAGAGACACCATCATATATTCATGTTTCCAGCTTCTTTTATTTTTTTACTAATTTCTTTCTTTGTTATATTTTTATCAGGTCATCTCAGTCTTGGTGTTTTAAAGTGGTGTTTGTGTTTTCTTGGTTCTGTTACGTGTTTGTTTTTGGTCTGGTGGCATTAAGGGAAATTAGATGCTTGTATTTCCTGGTCTTCATGTTGTTGTGTTCATGTGTTATTGTCGTCGACTATAGTAAGTTCAAAACTACATCCTGGAGTGTTTCCTCTCAGGTTTCAGGATGCACCACAGTGTAACAGCAGTTCTCTGTCTGCAGACTGTGGAGTCAGTGAAGTTTGACTCTGTCGATGTTTCCAAGTGATGTGTTGTCTCTTACCTTCAGGTACGATCAGTTTCCCTTCAGACCTTTTCATCCTCTGCACCATCACCTGCGGAGAACCACAAGGCTCAACTTTAGATCCTCTTTTATTCTTCATGACAGTTTGGTGTCATGTATCAGATAAAACTACGACTCTCTGCTCTGATGTTAAAGTTCTTACATTTACATCAGATGAACTCTCATTTTTACACACAGTCCAACGAAAGTAAAGACTTTTACCGTTCCTACACAGTTACTGCTTGGGGAGCACTTTTTCACATTTCATAATCTGCTGCTACTAAAACATGAATAAACAAACAAACAACAAACCTAAACCTAAAGAATAAAGCAGGATTTTAAACGCAGGACTTGGTATTTTCATATTGCAGTATTTGTACTTTTACATGAGTAAAGGACTCAAGTACTTCCTCCACCGCTGGAAACATACGTCAAGAAAAAAAGGTTTTCACAGCATCTGGCTAGACTGAAGCTGATGGCAGAGGTCAAAGGTCACAGAGTGTTTCTTAACTTACACAGGCCACACACACACACACAGACACACACACACTACAAATGCACAACATAGAAGGTGTACTATCAATTTACATGAGGGAGATTTTTAAGGATCACTGAACGACTTGCTCTCACACTTACGCTTCACACACACACACACACACACACTCACACACACATCCTCCTGATGAAGACTGAAGCTGTCAACACGCCCTCTGAAAGCACACACACACACACACACACACACACACACACACACACACACACACATTCCTTCAGCTGCTGGTAGATGGAGTTGAAACCCCAGATGGTGCATTTCAACTCAACTTAATGTTTTTTTTTCCAACCTTTATTTGTCTGCGGGACGTTGACAGACTCCAGTTTCCACCTCATCTATCAACTGATTTATGAATCGATTTGCCCTGAAATCCTTTGTTTCTGTCTTCACACATGAAACCACGTCCGTAAAAACCCACAAGAAAACAACCGTCACAATGTGGGATTTTATATGAAGCACTGGAGGCATTGGATGTAAACAAACAAACAAACAAACACTAAACCACAGTGAAACCCTGATCACACTGATAGACCGGCCCCTCTCTCTCCTGTGTGTGATCCACTCTCTGTAATAGACTCTCGACCATCAGTTTGGACTAAATAGTGAATATTGTGTGTGATGAACTGCTCCAGATCGATGCAGCTGATGCGTTCTCCTCCTTTAATGACTCGGGAAGACATTTATTAAAGCGAGTGGGCGGGAAATCGATCCTAACCAGACTGCAACCACATTACTGCCTCACCCGTGTGTGTGTGTGTGTGTGTGTGTGTGTGTGTGTGTGCTGACCATATCTACAAACAATAACTGAACAGGCTACAGTGGACAGAAGTCTGCAGTGTTACATTATCTGCTGCTGCCTTCAAAGGCAAATAAAAGGTGGGAGATTTGGGTTCAAATAAAAACCAAAGGACATTTAATAAAACACATTAACTTTGGATGGGTATTGATATCTTAACCACCATTAAAATTATATTTAAGATTCAGTACAAAAGACGACAAAGCAAAGGGGATCAGAACTAGTACGATTATATTGATGTACATGTATGATATGTATATATATATATATATATATATATATATATATATGATACAGTATATTGTTGAATTCATTAAATTAAAACATTTTGCTTAACTGGTGCAGATAATATGACAGGCAGCAGGAGTTTATCCACCCTAGCTTCACCCTGGTTCCCTCCTCACTAGTGAACACCACTTTATGATGTTTGAAGCCTAAACACAATCAGAATCTAATGTTAGGCTATAAACCAACTACACCACGGTCACATGACTTCAGCGTCGCCACTATATAAACACAACAAGGCTGTAGAGGTGGACCTGTGAGTAGATCTGTTTTCATGTTCAACGTGACAAAGTTTAACGTCCCCGACAACCTCTGTGTCTCATTTAGACACTCGTTAGCAACCGAGACGTAAAAGCTTCAGGAATCAGGACTGGAGTATTTACTGACTGATTTTATGTCGTAGAATAAAACGTGAAAATGTCTCGAGCTTGTGTTAAACACAGACTTTCATTCAGTCATCAACCAAAAAGCCAGAGACTTCAGGACGAGGGAACAGGAAGTGATAAAATGCTAATTAAGTTTCTGACTCATTGACTTCCTTTAATATTCCCTTCAGTTAGCAAGCTAACATGTTAGCTTATGTTAGCACTTCTTGTTCCTATGAAAAGCTGATGAAAAACGAGTGCTCAGCAATCCAACGTCCCCTGAACGCAGCACACAAATAACTGCAAATGATCTGGATAAATAAGGAACATGCCAGAGCACGGCCAGCAAATGCACCCGCCGAGATATGAGACGTCTCTGTGTGTGCGTGTCTGTCTGTGTGTGTGTGTGTGTGTGTTTTTGTGGAGGACAGAGACACTTAAGCTTTGCAGTAAACACTCATCTCTTATTAACACACCACATCTCTAAAACATGAAGCTCTGTCGGCGGAGAAGGATCCGTCCTCCGTCCACATCAGGCTGCAGGGAAATATTTAACACACACTCTGACCTCCACACACACACACACACACACACACACGCATGCTGATGAGGTGTGTGAGTGTGTGTGTGAGTATGAGTGTGTGTGTGTGTGTGTGTGTGTGGTCAGACGAGGGTAATATCTGCTGACTGATGGTGGTGACGACAGGAAGGTCCTGAAGCAGCCATCACTAACCAGGACTGTAAACACACTGAGGGAGAAGGAGGGGGGAGGGTGTGTGTGTGTGTGTGTGTGTGTGTGTGTGTGTGTGTGTGTGTGTGTGTGTGTGTGTGTGTGTGTGTTCTTGGATAAATATGTCCATTGATTAATTGATTGATTATTATCATGTTACTGATGTCAGGTTGTCGTGGTGACAAGCTGCAGCTGTTGAGAGAGAGAGTCTGTGTGGAGAGGCTTGTGTGTGAGATTGTGAGAGCTGTGATAGAGCGAGGGTCACAGTGTGTGGGTAGAAAGAGAGCGAGTGTGTGTCATGTTTGTTTGTCGCGGTGCGTTCACAGTCTCTGAGAAAGCGAAAGAAAACAGACATGCAACTCCATAAGTTAAATGGTTGAATTTAAAAGCAGATATTTTACTTTAAAAATAAAAAAAGGATTTGTAGGATTTTATTCTTTGCACTGCTGCCTCCTGATTGGCTGATGAGTAACCGCACGAATGAGCAGGTTCCTCTTTGTCAATATTGATTATAAATCTATCGAATACTTTTTTTTCCTTCAATGAAAAACACTGTTTTAGTGTTCAACGCACAGTCGGTACATTCTGCCTCCATCTCAACAACAACAACAAAGGACGGCGTTTGGTGACGTCGTGAAATAGCGCAGGATCATGGGAGTTGTTGTCTCCTCCCAGTTTGGATTCCCTCAGTGTCAGTGGGTCAGGAAATCAAACGGACCCGATGATTTTAACTGTTAAAAACACTGAATGAAGCAGTTTCACATTTAAAGTCAGAGTTCGAGCGACGCCCGGCGACGCCATATCTCAGTAACGCCTCCACGGAACTTCTCCAAATTTGATACAAGCTTTTCCCAGGACTCAAGGACAAACTGATTAGACTTTGGGGGTTAAAGGTCAAGGTCACGGTGGCCTCAGAAAGCACTTTTTAGCCGTTACTTAAGACTTCAAACCGCAATTATGACAAAATTTCACACAGATGGTTCATATTCTCTCTGAGTCTGGATAAACAGGGATGTGACCTGGAACTATTCTGAGTGGCGGAGGGATACGACCACGAAGAGGACGAGAGGAGCTGATGTCACCACTCCAGTTGTTTATTTTTGTTTATATTCATTCATTATTTTTTTAACTATTATTTTTGGTTTTATTTCTTATTTATTTTGTACCTGGCCTCACTAGAACCAGCCTGGTGCTCCTCATCGACCCCGTGTGACGTCTTCAGGCGGGATCGAAGGAGTCGGAGCCTGAAACAGCTTGTGCCGTGACCTCTGACCTCTCACCTCCTTACAGTTTGTAAGGGTAACGTTGATCCGTGCGTAACTGAAGCCTGTTTTACCGCTGACCTCGCTGCGAGTCACCGAGACGCGGACGGACAACGACAACGACGATGATGATGATGAGGCCGAATGAGGAAGCAAAACAAACATTTAAAAAAAACTTACTGATGAAGGGGGAGAAGAGAGGAAGAGGAGGGGAAGAAAAAGGAAAAGCGAGGGTGTAAAGCGAGATGTAACTTGAGAGACAGAGGTGCGAGTTAATGTGTCCATCTCTCTGAGTGTGTGTGCAGTCTATTAATCCATCACAGAGAGTGTGTGTGTGTGTGTGTGTAAGGCGATTACAGATCTGGAAGCTTTGGTTACATTCCCCTCTCTCATCCTGCCATCCTGCCCGACCAAACAGCGGTGGGTTTGATGGTTTTAGTGCCTCTCCGCTCGATGCAAATCTCATCACCAGTTTTTAGACACGAACACTGGGAAGCGACAAACAGAAACCGGAGAGAGGCCGCATTAACGCCGCCGCGGCTCCTTCAAGAAAAGAAAAAGGAAACCAGAGGCTGAAAATATGGCGTCGGGTTTCAGCCGTTTGGAAAATATCCTCAATTTGATCAAAAATTTATAATGTGACTTTTAGAGCAGCTTGGGTTTCCTGGAGGCTGCTGCTGCACATTATACAGCTCCTTTAATGTGGTTAACACACTTTAACACACCGCACTGCCCTGCACTCTGTGTGTGTGTGTGTGTGTGTGTGTGTGTGTGTGTGTGTGTGTGTGTGTGTGTGTGTGGTAATGCAATACGAGTCCACATGTGTGAGTGTGTGAGCAGTGGTGTAAAAAGTTATTAATATGTAGAATTTGCAGGACAACATTTAAACTGTTTGTGTTTTTCTGTTGTGAATTAAAGCTGTAAATGTTTTTCAGTGGAGTTGGATCATAAAGAAAATGTCCTTTATCATGCGCATGTATCATTAATATGTTATAATACACTAACTCATATAGAAATGTAATATATAGGACATATATGTCACCTATATCAGCAGTGGTGTCGTCATATATGTTACAGCCACATATGTCAGAGACTGCTAGCTGCTAGCTGCTAGCTTCACCAGCTGTGCCTCTGAGATCTGATCCCAGTGCAGCCTGAGTGGAGATAACACTTATTTACATCAGGAGAACTTAAAGGCCCCGTGATCACAGGTCTTTATCCAGATACAGGTTCTCTCTCTCTCTGTCTCTCTGTCTCTCTCTCTGTCTCTCTCTCTCTCTCTCCCTCTATCTCTCCCTCTCTCTCTCTGTCTCCCTCTCTCTCTGTCTCTCTCTCTCTGTCTCTCTCTCTCTGTCTCTCTCTCCCTCTCCCTCTATCTCTCCCTCTATCTCTCCCTCTATCTCTCCCTCTCTCTCTCTGTCTCCCTCTCTCTCTCTGTCTCTCTCTCTGTCTCTCTGTCTCTCTGTCTCTCTCTCTCTCTGTCTCTCTCTCTCCCTCTCTCTCTCTGTCTCTCTCTCTCTCTCTCTCCCTCTATCTCTC
>NW_019174820.1:1125349-1126731 GCF_002260705.1 Seriola dumerili | reverse complement strand
ACCCCTCCCCCCCTCGATCCTGCTGCATTAGGTCCAGAATTGTTAACGAGGTATCGGGTTCTGCGATGATGGACGTTACAACGAGACACTTTGAGAAAAATCTAAGGCCGGATCGGTTTACATCTAAAACGACGGGATGGGATCAATAACAATATTTTCCCTGGAAAACAGCAGCCTCTTCCCCTCCATACGCACAATCTTCACCCTCCCCCCTCCTCCCCCCTCCCCCATCCACTTTAAAAGCCCCTCCACATTCATTTTTAATGGTGCTGGTGGTGGGGGGGTTAGCAGGGTTAGCAGGCTGCGCGGTTAGCGGCGGCGGCTGCGGAAGGCTAATACGCCGACAGCTGTGTCGTGTGCCGGGGTGAAGACGCCGTTTGGGTCCGGGGGGAGGAGGTGGGGAGGATGGGAGAAGGAGGGGTGGAGGGGGTCAATGTCAGTGGCTAATTGGTTCCTTGGCTGTGACACTCGATCCGGCTGATCCAATCAGAGGAGACAGGATGGAGACACAGAAGGAATTTTACACTGAGAGGAAGGAACAGAAACAAACAGCAGCCATGACCACAGACCTGAACCAGAACCCAGATCCTCCCTCAGACCTGAACCAGAACCCAGATCNCTCTCTCTCTCTGTCTCCCTCTCTCTCTGTCTCTCTCTCTCTCCCTCTATCTCTCCCTCTATCTCTCCCTCTCTCTCTCTGTCTCCCTCTCTCTCTCTGTCTCTCTCTCCCTCTCCCTCTCTGTCTCTCTCCCTCTCTCTCTCTGTCTCTCTCTCCCTCTCCCTCTATCTCTCCCTCTATCTCTCCCTCTCTCTCTCTGTCTCCCTCTCTCTCTGTCTCTCTCTCCCTCTCCCTCTCTGTCTCTCTCCCTCTCTCTCTCTGTCTCTCTCTCCCTCTCCCTCTCTGTCTCTCTCCCTCTCTCCCTCTCTCTCTCTCTCTCCCGCAGCGTTTGTCCAAGTTTTATCTTTTCCTCGTTTTCACCGTCTCGTTCCGTCTTTCTTTCGTTCGTCGCTCAGCTCTGTATCTTTTCTCTCCGTCTGTTTGATCAACTTTCTCCTGCTTTTCCTTCGTCTCCTTCGTCGTCTCCTCCTCTCCTCTCCTCTCCTCTCCTCTCCCTCCCTCCCTCCCTCCCCTCGGCGCTGCCGTGTTTATGTTTCACTTCATATCGAGTTGTTCCTCTGCTGATATCAATATTGTTCGCTGCCTGCAAATCAATAAGCAGGAATAAAAACTTTACCAACCCAATCAATTACGCCCACTTCATTTTCATAACTCGACTCCATCGTCCTCGTCGCCGCGACAACAGCCTGATGATCCGGGTGCTCTCCTGGGACACGTGCCTCCCCCCGCCCCCCCCTGCCCCCCCTCCACCTGTCTCCACCTG
>NW_019174820.1:1115354-1125177 GCF_002260705.1 Seriola dumerili | reverse complement strand
CAGATCCTCCCTCGGACCCGAACCAGAACCCAGATCCTCCCTCGGACCCGAACCAGAACCCAGATCCTCCCTCGGACCCGAACCAGAACCCAGATCCTCCCTCGGACCCGAACCAGAACCCAGATCCTCCCTCGGACCCGAACCAGAACTCAGACCCTCCCTCAGACCCGTAAACACAGTATCAGATGGTTACCACATTAAAATGACGTCATCTTGATCCATTAGACTCCAACAAAGCAGCAAAACTGTTTGACGTTATCACCACCAACTAGTTTTAAAACTGAAACTACAGGAAGTACTTTTACTGTGATACTGTAACTACAGGAAGTACTTTTACTGTGACACTAACTACAGGAAGTACTTTTACTTTGACACTAACTACAGGAAGTACTTTTACTGTGACAGTTTAACTACAGGAAGTACTTTTACTGTGACACTAACTACAGGAAGTACTCTTACTGTGACAGTTTAACTACAGGAAGCTGATTTTGCGTGTATATTTTACGGGGTTTGAACGCAGGATCTTACTCATGGAGGGTTTTGACCTCGTTGTGTAAAGAATGAATCCGTGTTCCACCACAGACTTTAAGGCGGAGCCGCAGACGGAGCAGCTGACACACGGACATCCTGCACCTTCCTCTGCTGGCGTCTCTCTGCGCTGCGACGCTCCGTCAGCTGACCTGAGATCTGCTGGATCTGATCCTGCAGACAGACGCTAATCAAGGGTCAGTTCAAGTGTTGGCCTCTTTGTGTTTTACACCAATTAAGATTTTATTTTATAAATCATAGAAAAGAATCAAACTACTTTTATTTTGTTGACATTGCTCGTAATTTGTTATTTATTTATATGAAACGATGAGGAGGAAAAATCAAAACAACATTTTTTTTCCTTTAATTTTGGTCTGGGTTGCTTTTTGTTTTTCCTGGTTTAGTTCCAATGAAAGGAAAACTTAATTCTACAGTGTAAAATGATATTTTACACAATATTCCTCCAACTTTGTGTCAACAGTTTGGAGAGGACACTTATAAAAGACATTTGTCCTGACAGGTGGGACAGATGATGTTTAAACGGCGCTCAAGCAGCGAGGCGTGAAAACATCACGAAGCTGAGACCAGAGACTCTGAGAGACTCTTGAGTCTGTCAGCCACTCGACCCCGAACTCAAGTGCTGCTGAAGAGGGGTCACACACACACACACACACACACACACACACACACACACACACACACACACACACACACAGTCTCTGCAGGTTCAAAAGGAGGATTAACCCTCGGATGCTGTGGTGACATCCTCACTTCCTGTTGGTCAGCTGACCTCACACTTCACATTAAAAGGCTGTAGGATCCTCTGAGGGACGCAGACAACAAAGGCTTGACCCTCACACGACCCCACCACTCTGGTTAGATATAGTTACGCTTAGTTGTTTAGTTTAAACACTGACGTTAGAGAGAGCAACAACTAAACTCAACACTAATCAAGACCACATTCAACACTTAACTCAACTAATCTCAAATTAAACTACACTAAACTCTAACTCAACTCGTGTAATCTCAGACTAATCTTACTAAACTGAACTGAACTACTATCAACTAAACTAGTCAACAGTTCTAAAACTAAAGTTAACACAAACTAAAATAAACTCAACTAAACTAAAAGAAAGACTTGGCTGAATATAACGTGTTTTACTGGAAAGTAGATTGAAAGACAAATAGAACTTCAGTTAAACTAAACTGAACTCAACAGTAACTAAGATACTAAACCTAAGTTAAACTCAAACTAAATGAAACTTGGACTAAACTAAAGTCAACTCAAACTGAACTAATGTAAACTCAAACTAAACTAAACCTAACTAAATTAAACTAGACTCAACTAATCTCAAACTACATTAAACTAACCCGATGTAAAATTAAACCTGGGTTAACTTGTGTCAAACTAATCTCCAACTAAACTAAACTAGTTTGGCAGTCAAGAATGACGGTGACCATGGCAACAGGAATTGACAAAACATTTTTTCTCAGCTCTCAACTACATTCCATGGTCTTCATCAGAAGAGATTGCTAAGTTGTCAGTGTCAACCCAACCTAAAGAGAACTGTGCTCAACTCAACTCTGATGAAGGCTGTGTGATATGCTCGAAAGCTCCAGAAGAAGTGAGTAAGTGGCCCTTGAGTGGAAAGTGATCCATCAAAGAAAAAGAAGAAGCTCCGCCCACACAGTCTGACTGACAGGTGTTGTCTGAAACAGGAAGTGATGGCGAGGAGGGGGTGGAGGATCTTGCCGGCGTCTGATGTCGTGGTGAGTCATCGTCTGAGCGACAAAATGGCTTCCTGCTGCAGCGACGCTGTCAGCAATTAGAGCGAGTTTAACACGTCTTTGTCTCACTGCAAATTACCGTTCACAGTGCTATTAATTTACTCTGTGTGTGTGTGTGTGTGTGTGTGTGTGTGTGTGTGTGTGTGGAGGCCCTGCATGAATCCTACTGAAAGTTACAGTGAAAACCACGACAGATCATCCTGGGAATCACGTGTCTTTTCCTTCTCTCCTTTTCTTTAATTGTCTCTCTCTCCTCCTTTCTGTTCCTCCTCCTCTCCTCTGTGCGTCTAATGTTTTCCTCCGACTCGTCTCAGAGATGAGTTTTGACAAGTTATAAACGAGGGACCAGCTGATGCAGCTAGGGGGCTTGTGGCCAATAACTAATAATCACTCTAATTGATTGATTATATGACCAAAAAAGAAAAACTAGAAAAGGATCCAAAACAACCACAAAGTGATGCAACATCTAGTGGCTCGTTTTTCACAAGCTGTTTTGTTCGTCCGCCCGGCGACAGTCAGAGCGGCGGCCGTCACGTTCTCGTGGACACGATATCTCAGGAACGCCTTGAAGGAACTTCTACAAATTTGACACAAATGTCCACTTGGACTCAAGGACGAACAGATCTATATTTTGGGGGTCAAAGGTCAAAGGTCAAGCTCACGGTGACCCCACAAAATGAGATTTTGGCCTTGTGAACACAGTATCTCCAGAAGTCCTTGAGGGAATGTCTTCAAATTTGGCACAAATATTCACTTGAAATTAAGGAAGAACTGATTAGACTTTGGTGCCTAAAGGTCAAAGGTCAAGGTCACGGTGACCTAAGAAAACACTTTTTAGCCATAACTCAAGACTTCACACAGATGTTTGAATATTCTCTCTGACTCTGGATAAACAGGATGTGACCTGGATCTAGGCTGAGTGGCGGAGGGATACGACCACGAGGAGCTGACTCCTGTGTCCATGGACCAGGACAAACTTTAGTTTCCTGTAGTTACAAACTCTTTAAAAGTTTTATTTTCAGTTATATTGTCCTTTCAGGACTCTGAAGCTGAAGTCACTGTGTTGTTCACCATGACGCCTCGCCGACCTCCCTGCTGCATCAACATCAACATTAAATCAGTTTTTATTACTGTTCTGTGAATTAAAGTGAAATTCTTTCCCTCTTTTCTCAACCTTTCCATCTCTCTCTCTTATCTCTCTTCTCTCCTCCATCCCTCGTTCCATCCCCCCTCCCTCCCCCCCCCTCTGTAATTACATCAGTTTTTTTCTCTCCCTCTCTAATATTTGATCTGTTTCTCCTCCATAAAGTGTCTCATTAAAATTAATCACAGGCTGTATTATATCGCTACCTGCGGTGAAAAGTGACAGATTTGCCGATTGCTGCCGTTCGGTGAAGGAGGCTGAGTGTGTGTGTGTGTGTGTGTGTGTGTGTGTGGGTGTGTGTGTGTGTGTGTGTGGGTGTGTGTGTGTGTGTGTGTGGGTGTGTGTGTGTGTGTGTGTGGGTGTGTGTGTGTGTGTGTGTGGGTGTGTGTGTGTGTGTGTGTGGGTGTGTGTGTGTGTGTGTGTGTGGGGGGGGTGAAGTCAAAATGGCATCGCGCTCCGTGTCAAAATCACTTGAGAAAAAAAAAAAAAAAATTCACCAGGTTCATTTGCTCTTTGATTTTACACCAGAAAAATCATCATCTTCATCATCTTCATCATCATCTGCATCTTTATCATCATCATCATCATCTTCATCATCATCTTCATCATCATCTGCATCTTTATCATCATCATCATCTTCATCGTCATCTTCATCATCATCTTCATCATCTTCTTCATCATCATCATCATCTTTATCATCTTCATCGTCATCATCATCATCATCATCTTCATCATCATCATCATCATCATCATCTTCATCGTGGCTTTTGTACAGACTCATTTAAATCAGGGGAAAATGGTCGTTTTAATCAGATTAGATAATTAATTCTGATGTTTCTGTTTCTGTTGTGAAGATTCGACTCGTTAATAAAGTTTCTACTTGAAGTTAATGGACACAACATTGTTCAGCTGCATTAAACAGTGATTCACTTTTTCCACTGAATTCAGCTTTCCCGCCCTCGGACCTGACAGTCTGTTCTTTGTTTCACGTTCCTAATTATTAAAACTCTGTGACTGTGAGCGCCTTCAAACACTCACCTAGTTTCACAAAATAATAAATGAATAAAATGTAAATCTCAGTCGGCTGGAAGACTCATGTACTTAAAATGATGTTTATTTAAATCAACACGAGGAGGATTCTCTTCTCTCTGTTCCTAGTTTCATTTAAAAACACAGAATATTCTGGTTCCTGCTTCTCAAAGGAGACGATCTGCGGTTCTTTCAGAGGAACCATCCGATGATCACTGACACTTCTGTTTTATGGATTCAAGTCAAGTTTTTCAAATCTCAACAATCTGATCATTTCAGAGTGAAACGTTTTCCAGAGATCTGGATTCAAACTTGGCAGAAAAATCCCATTCATTTAATGTCCAGGTGACGTTTACCTGCCGTATGACTCAGCTTCACTTCACTGCAGCTGAAATCCAGCAGATGAACTTCTGCTGAAACAACAGAGATATCTAAAAAGAAAACTCACTCTCTCAGCAGATTCAACCGGACCCCGAGGGCGGCGCGTCGTCCTCGCTCAGACTCCTGCTGGTCAGCCTGCAGACCGGCGGTTCGAGGCCGCGACGCGTTCAGAGGTCAAACCTTTAAAGTGAGAGAAGAAGAAAGAAAGAAAAGAAGACAGAGCGGCTTAAAGTCTTTTAGGAACAAACTGTTTAACCTCCGCTGACCTGCTGACTCTGATTAAAGGAAGATTCCACCGTTTTTCCTGTCAACCTGCTGTTTGCTGCTAACCCCCGATCACCTCCACACACACACACACACACACACACACAGGAAACACAACAGCCCAAAGACACAGCAGGTAGATGTGTGTGTGTGTGTGTGTGTGTTTGTTGTGTCCTGCCGTGCGACTGACCTGCTGATCGCCCAGTCCACTAATTAGCAGCTTTGTCTCTCTCACCGCTGGCAGCCAAGCTCCGCCTCTGATTGGCTGTGAGGAGGAAGTAAACACACACACACACACACACACACACACACACACACACACACACACACACAGAGGCTGAGGCTGAACACAGCAGCTTTGTTTTGGAGGAAATGAGTTTGTCTCTTTGTGTCCATTAAACTAAAGTGGAGGTCTGTGTCTGCAGGTGAGCTGTTGTTTCTTCCTCCCTCCTCTTCCTCACCTCCCTCCTCCATTCATCCTCTTTTGTGTTGGGGTTGGAGTTAAAGACGTCCATCTGTCTGTCAGTGGCTCGGTTCGCAACATCTGGACAGCTGTTGGACGTTTGACGATCCTCTCACTTCTCACTCTCCTTCCTAACTCCCTTCGTTCCTTCCTTCCTTGAAGAAGTGAAGAAGGGGGTATATAAGGAAGGAATGAAGGAAGGAAGGAGGGATGTGTGTTGTCTTTCATCTTTCTCTCGTCTCCTTTCCTTCCTCCTCTTCTCTTCACCTTTCCTGGCATCCTTTATTTCTGTCCTTCTTCCACTCCTCCTAACCTTTCCTTGCTTCCTTTCCCTCTGCCCTTTCTCTGTACTCTAACTTCCTCCCTTCCCTGCAGCCTTCCCTCTCTCCTCTCCCACAGCTGACTGATCAGCTGAGTCCTGATTCTGGCTCTGAAACCTCCCGCTGCCTCATTATTAGTTTCTCTTTGGTGCAGCTCCACCTGTAGCCTCTCACACTGTTGTGTGTGTGTGTGTGTGTGTGTGTGTGTGTGTGTGTGTGTGTGTGTGTGTGTGTGTGTGTGTGTGTGTGTGTGTGTGTTTTTCAGTGGGGGGGTTAAATCCACAGCCCGCCGGGTGTCTTGTCGTCCTTTGTGGCGGCAGACAAAGCTGCGTCCTGCCGTTCCTCTCTGGTTCTTCAGAGGGACAGTGGAGCGAGGCGGCGAGCTGTCAGCGTCTGACGAGGTCGCCTTTCAGACGCCGAGAAAAACACTCGTCTGACATGAGTCCAAATACCAAGACCATCATCATCATCATCTTCATCACGAGGAGAGGCGCTGCACTGATTTCATCTGTGGAGTTTGAGGGAAAAACAAAACTTATCCACCTCAAATATGTAAAAGAAGACGAGGCTGTTTTCATCCTTTAGTTGAACATCAGGGCGTGACCCTGACGTCATCATGTGACCACAGTGTCACCAGGTTTAGGATTCGACCCAGTTGTAACAGAACCACACGAGTTCAGCAGGAAGCAAACGGACGGGTTTTCATCGTGGACAAAGTCTTCACGGAGCTGGACCACCAGGCGGTGAAGTCAAGTCCAAATACCCGACCCGGACTGAAAGGATCAGGTCTCGAGGAGGTTCTGGGTTTAGTTAGTTTCAAATGCTACTAACTGAGGCCCAGTTCAGACCCGTTAAGACCTGTTCAGATCTTGTCTTAACATCCAATCACAGGTGGACAGCTCTAAGTTCAGGTGTGAACGCACCCAAGACGCATTGAAGACGCATTTGAGATCCGATCTCTCCACACTGGGAGGCGGTCTGGATCTCATGTGGCCACGATCTCGTAGTGACAGTCTGGTTAACAACACAGTTCATAATGAACGGAAAATACTTTAGTGTTTCAAACAAGAAAACAAGAAAACAAGAGGACACTGGAGACATGTGGAGACACGTGTTCACGCCAGGTGTGAACAGGTGTGAACAGGTGTGAACGGGGCCTTACAGTGGGTCGATGCGTAGAAAGAAACATGGCTGCTGCTCTGACTGTTGCCGAGGAGAATAAGAAAAACATTTGATTGATCTAATCTCCTCTGAATGAGCTCGATCTGTCAGGAGCTGCTTATGTTTAGAAAAAATAAAAAACTTCCTGCTCTGATGGGCGGAGTCTGACTTCCGCCACTGACGTGTCATTTTAATGTTTCCTGATGTGGCGTTCGACTTCTCTCCCCTGAACTCCAGACGCTTAAACTTCAAACACAGACGGGAGAAGAAAAGAGAGAGAGAGAGAGACAGAGGGAGAGAGAGAGAGAGAGATAATCCTCTTACCTTCTGTTTTCTCCTCCGACATGTTAACCATTCAGAGCAACACTAATCCTCCAGAGGGACGAGGAGAGAGGAAGGGAGGGAAAAGGAAAGGGCAGAAGGAGACAGGGAGGATATGAGGAACTTGGGAAGAGGAAAGGAAAGAAGGAAGGAAGGAGGAGAGGGAGGAAGGGAAGAGGGAAAGAAGGCAAGAAGAAGAAATCAGGGGATGAAGGAAGCGAGGAAGGAGGACAGAGGAAAGAAGGAAGGGACGAAGGAGAGAAGGATGAAGGAAGAACAGAAAAGGAGGTGATAGGGAAGAAAAGAAGGAAAAGATGGGAGAAGGGTAGGAAAAGGAAAGAAGGAAGCAAGGAGGGAAAGGAAGGAGGGAAGTGGAGTGAAAAGTAGGAAGGAAAGATGGAAAGAAGGATTGACTTTCATCTTGTCTCTTGCTTCCTTCCACTCCTCCTCACCTCCCCTTGCTCCCTTTCCTTCTATCCTTTCCTTCTTCTCTTCACCTTTCCTTTCCTTCCCTCCTTCTTCCTCTTGTCCTCCAAACATCACCACGGTAACGGTGAGGGCCTCGGTCTCAGCGCGAGGCCTCAGCCGTCTATACCCGGCTTCAGAGAATGAAACTGGCGTTTGCCAGGTCCGCCAGCTCCATCTCAGCCACACCCACCGCCGCACACCACCGAAGAAGAAAACTAGCAGCGGCCGCTGAAAGCCCCCTCGTGACCTCGAGAGGAGGCGAAGAGGAAGGGATTTGGCCGCCAGCCTCAGGAACAACTTGAGGAGCAGAGATGATGAAGTTAAATTTACTCTGAGCCGTGGAGGTGTAAATATAGAGGAAGTCTGGACGCCGTCCATCAAAGCTTCACTCAGTCCTGCTCAGGATGGTGCGTTCAAATACCTCCGCGGTCAGAATGAAACAACACCACACCGTGTCTGAGCTGCGGCGGAACACGGGGTTTCTGTGACACGCAGGGGCCGAACTCAGGTTGTTTTCTGTAGCTGCAATTTACAGATGACCCCTAAACGCCTCATGTGCTGTGTTTGCTGTCTCCATTCAAGTAGTTCCATATGGAATACCATTTTAATCAAAAATAGATAAATAAATAGATAAATACAGCTATGAAATAAATTCTGAAACAAATAAATTAGTAATAAATGTAGAACTATATAAATACATATATGTAAATATAAACATATAATCGAGTCAATGAATAAATAAATACATTTATAAATAATGAATTAAAAATTCAATTGATCTTGTTGCACAGTGTAAAGAGTAAAAAAGGGGTGGTGATCTGTAGTAGGTGATTTACCTGCATTGGGTTCAGTTGAGAGCAGCAGCAGCAGGAAGTGAGTGAGTGACGAGCTGCTGTGTTTTAGCCACAAAAGCTAATATCAGTTGAATCGTCGTCGCTTTATTTTGAAAATTTTAACTCAAACAGCCCTTTACTTAGGAACTACATTTTCTCAACCGTTGAACCGCCGTATTCCTACGTATTCCTGAATCTCGACCGGAGACACATGACAACAGGAAGTGCTGTCAAAGGTCGGCTCCGCCCACACTGAAACTCACGAACTTATAACGACATCTGCAGAAGAACAAATCACATTCACAAACACGAAAAAAAAGAACTTAGTGTTGGATATGAAATAGTTTTTTGTGCTCGGGAGGAAAAGATGATCAGGTAAATTACCTGTCAGATAAATGACCTCACTAACTGACTCTCAGTTTGTTATTATAAAACCAGCAAAGACTTTTCCAGGTTTAATTATCGTGAGCCATCAAAACATGTTAAAAGTTAAAACCTTAATTGTTTGAATTTTGACGTTTTGGTTTGAAATTATTTATCTGACTTGTAAAAAAGTCAGGGACTGAAATGTTCTGGCTGGAGCTGGAGCCTGTAACAGCAGCAGCGTGTTCTCAGTTTGACTCGTCTGTCGGGAACATTTTGGCCTCTTCAGTGTAAAATACAAAAACACGCTCTCAGGCTGAACCCACTAAATCTAACTTTCACTCTCCAAACTCAAACTGTTTGTTCCTTTCTTCTATTTCCAGTCGAGTCCAAACACATCGGACCTCACTCCGCTCCATTTAAATAATCATCCTGGGTGTATACTCAGAGCCGACGCTGCAGACTAAACTCTGACGTTTGATTTGAGGTAAACTTGGACGTTGCAGTGCCGTTCCCGGCAGGAAACTCCCCGTGCGGGATTTATGATGAACTCTGACCCCGAGAGGACGCGGCGCTCCGACACACACTCATCCATAAAGATCCGATATCCGCTAACATCTACATCCAAGCTGAAAGTGAATACTGCAGGTTGCTCTCATCTTTCCTCCAGTCTCAACACGTCAATCAACACACTGCAATTAACTGCACACACACACACACAGACACACACACACAGACACACACAGACACACACACACAC
>NW_019174820.1:1087854-1110354 GCF_002260705.1 Seriola dumerili | reverse complement strand
AGCCGTCAGACTGAGTTAAAACAAATGCTGAGAAGTGTCCGTGTAGGACGCAGGAAATGGAAGAAATCAGCTCTGACAAACATAAACCAACAAAACTTAAAGCTCCTCCAGAGTAAAGGTCTGTGTCCATGTGTAGTGTGATTATAGATCAGCTCTAGCTTCTATATTAATACTGTGAAAGTATCAAAGCCTCAGTCCACAGAGAAATGCACACAGCCTGTATTCAGAAACTGAGCCTTAAAACCAGCCGTCAGGACTTCTGGAACTTTGTGATGTCACAACAAAGCAGTCACCAAGCCCCGCCCACCTGGACCCACCATCCAAACCTTGCAGGATTTGGTTTCTCTGAGTGTTTTTACCTGAAATCTGCTGTATTTTTATTGGATCAGTCAGAAAACAGTCAGCCAATCAGAAGAGAGGCTCAGAGCCTCCTCTCTTCTGATTGGCTCAACTTTTATATAGGTGGTTTTACAGGCTAACCTTCTGGAGCATCGTTTAATCACAGTGGATGACGTCACGCTGATGTTTGATATTTCGCTCCTCGTTTATATTCAGACCCTGTTTGTTCTGGACGAGATCAGACTGTCTTAAACTCTCATTTTAGACCAGCTCAGAGAAGCAGCCTCCGAACTCTGCACACACATCATCATCATCATCATCATCATCATCATCATCATCATCATCATCATCATCATCCTGCAGGAGACGGGGACTTTAACTTCCTCCACCCTCCGAAACAATAAGACGACGCTGCATAAAGTCGCCAGCTGGAGCGACGCACTCAGACGTTTCTATAAGAGCTTCAACAGCCTCAATGTATATCCTCCATACTGTTCAGAGCCGACAGACAGACAGAGGGAGCGGTCCAGGCAGACGTGACCTCCATCTCGTCTCCATCTGCAGCCGTCCTCCATGTTTAGTCTGATCATATATTCGCCACAGTGGGTATATATATATATATATATATATATATATATATATTGACACGTATATAGACGCACGCAGACTGAGTGCCAGCAGCACCGAGGCCTCCTCCTTCACCTCCATCTGTCTCCTCCTCCTCCTCCTTACCCCCCTCCATGTCTGATTGACAGCTAGGCTCAGGTGGAGATGAAGAGGGGGAGAAGGAGGAGGGGGAGGAGGGGGAGAGAGAACTGACCCTCAGCTGACGAGACAGTAAAGAAAGTGGATGTTAACAAACTGCAAACAGGCAAAATAAACACAATCGAAATCAAACCTCTGAACACGTGAAAACCTGCTTTTTTCTAGACGCCACTTTTTCAGGCGTGGCTCCTCGAATCCCCCGTGAAGTTACAGAGAACACGTCTGTGAACATTACCGCCAACATCAACTGTTCCTGCGACTGTGACGATGATGAAGGAGCTTTGTCCTGCTGATAAACTAAACCTCTGACCTTTACTCTGAAGTTTCACCCTCCAAACCGGATTCAGATAAAATGCTTTAACCTGGTGCAGATTGACCCCCCCCCCCCCCCCCCCCCAACCACCCCCCCCCCCCCCCCCCGGCTGCTGCAGACATACTGTATATGGTGACTGTGATCTCCATAATAATGGATGGTAGAATTTTACACTGACTTTACCTGCTACTTCCTGACAGATCATTGATTTATTTTGCATCTTTGTGCTTGAATGTCTTATTTTTAATAATAATAATAAAGATGTAGAAACTTATATTAAATTATAGTTTTCAGCCCGGAGTGTGTCGCTGGCAGGACTTATTGTCTGCAGGCTGAGAGTCTGAACAGAAGCACACAGCACAGTCTCTACAGGTGGAAGTTCCTACTGATAAATTCACTATGGACGTGTCTGTGATTCAACAGATATGTAAATGAACATGAACCTGCTGCTGTGATGAGGCCTCTAACCTGAAGTCTGCACATGATCCTGTCCACACAGGTCTGAAGACAGAAAGAAAGTCTGGAGAATTAATCAGTTATAGTTTAACTATATTCACATCTTCTGTTTTCCCCTTTTTGAAAAATCCAGATTCTGTGAATATGAAAACATGGTTCATTTCAAAAGTTGAACTACTGGATAAAACTCTCCCTCCTCAGAGGACGGTGTTTAAACAACCTTCATCGTCTGCACAGCGAAGCTCCAACGGCCCAGACACCAACAGCTCAGCAACAGGAAGCTGCGACGTTCAAGTCGAAAGACCGACGTTCAATAAAACTGCCCAACGAGGACGTGTGTGTTCGTCTGCGACAGAAATGAGAGGTGGTGAAGGGAGAGACAGAAGAATGGAGAAGGCAGAAGGTGAGGGATAAAAAGAGGGAAAGAAAGAAAGGTTGAAAAACAGAAATAAAAAGATGTAAGGAAGGAGAAAAAGATTGAAATCATGAGACAGGAGGAAAGGGTGGAGGAGAGAAAGGAAGTGAAGGATGTAGGAAGCGAGGGAGTGTTGGAGGTATATTTAGGAGTGTGACAGATTGAGTGTCTCCGTCTTTTTAACCGTCGTCTCCCATCAACACCTTTATTGATAGACGAGGGGGAAGAGGAGGGGAGAGACGAAGGGGGGGGGGTATTTTTAATGTCCTCTCGTCGTCCTCAACTTCCTGTTTCTGCTCTGATGAAGCTTCGGGTCGATTTGTCTGCGAGGAAGAGGAGGGAGAGGCTTTGTTGTTGTGGGTGTCGTCATTGTTTTCGGGGGGACTGTCCCTTTAAGACGCCTCTGACTGGACGGACAGATGGAGATGAATCAGACCTCGAAAGGTTCGACTGCTCTGAACTCAGTGTCGGTCAAAACACATGAAAATGTGACGCAGGCAGACACATCATCTGACCGAGCTCTGAACACACACACACACACACACACACACACACACACACACACACACACATTAAATAATAAATACTCATCAGAGAAGTTCTAGCTTGGGGGCTTGAGACGACATCTGATAATATCAAATGTCGTAATATTTTCTGCCATATTTGATATTTTTTAATAATACAATTTCAGTTTGTTTTGTTTTGTTTTTGCAGTTTCATGAGACCGAGCCTCGTTTCACTGTCTGCTTACTGTCCAACCGACGTGACAAATAACAGGTGAAACACTGAATATACAGTATTAAACAAAACTGAAAGATAAAACAGAATAATGTAATGATATTATAAACCTGTATTGAGACATTAAATGTTGGACATCGCCCAAGTCTGTGATTAACCCTTTACTAAATGTTGGCATGCTGCTAAGAGCTAAGTAATAGATGCTAAGTGAAATAAAAAAAACAGAAAAATAGGAATAAAATCCCTGGCTCGGCCCCATCAGGAGAGAGAGAGGAAATATTTGATCCTTTAACAGGGAGTAAAACTCTGAAGCAGATTTATGACGCGTGTGTGTTTCTACAACCTCACCTGAACTCTCTCTGCAGGTTCCACCGTGAAACTCATGATGTCTCAACAGCTTGTTACAACATGAAGAACGTTTAGTTTTAATGTGTTGTTTTATTGTGAAATCCATCAGTGATATAATGTTGTTTTCTGTCATCAGTAATTCCTTCCCATCATCCTTCCCTCCGCAGAGAGCGCTTCACTTCCTGCAGGTTTTAGCAGCGGCAGGATTAGCTGATCCCCGAGCGCTCACACTGAGGCTCTTTGTGCAAAGATCCAAAGATCACTTCGCCTCCTCGGTTACCTGACGATTTCACTAATCTGCTGCTAAGTGGTTGGGTAGCTGGGCCGGCTCTGGGTGTGGTCTGCAGGTAACGTCTGTCACAGGAGCGGAGCTGGACTCACGTGACTTGTTCTCCGGGTCAGTTTCAGTTCGTTCTCTCCCACAGTGAAGAGACACCAGAGGATAAACTGAGGAGTTATTGTGGGAAAAATGAAATGTTCAGTCTGTAATGAACTTTAAAAAAACCTGAGTGGAAACAGAACATTAGAAAACTAGTGTAACGCTGGTTACTCATGACGTTAACTCTAAACTTATTACCCACTGAATGAATCTAATCTCAGGTCGTGGGTCGAGCGACGACACAGCGGCGGCTTCTTTTCATGCTAACGTGATCCACTTTAATGTCCGCTTCCAACGTAGGACAACTGAGCACTGACAACCGTCACACATCACATCACTGCCTGACACCGTATCACTACGCCGATCTTAACCCTCAGTTAAAACGGCTCATGTAGTTCCAAATCCAAATTAAGGGACAGAATTCATTATACACGTGTTGTCTCTGCTCTGCAGTCGCCAGCACTTCACTCATCTCAGCTGTCTCCATAAACCTGAAGACACACGAGGCAATGTAGGAAATAAATCTCATCTTACACTAGAGTCACCTCCTCGTGGTCGTATCCCTCCGCCACTCAGACTAGTTCCAGGTTACAATCCTTGTTTATCCAGAGTCACATGAACTATGAACCATTTCAGTGAAATTTGGTCATAATTGCTGTGAAGTCTTGAGCAATGGCTAAAAAGTGTTTTGTGAGGTCACCTTGACCTCTGACCTTTGACCTTTGACCACTAAAAGAGTTCATCTTCGAGTCCCAGTAAATGTTTTTACCAAATTTGAAGAAGTTCCCTCAAGGTGTCACTGTGATCCAGTGACAGTCTCTACATCAGTGAGTTCACTGCAAACAGCAGCAGCTAACACTGAATTCATCATGATTCATTTTACAACATGTAAACAAGTATAAGCTTCCTGCGTCCTACTTCCTGTTTCCTGTCAAAGTTTACATCTGTTCATATAAGTGAAGACTGTTAGACTTTACTTACTCTAACTAAATCAAAAAATACTTTGTGGAAAAAAAAATAATTGAACTAATGTTTTAGCTCATATTGAACATCTATTGAGACTTAACTAGACAACATAAACCCTCTCCTGAAATAATAATAAGCATAATGTTGCTATTTCTTTCACAGCTAACACACAACACACCTGACAAAACAGTATCACATACCATATATAGATTTAAATTCTGAGAAAAACCCAGCTTATATGTCTGTATTTCATTTCTTGAGTACTTTATATTTTAAGTTTTCACTCTGGGAGACAAACTAGGCCACACCCACCACCTCTGTGTAAGCACCAGTTAGCTCCATGTGGGTTTACATGTTTGTGTCTGATTTCTTTGTTGTTTTTGTCATTGTATTTGTGTGTCTGCGTGTGCGCGCCCTCCTCCGTAGCAATAACAACATCCAGCTAGCTGTCTCATTAATCAAACATGGAGCTGTCTCCTTCTCAGACATTAGTGTTCGATTAGCTGCTAATCTGGAGGCCACGCGGCTCTGATCAGTTCCCTGCTGTAATTAGTGACCTGTCGAACGTGTTCAGCCTCCACATGTAACAATAAAGTGATGGAAGATTAAAGATTACATTTAATGACAAAAAAATAATAATATTAATGTAATTAAGTTTCAGTGTGCAGACTGCAGAGAGAGAGAGAGAGAGGAAGAAATGCAGTTTATATTTGGGTTGTGTGTGAGCGTTGGCAGGCTGTCAAAGCAGAGAGAGGTTTAAAACACTCGTCACTGGAAATACCAGAGGACAAATCCAGGAGCAGAAAATAAGAACCTCAGAGAGCAGGGTCAGCGAGGAAGTGAGAGGCCGCAGCTAAATGCTGTTATTTATAATTCAGCAGTGGTCACATGATGTGTGCTACAAAATATAATGACAACCTCAGCTGATTTTATTCTGTTCGTGGCGTGAACGTATCGACTAGAAACTTAATGATTTATATAGTTTGTCTATACATCTGTAAATAAAGATGGACGTCGCCTCTGTGACGTCACCCACAGGTTTCTGAAGCTCAGAGTGAGCTGCTTCACTTTCGCAATCTTGGCAGTGTCTGACTCCACCCCCCTAACTCCCAGCTAATCCAACAAAGGACAAAGAGGAGGGGCCTGTCCTTAATAAAATGTAAACAGGTGAGTTACATAAACAGTTAGGAAGGAGGAACTTAGCTCTAGAGGCCAGACTGTTTTTGTACCAGGCTGTGACAGGGAGTTGTGTTGTTTGAAAACTGCTGCTAAAAAAAATCAACAGATAAAATGTTTTCTGTTGTTGGAGGAATGATCCTCTAGTTCCAGTTAACCAGCTTTTATATGTCACCAAACTGACTGCCAGCCTTATACATGAGAGCATTACAACTTTGACTAGTGTTACTGACCTGAGTACTGGACTACAAAGTTTAGCTTTAAGCAGTGCAGGTCACAACCCACTGGTTTGTGGACTGGCGTTTGGGGGGCGGGGCTAAATACACCTGAAACCTTGTCAGTACAGAGAAAGTAAGTTAGCATTAGCACAACCACTAACACTGCCAGTTACAAGCTAACAAACAACATAAACAAATAGAGGGTGCTAACTATGCTAACCAGTCTTAAAAAATGTTAACTGTGCTAACTGTTCTGAAACGATGCTAACTGTGCTAACCACAAATCTCATTCACCATTTTTGAAAGGGAACACAAAAACACCTCCATCTTTGTTGTCGCCTAGCAACAGTATCACGATTTCCACCACCTGGATGCAGATCAGGTCTCGTACCTGACCCCGGTGTAACTTATGAAGGCGTCACAGAGTTCATCCCCGGCTCGATGAGACGTCTGAATATTTTACAAACTGTGTTTATTTATACGACGGAGACGTTGCTCATTTTGTCGACCGCTTTTCACTTTGTTTTTACACTGCAGCTGCAGAGCCACCGCCATCCACTGTCAGTCACACACACACACACACACACACACACACACACACACACACACACACACACACACACACACACTCGTATGTATGCCCTGCTGTGATGTATATGAGGGTTCAGTCAGGGCCAGGGGTTAATAGCTGAGCTGTCAGGTTGATGTGCATACCTGTGTGTGTGTGTGTGTGTGTGTGTGTGTGTGTGTGTGTGTGTGTGTGTGTGTGTGTTAATAATAGCTTGCTAGCTGTCATTGCAGATGAGGGGTGTGTGTCAAGAGAGCGAGCTTTAAATGCTCCTCGTCAATCGAGTGACAGGCTTACAGAGTGTGTGTGTGTGTGTGTGTTAGCATACGTTAGCATTTCCTACAAAGTACATACACACATGCACATGTAGATTTGTCATACTTGCTTCCAGTGTGTGTGTGTGTGTGTGTGTGTGTGTGTGTGTGTGTGCTCACTACTCGTCTCTGAGTGGAAAACATTGTGCTGAGCAGAAAAGCAGCCGGTGTCAAACTACCCATCATGCCGCATGAATGGCCCGCTCTCGCTCGCTCCCTCTCTCTCCCTCGTTGCAGGCGCTATTATGAAAGAGCGTGCTGAAATATTATTATTCTGTTGTTATTAAGCTGCACTGACATGTCAAGCTTAAATCATTAGCTTCTCTCTCATAAAACACCAAAGACTGTATTCACACAAAACACCCTAAAATACGCTTTTCAACACCAAACCATGGTTTTCCTCCTCCTCACACTCAACAAATGTTCTATTTCTCAAGTCATAACACATGAAGCTTTCCTTCCCTCCCTATTTTTATTCTTTCCTCGACTTTTTTCCTCCGTTTATCATCTTTCTCATCTCCTGTTCTCTTCTTTTCTTCTTCCTCCCAGAACGTACTGATTTTAACCTGCCATTTTTTACAGTGTGAACACACCACAGGCTTAAAACACTGATAAAAGTTTAAATATTCTGCTCATAATTCATCAGAATTTGGTCTGTGGGTTAAAAGCTAAAAAAGTCGACTTCCTGTCACATTTCCACTCGATGTTTTTCCGTCATGTTGAAAAGAAGAAACACGTCTATCAGATCAAACCTCTGATCTCTGTGGAGCAGCTCTAAGAAAAGATGAAGCAGCTCTAGTATCAGCCCACGTTCAGACCGACTGACGGGGGGCATGTGGTGGAAAAGTTCAACCTGTTTTTACGTCCAGCACGGTGCTGCGTTCACAGTCAAATACATACAAGCACACACTCCTGGTATATCACTTCTTTAAGGTGAATGCTGTGTTTCTGTTGTGATGAACCATAGTTAGGTGACCAACATGATCACTTTCTAAAGTTGTAAAATTGTGTCTGTGATTGATATTGAACCTCTGATATGAACTGCAGTGAACCAATGACAGTCTCATAAACACAGATTCAGACAGCCAGGGTTTCATACTACCATGCTAACACTGTGTTAGCCACTGCCAGTTACAAGCTAACAAACAACATACACAAATAGAAGATGATAACTACGCTAACCATTCTGAAAAGATGCTAACTAGCTAACGGTTCTGATCCGTCTGCTAGTCTCTGGTTCTGGTCTCAGACTCCTCCTCTGAGTCTGGGTCTGACTGAGGCTCAAACATGTGGCTGAGTCTCTCTGATGTTTCCTCCTCTAACCATCTTCATACTGTCTGCTGTTTCACCTGTCCACCTGGAGCCAGCAGGTAGTGGGCGGGGCTCAAGGCCTGATCCAGATTTCTCAACCAGGAAGTAAGAAGCTTCAGACCCCAGTTTTTATGTGTGAAAACCATGTTAAACTAAATATGAATCACAGCAGAGGATTTTTACAGAGTTTAAAACACATCTGGAGAGGACGTTAAATGTGAGGAAAATTCCAGCCTCTTAGAACCGGTCCACTTACAAACCTGATTTATACTAAAGTTGCCGTGGTTATTCCCGCTCTCCAGCGGACGACTCCTGGTAATTTTGTTGATTCCCAGACCTTTCTATCCTTTAAATTTCAAAGGCAGATTGACATCACACATCCCTGCTCCCCAGAGGATGAACAACTTCTTCTTCATGAGCAGAGGTGCTGACTCTTGACCTTCTACTGATGCCTCCAAGGAACAACAGTCGTTATGTATCAAGAAAAAAAAAAACACAGCAGATGAGGCATCAAACCTGTGACCTCCACCAGCCTCAGGACCAGCTAATGCTTTCCTGTCAGTGCATTTGAGCAGCAGCTCGTCTAAACCCCCCTAGACTCCTTCTACGGAGCCCCACGGAGCCCGGAGCAGCCGGTGTCAAAGTAAGCCGTCAGCTGGATGAATGGCCTGCAGCCTTTTGTTCTCCCCCCGCTATTAAGACCACGCTGAAATATTATTATTCTCCTGCTCCGAAATATGTCAGATTAAATCGTTACCTTCGCTGAGCCACACACAAAAGGCTCAAACACTGAAGCACTTCACAGGCAAAGTCCAGGATGTTTTTTGAGTTTCCTGAAATATTATTATAAAACCATTGTTAAACTGCTCTGCAACATGACAGCTTAAATCATCACCTTCAGCGGCGGAAAAATAAAAAGCGCAAATGTGCTGCCGAGCTTTAAAGTGTAACACCGGAGTAATTTGGAGCTTTTGAATCTCCGCCAGCAGCAGGTTGCACTGCTGCATAACCCAAGATAACCTAATCTCACTGACTGCAGATTAACATCAGCACACAGCGGCCTGTCTCCGCTGTAGGAGCATAAATAATAACAGTTTAAGCCTTTAAGGTGTCAGAGAGGGAACAGGAAAGACTTCTTTCCCTTCAGTCGTCATGAAAATGCACTCGGAAAGCATCCAGCTGAAAAACCTGATGCGTTTCCCTTTTGGAACAGGATGTTGGTCGTGCAGAGAGGAACAACTGAAGTGTTAACCAACTGGACAGTCTGCAAAGAGTTCACTATGTTTCTAACAATCTAGTAAAGCTGGGATAAATCAGTGAGGGCTAGGGTTAGGTCTTTGTTCCTTTCTTTTATTTATTTCCAGGGCAGCAAATATTACTTCATGAAAAGGGGAAAAATATCAAAAACAAAAGAGAAGGTACAAAAGCACCTAACACATGAAAATCACATGAAACTCCAGCAGCTTAGCATCCGCAGCCATCTTCATCCCAACAGCAAGTTCTGTTGTACTTCCTGTCTTTTCCCGCTGCCCTCTGGACAGTAAAGCTTCACCCCCACTGTACGAAATCAACACACTGCTATTACAGGGGAATTCTCATAACAATGGTTTCTCTTTCCCACAATACGCCGGTGTATACAGTATACAAACACGTCAAGAGGTCCAAGTGTTTGGTCTGAACGTCCACAGTTGAAGTGATAAAGAAAAGCAAGATGCTGAACAATACCTAACCCTAACCCTAACCCAGATGATAACAGCATGTTTTAATATTGTCTCTTGTTCATATGAAAACACCAGTAACTTCAAGAGCGACCGTCGGTTTCATAAAAAGGTACAAAACCTTTCAGATGCAGCCGATTCCAGCACAGAAACTGCGTCTGGAAAGGTTATTTTTAGGATGTTTTTTTTTTTTGGATGATCCAACAAGCACTTTGAAGCACAATTCAACAGCTTCTGCAGCTGCTTCACAGTAAAAGCCAGAACAAGCTGATCCTGAAGTCCAGCTTAGTGCTGCAGTCCTGAGTACTGTACCTCGTCCTGTGTCACGACCTCGAAGAACAACCGACTCATCAACAACAACATTGTGTGTTTCATCTACTGTGACTGAGAATCAAACTTCTGAACTCATGAAAACTAGAATTCAAACAACACGTCACGTAATCATCGACCCACAAACCCACAGTTTGTGACGAAAGGATCAAATAAAGTGGGAAGAACCTCGACTGTCGTCTTATTTTATTCCACTCATTCTTCTTCTGTGTCCAAAACATGTCGCCTGCGTTACCAATAACGCAACTTCACTTCTGACTTCAGTCTGAAGCGACCAGCACAGGAAGTAACTGCAACAAGAAATGACCGATGCTGAAGGAATCCAGACCTGGTGGTGAAGACAACAACTCCCATGATCCCACGCTGCTTCCCGACGTCACCAAACGACGTCCTTTGGTATTGTTTTGATTGAGAGACCCCTAGAGGCAGAGGTTACAGACTGTGCGGTTAACGTGAAGTAAACTCATGTTTGTCAAAGTGATTCTGTAGTTTTCTATAAACTTGTGTTTCCTCTCCAAGGACCAAATCTCTTCCCCAAAAACAACTTGGTTAAGTTTAGAGAAATCAGTTTGGAGGCTGAGGCCGAAACCTCCAACCACCTGACCTCCACCTCCGAGAGGTTTTACGTCACCGCTACGTCGATGTTTGACCAATGCTGTTGTCTGAAAGTCTCAAGATTTACACCTTTCACTCTTAAGACCAGCTGCACATCATTAATTTATAATCCCTCAGCTTAGTTTTCTATGTAATGAGCGTGGCAGCCTCGTGGTGCTGCTGTGGACGTTTGGTCTTGTTGCATTGTGTAGTTTCTGTGTTTCCCGCAGCACAATAAAAGGAACCAGTTTATCTTTCTGTGAGTGATGCTCGGTGTTGCGCCTCAGCAGCCTGCGACCTGCCTGCGAATGAGTCTGGAAGCTGTTTGGAGCAGAAAGGCTGAGAGTGCGCCTGCAGACGGGGGTGCGGGGCATGAAATTCACACAAACGCGTCCTCAATGAAACGCCACAGAGAACAGGAGATATTAGCACTGTTGGCATGAGCGGCGTTTTCCGATACAGCTGTCTCTGTGCGAGCCAGGTTTTCAGAGGGAGCTGTGCGTCCAACTGGCTGCACAACAATAAACTCTCCTGCGTCAATCAGCCAATCACTAACAAATGTCACCTTGTTTTCAGCTGCGCGCTCTTACTTCTCCTCTTCTGGTGGCTCTCACTCTCATTTTGCAGTTTTGAAATTGCCAGAACTCAGCAATAGCAATTATGTGTTTGAATGGAGCGGTCTGCCGTTCACACAGGACCAGTGAGAGCTTTAGAAAGTAACTTCACTGCAGTGTTACTGTGTCATTTCACGTGTTTATCGAGAAGGAGCAGCGCACAGTGATCCTCGTCATAAATCCTGTGAATGCGCCATGTCACGGTGAGACGTTCAGAGACACGAGACAGCGGGACGCCACGAAGACAGCAACATTAACATTCTGCAGAGAGAGGAAACAGCAGCTCATTAGTGCAACATCCGCTATTCAGAAACACAGTAAAACGCAGGATAAACAATACGATCGAACCATCAGACCAGAGGAGAACGCAGAGGCTAAGAGCGTGTCCACATGAAGTTGATTGAATTCCTTCGTCCGGACTACGACAGCTGTTTTCTAGACTCTAGAAAGCAGCTGTTACGTGCACGCTAACGAAACCATGAGGTGATCAGAGTCAGGAGCCGTGTGTCAGACCGTCCTTCCGTATAAGAACGAGCCCACAGGTCGTCTGTGCTGCAGCTTATTATGACATCATAGTCAGGTTTTGTTGCTAGGCGACATCTAGTGGTCGTAGTGATGATGACAGGAGCGAACGGGAAAGTGTCGGTGACGTAGAGAGACAGAGTCCACGTCAGGAGGAGGTGGTGGATGGATGAAACCAGCTGTTTGTGTTGTTTCTATTGCCCATGATTATTGTAACCATGACAACAAAAATCATCTAATGTTGAGGAAGTACTTCTTTTATATCTCGATCTTTTCCCAAACCTACCCGAGCTGCGACTGTTATTACAGTAATCATTGCAACGAGGGTACAGTCCGTGTGTTTATTGTTGTAACCATGACAACCAAGCTCCAGCACGCCTGCCTCCGTAGGGGGCGCTATTTCAGGAGACACTGTATCAGAGGGTAGAAGAAAACGACCTGTGGCGGTTTAAGTTGGAGGACTGGTTTTATATATATATATATATATATATGTATATATTATTATTATTGTTTGAATTGAACACCTGAATACCTGAACATCGTACCTTGGGATATGACAAATCCCATAATATTATAATATAATATATTGTGCTATTTGGGCTGAACTGTATCAACATATTAAATTTTGTTTGTCACACACTTCAACTGATATCAGTTTTTTTTCTGTGGACTCGTCTTCAAGCGTCTGAAATAGATTTTTCCGCTGACCCCGTCCTCAGCAGCTCATCACTCAGCTCCTGCTGCTTCTCCAAACTGGGAGCTGATCTGAATCTCCTGCAGGTAATACTCCCACTGCAGATAAATACCTCACACAACCCCACGTGGAATAACCCGAAACATGTGCAGCATGTGAAACACTTGTTCATGCTGGTGACTGTTTGGATTTTTACCAGCTGCTGCAGTAGAGATCCTTTTCTTCCTGCTTCGACTCCGACGGGACTTTTTCTTTTGATGCCACATTTCGATTGGACGAGAATTGGATCGACATGTGGCTGGTAGGTAAATGAGTGGAGTCGCTGCTACAGATCCTCTGTGTCTCGCCTCTGGCTGGTGTGACCTTTGACCCCTGACCGATGTTCTAACCTGAAATATTGAATACTTTTTTTTTTTTAAACCTCCGTCCTCTCTCTGATCCGTTTCACCTCCTCACCACTGGTTCTCTCTCCTCACTCCTCCTCTGCTGTTGACCCCCCTTCATGCCTATCATCTGAAATGATTGGAGTGTAACATGTAAATGTGAGCGCTGATGTCGCACACCTCTCTACTTGCAATTTGGATGGAAAAAAATAAAAAATTCTGCATTTTCACCATCGAAAACTCCTTGAAAACTCCTCGAACGCACCACAGTCACTTCAGATCGCTGAACTTCTGCACCAAATCAGTCTGATTAATTAAGTCTGCTGACAGCTTCACTGCTAATGTTCACCGTTTGTCACGTCTCATTGCCAGAGAATCCGAACAAACACGAGTGAAGAGTTGGGGTGAAGGAAGCTGAGAGAAGACTTTGTGTTGTCTGTGTTTACAGTGAACACACCTGTTATTTCTGAGGGGCAGACAGACGAGATAAGAGAGTTCAGTTTGGTTGATTCACAGCCAAAGTTTCAAAAATCAACTTTTAAAATCAACTTTAAAAAACATCTGCTTAGTTTTCGCTGTTTGCTGTTGTCACGTGGGATGAGGAACGTTATTCTGATCATATATCAAATTAAAGACAAATTATAGAAAAGCTCTGAAAGAAAGAAAATAAACTTTTGTTTTTGTAGATTATTGAGACAAAGATGGTTTTTATTACATTAATTTAATTCCCTTCATCCTTCACTATTTCCCTCCCTTTAGTATCTTTTATTTATATCGTGTGATACAAACATAAAATTTGCCAGATCTCAACTTGAAAAAGAAGTTCACACTGTCAGCCGATCCTGATGAGAGGAGAAATATTACATATTTTTTATTATATTATAATTCAAGTTTATATTTGTGTCTAAAAAAAACATACAATGGTATTTAACAGTTTCAGTCAAATTAATATCAGGAGCAGCATCAAAGATCACCTTTAATGTAGAATGTGAACGTCGAGTTTTTAAATCCTCAATCCAAAAAAAACAAAACATTTTTTTAAAAAGCACCTAGATGTAATTTAGAAAAAAAAAACCTGCTGGACAACGTTTCAATCGAAAGTGAAAATATGAAAATCCAACAAAAATGGATTTCGTTGCATTAACCCCAGAACTCTGAAATCCCAGACATCAAAACGTCCTTGAACTCATCTGGAAATGTCAAAACAGATCATTAGAAAATAAAGTGAAAGATAAAATTGACTCAGATTATATCTCTCTGCAACAACTTCCTTTAAGTTGATTTTCAAAGTAAAGAACTGAAACTAACAGAACTGAAATCAATGAAATGGATTGATCATTTGGAACGTGATCAGTTTAGAGAAGTTCATCCTTGACATCGTTGAAAACATCGAAAACATTCGTTGAAAAAAACGTCTGATTGATTAAATCATCTCATCTTGCAGCATGAGTGAAAGCTCCAGAACAGCTACTAAACGGACCTCGTGGTCACATGATGTTGTTTTACAAGCTGCTGTTTCCAACGACCTTCGAACATTTTGAATTTGCCTTAAGCTGAGACGGTTTTGTCAATTCAATAAAAAAAATATAGCAGATTTCAGGTAGAAACACTCTGAGAAACCAAATCCTGCAAGGTTTGGATGGTGGGTCCAGGTGGGCGGGGCTTGGGGACTGCTTTGTTGTGACATCACAAAGTTCCAGAAGTCCTGACGGCTGGGTTTAAGGCTCAGTTTCTGAATACAGGCTGTGTGCATTTCTCTGTGGACTGAGGCTTTGATTCTTTCACAGTATTAATATAGAAGCTAGAGCTGATCTATAATCACTCACACTACACATGGACACAGACCGTCACACTGGAGGAGCTTTAAGCAACAAGGCAGATGTTTTCAGCAGCTGTAAAAAGCCACTGTCCACATGGCGGAGCGTTGAGCAGCTAAAGATCCAGATGTTTCCCTCAGGAGCTGGTGGAGACCAAACACAGAGCTGGAAGAGAGAGAGAGAGAGGGAACACTGGGCGTGGCCTCACACCTGTCACACATGAGCGGTTCTTTACTGTTTCCAAAGTCAAGAATGACCCTCGCGTTGGTGAGTTCAAGGACACTTTGATGTGTGGGATTTCAGATTTGTAATCCAACGAGCGACAGGTTCCCTCTGTCCTTATCATCATGTAAATGATGCTGGATTTTCTCGTTTGATTGAAATGTTTTTCAGCAGCTTTTGTCTTTAATGTTGCTTCTACATGACTCTGTTTATTCTTGTGTCTCATCACTGCTGCTTCTGTATTTATTTATATGGTTCGTTGCCAGTTTAAAGTTGGTTTTATTCTTTATTCTTTGTGCTGGGTCACGTTTCACTGTGTTTACTCTGGTTGTAGAGTGGAAACTAAAGTCATTAATTAAGAACTGATGACATCGACACTGTTTGATGAAAAGGAGGTGGAAGAGGAAGAGGAGGAGGAGGAGGAGGAGGAGGAAGATTTCATCACAACTCAACAAGCAAATATTTTCCACCAAAAACTGAGAGGTGGAAATAAAAGCATCCAGAGGCTCGACAGTCCCAGTCTGACCATTCACTCAACCAGTAGCCTCACTGGTCTTACACACTAAATCCCCTTTCACACCCCTCCACACACACACACACACACACACACACACACACACACACACACACACACACACACACAGCAGCCTGAGGGCTCTATTGAGTTGTCGATTGTCAAACTGCAGCTCTGTACTCAACAGGTGCCTCCTCTATATCCTGGTGTGTGTGTGTGTGTGTGTGTGTGTGTATGTATGCGTGTGTGATGACAGTCCAGACACACACACACACACACACACAGCAGTGCTGAACACCTACTGCCCTCTAGAGGCAGATGACTGATGGGTCAGTCAGATCTGAATCCTCCACATTTGAGACGTGAACACAACAGACTCACACATCTATCTTCATCATCATCATCATCATCATCATCATCACGTCCATCAGCTGACTGACACTCTGACCGAGGCAGGGTGTCAGTTTAACATCTGGAACATCTGGACATGTGGTGGTGAAGTTTGGTTGTCGACCTTCAACCCGACGGAGAAAATGAAAAGAAAAATAAAATGAAGAAAATACAAAAAGAATAAGGAGGGAAAAGAAACAGAGAAGGAGAGATGAGGAGGAGGAAAGGACATGATGTCTGTGTGGAAGAGAGGAGGAAGAGGGGATGAGGAGGAAAATGAAGGTTGGGGGAGAGAGGGAGCAGTGGGAGGAGAAAATGAGAGGAGGTGAATGCAGTAACAGTCAGAGGAGGTAAGGAGAGACGATGAAGAGGAGGAGAAAAGTTAGGAGAAGAAGGGATCAGAGAGGAGGTGGAGTTGTGGGTGAAGGTGACGTGAAGGGAGGAAGGAGACGGAGGGAAAGGAGGAGAAGGACGAAGAGGAGAGAAAGGAGAGAAGGAATAGAGGAAGAGAGCAGAGGTGAAGAGAGGACCGTCTCCTCTTTCTCCTCCGTCCTTTTTAAGTCTCCTCCCTTCCATGTGACCTTTACTCCTCTCATCGTGTCCTCCATCTTCTCCTCCCTCCTCCCCTCTTTTCCTCATTCCTTGCCACCTTTTCCTCCTCACATCCTCATTCTACCTCTCTTCTTTTTTTCACCCCCTGCTCCTCCCCCTCTCCATTTCTTTCACCCGTCTTTCTCCTCTCCTCCTTCTCCCTCCTCTCTTTCTCCTGTCCTCTCCTCACCCTCTTCTCCCCCTGTCTCCTCCTCTCCTTCCTCTGGCTCTCCTCTTTGCCTGCTTCCTCCTCTCTCCCCCATCTTTCCTTCTTTTCTCTCCTCTCTACACTTACTTTCTCCCACCTCACGTCTCCCTCTCTCTCCTGTCGTCTTTTTCCCGTCCACCCCCCCACCCCCCACCCCCCCCTCTTGGTCGGGGGTCTGTATTGTCCCCGTCCCGGCTCTCTGTGGGAACAGCTCCTCTGTTTGTCGGCCAATAGGTCCAATTCAGCCGAGGCCTTTTTAGAAAGACCAGCACCACAAAAGCCAACGGGAAACGACCCCCCCGCTGCCGATCAACGTTTTCTTACCCCCCCGGCCCCTCCCACTGAGGCCCTCTAAGTTTGTTTAAGAGATTGAGGGCCCAAAGAAAGAGACAGAAAGAGAGAGGGACGGAGAGAAAGCGTCCGCCCATTAAGGTAATTATATAGAGCCTGTGTTCCCGTGAGGGCTCTTAATTGATGTTAATGTTTGTCTAATTGGGGGGAGGGGGAGGAGGGGAGGGCGGGGGGGGGCGGGGGGCAGGGAGAAGGAGGTGAAGGTCCTCCTCAAAAGGTCCCTCTTCCCTCGCAGGACAAGGAGCACTTTTCAGTCCTCTCCTCCTTCTCTTCTCTCTGTCTCCGTCGTTCACACCTTCCCACAATAGCTGTCACCTCCAGCTTTCTCACATTACCTTTTCTTAACCCCCCCCACACACCCCTCCTTCCAATCCTCACCCCCCACCTCCCCCATCCTCACCCCCTCTGGGCATCGGAGCAGGCTCTCACAGATCTGAGGCCTCAGAGCGACTCCATTAAACCACGAGCAGCTGACGTTAAAGGGTTAAATACCTCAAACTATAAAATCACAGAAGAAGAAGAAGTGGCGTCGTTCACTGAGGTTTAAACTGCGGCAGTGGAAACGTTACTGAATGTTATTTTCAGTTTGAGTTAATCTGCATCTTGTTTCATCCATGAACTCATTGGTCGAATGTTTGGAGACGTCGATCCACAACGTGCAAATTCTCAACAAACTAAAGATTAAATTCACAAGAAAAATCAAAGGAATAAAGAATTAAACAACGTGTGTTTTGTAAAGTAACTGAAGATGTGATAAATGAGTAAAAAGTTTAATTCTTCAATTCTTAAACTGCAGTGGAATACAAGAAAATCAAATATCAAGTTACAAGCTAAAGGCCTGATAAAGATCTGATCAGAACCATGGAACCTGGTCCCGGATCCATCCTGCAGCAGGACAACCAGTCCAGAACCGTCTTCAGAGACCAGAAGAACCCGGAGTCCTGATCTCAGCATCAGTCTGGATCAGTGGTGTAGTGGTTCCTGGAGAAGTGGATATACTTTTTTAACGCAGCCCAGAAAAACGCCCTGTTTGAGGAACTGTGACATGTGAGACCAGTCTGTTCAGTTTACCCAAAAACCCGTCAGTAGTATTTGCTCATTGTCACATCATTTCTGCTGCTTGATCTCAGGGAGGAAAGATTATGACATTACTGAACCAATACTGGCCCACAGACTAGTGACAGACAACCTCGTTAGATATATATAAATATCATATGATGATTGAACATCATTCAAATTATTCAACAAAACAATATGTAACAAAACAACAATATTTAGTTAACAATGAGTGTATGATCACAGTGATGTACTCTCTCAACCCAGTGCTGGGTTTCTGACCTTTGCTCATCCTACAGTATATTCCAGACAGACTTGCTTTCTGCAGGAGTTTTCATGTCCTTTCTGACGGGGGTGGGGGGTGGGGGGCGGAGCCGGCGGAGCGGGCGGAGCCGGCGTCGGCGTCGGGCTTATCTGTACCGGTGTAGCATCGCTAACATTAGCTGAGCTGCTGGCTGATGTTGATTCGCGAGGACGTTTGTAATTGTGAAATGAAATCTTCATCTCACCGGTTCATCACATATCCTAAAGGCAAATCATTTAAAGTAAACTTGTAAAAGTAAATTTGTTGGTTAGCAATATTTACCTCGGCATGACCCGCCCTTCTCTGCCTCCGATTGGCTCATCGGTCCTCATGCCTGAAGTTAACCAATCTAATCAGTAAAGGCAGCGAGTAACAGCCAATTAGAGGCAGAGTAGCGTGGGTCGTGGCTTCGCCATCACAGGGGAAAAATGGGCAATTTGGCTCGCAGATACCACTGAATGGTGCGCATCAGGGCGGATTTAGAAGTGGGTATACGCAATGCTGACGCCGTATACCCGCGTATACCCGCGTATACCCTGGACTACACCACTGGTCTGGATCACATGAAGAGACTGAAGAACCGAGGCAGGTTCTCCAAGACGCTGGAACAACCAAACCTCACAAGAACCTGAAGAGCCGGAGCTGGTTTTTCTCTTTACTGGACTTTTAATAAGTTCACTGAGGAATAACACGAATCCATGCTTTTATTTTGAAAGGATCTTCACAGCTAGGGTCTGAAAGCTTTGCTCACTCCTCTACTTCTTGTTTTCCCTGTTTCAGGGTTAAACTGAACTTGTTCCACAGGTTTCTCTGGATTATCAGCAGGTTACATGAATAATTATGTATATACATATTTTTTTATTGTATTTTTATAGATTCATATTATTTTTTATTATTATTTATCATTATTATTATCATTATTTTGCAGTTTTGCAGAGTCCGACCCTCCGACATTGTATCATTGCATGTGAAAAAATTTAATTTGTAACGGCATCAGTCACACCTGAAACATCCAATATGAAAATATAATGATATTATAAGCCCCGCCCCCCGATAATACGATGCTAATATGATACGATAATATTGTATATCGCGATATTTGGGCTGAACTTTATCGATATTAAATTTTGGATATCAACCAGATCAGACCAGACCAGACCAGACCAGACCAGAACAAACCAGACCAGACCAGACCAGACCAGACCAGACCAGACCAGACCAGACCAGACCAGACCAGACCAGACCAGAACAAACCAGACCAGACCAGACCAGACCAGACCAGAACAAACCAGACCAGACCAGATCAGACCAGACCAGACCAGATCAGACCCGACCAGAACAAACCAGTCAGGTGATAAAATAAAGGACAACTTGAATATTCAGTGATGAACCAGATGTTTTCAGTCAGTGTCTCAGCTGAGACCTCATCAGACCGGTACAGACTCTGTGGATCAGGATCTTTGGAGATGATTCTCCAGGTTCATAGAACCACCTGCTGACTGAGCCCAGTCCTCCAGACCCAGAACCGCCAGACTGATAACCAGGACTAAGTGGAGGATGTGAGAACAAACAAACAGTAAAGCGAGTTGATCCAGATGAACCGGAGCTCACTGACAGCCGCCATTGTGCTGCAGCGACACGCCGCTCTGACACAGACTGACAGCGATTGTTGGTTTGTGTAGGCCCTGACGATGACGGCGATGAAGGTGAGGATGATGATGATGATGATGGCGGAGGGTGAAAGCCACCGTCAGCCTCCGCCGCTCCCTCGGCTGCTGTCATCTCCACCGCCGGCGACCGCGACCACGTAGCGCCGCCGGGGCCTCGCGTTAATTACCGCTACATCTGTCTCTCTGTTTTACTTCTTCTTCTTCCGTCGTTCCTCCGTTGTCTCGCTGAACAAATAGTTCACGCCACCTCCCTCCCCCTCCTCCGTCTCCCCTCTTTACTCCTCCTGACACCTCCCTGCGTCTCCTCACAGCTGGAGGCAGTGTCAGCGCCGCTCCATTGTGGATTGTATTTGCATGTTTTTGTGCGTCGCATGTGTGTGTTGCGAGAGAGTGCGAGGGAGCGTTTGGTATTAAACACTGGTGCATTTTTTCCCTCCCTTCCCACATCCTCTCTGTATATATTTGTGTATGCTAATGAGGGATTTCTGTGCTGTCAGCCATAATGGAGCTGCTGGATAATAACCCTGCAAAACAAACTCAGCCACAAACCAACAAACCAATTATCTCTGCTCTTGTTTTTTCAATCCCACTGTAATTACTGTACGCAGGGGAAAAAACAGCAGAAGAAGAGGAAGAAGAAGAAGAAGAAGTTGTGTTCAGTTTGTTTTCACCCTCAAAGAGAGCGAGACAAAAACGAGGTGACCCAACGCAAACCATGAAAAATAATCAGCTTTGATTTCATTTTTACTAAACTTCTTCTGCTTGGAGCAAAGTCACCCCCACCTTCACCCCCCCCCTCCCCCCTTCAGTTCAAATTTACCCATCATTCCCATGGAGGGGGCTGCGAGGATCGACAGACAGACAACGAGACGGGCGTTAAAAAAAAAAAAAAAAATGACAGCGCGACAAATAACCTTCCTCGCTCTCTGCCCACAAATCCAACCAAAGACAGAAAAAAAATCCTCTAAACTATGTCCTGCGGCCAAATGAGACACCTGTCCAAACCTCTAAAGACCTTTTGTGTCTTTCACAGATTCTTTGCGCTGCGTTCTAATTGGCTGGCCGGCCTGTGTGTTAGCGTGCATGGCATGCCCGGCTGCCGAGAAGGTAAAATAGGCAGGCGGGGGAGCTGAATAGAAATGTGATTGTGTTGCTGTCAAGCGCTCCCACATGAACTCCCCTTTTCTTTCTCCACCCGGACAGAGAGAAGTGTGAAGGGAGGGGGGGGGGTTGGAGGAGGAGGAGAGGGGGGAGAAAGAGAAGAAGAAGAGGAGGAAGGGTGAGAGAGAGAGAGACTGAGTGAGTGAAAGAGACACACTTCATTTGTCATCCAGCGGCCTGATTGGAGTGGCAAAGCCAATTCACATCTCGAGTGGAGTTCCCATCACACAAACCCCCTATACTAAACCTCACACTTCCTCTCATCCCCCCCCCTCACCCCCTCCTCACCCACTCCTCACCCCCTGTATCCTGCCAATCAAGCGCAGGCTTTCGCTGTGCAGCTGCCGGTGTTTCGAGCTGAGAGCTTCATCATCATGGATGGGAGCGGTAATGACTCTCTCTCAGGGGCTGTAATAGCCTGCAGCTAATGGGGAAGGGTGGGGGCGCGGAGGGGGGGGGGGGGGGGGGTCATGTGGAAAGTAGGGGAGGGAGGGAAGGAGGGAGGGAGGGGGGTGACTGCAGGACTGCGGTCACGGACAGAAGCACGTAACTTTTTTTTGGGCGGAGGCGTCGCGGCGCTCGGCGAGCTGCGTCTCGTTCAGCTGCGTCCGTGAAAATGTAAAAATACGAATATGAACGAGTCTGGAAACCAAACGCTTCAGATTCACTCACTTTCATCACGTGAACAATGTGAAGTGACGCTCCTTTTTTAACGTGCACGGGTAAATGTACAGTAACCAGCTGACCTGAGCTCCGACGTGTCGCTCACCGCCCGGTTGGTCAGGATAAATCTCTCACAGCGGCGACGACGACTATCAGCTGATATTGGACAGATACAGACGGGACAGCCGCGCCCAGAGAGCAGCATGAATCCTCTGGCCCGAGTCCGGCCCCACATACTTCCACATCTGGCTGCTTTCCCACAGTTTCTGTGTACGCGCCAGAATTGGTCCAGATGTGGAAGAAGCATCTGACAGTCATGTTGTACGTGGGCCAGATTCGGGCCGAGGAACCGGGGCGTGTACCGGGCCGGATTTAAAAAGAAAACATCTGTA
>NW_019174820.1:1062360-1087829 GCF_002260705.1 Seriola dumerili | reverse complement strand
GTGTCTGCCATCTTTCCTCCCTCCTCCCCTCTTTTCCTCATTCCTTGCCACCTTTTCCTCCTCACATCCTCAATTCTAAACCTCTCTTAATTTTTTTCACGACCCTCTGTCTCCTCCCCCTCTCCATTTCTTCACCCGTTTTTCCTCGCTCTCCCTCCATGGCCTCCCCACTCTTTCTCTCTCCTCTCTTTTCTCCTGATCCTCTCCTCACCATCTCTTCTCCCCCTGGTCTCCTCCCTCTTCCTTCCTTTGGCTCTCCTCTTTGCCTGCTTCCTCCTCTCTCTCCCCAATCTTTCCTTCTTTTCTTCTCCCTCTCTAACACTTACTTTCTCGCCACCTCAACGTCCTCCTCCTCATCCTGTTCGTCTTTTTCCCGTCCACCCCCCCCCCCCCCCTCCTTGGGTCGGGGGTCTGTATTGTCCCCGTCCCGTCTTCTCTGTGGGAACAGCTCCTCTGTTTGTCGCCAAATAGGTCCAATTCAAGACCGAGGGGATTTTTAGAAAGAACGCAGCAACCCACAAAAGCCAAGGGAAACGACCCCCCCGATGCCGATCAATCGTTTTCTTACCCCCCGGGCCCCTCCCACCTGAGGCCCTCTAAGTTTGTTTAAGAGATTGAGGGCCCAAAAGAAAGAGACAGAAAGAGAAGAGGGGACGGAGAAGAAAGCGTCCGCCCATTAAAGGTAATTATATAGAGCCTGTGTTCCAGTGGGGCTCTTAATTGATTGTTAATGGTTTTGTCTAATTGGGGGGAGGGGGAAGGAGGGGAAGGGCGGGGGGGGGCGGGGGGCAGGAGGAAAGTGAGTGTGAAGGTCCTCCTCAATAAGGTCCCTCTTTCCTCGCAGGACAAGGGAGCACTTTTCAGTCCTCCCATCCTCCTACTCTTCTTCTACTAAGTCCTCCACGTCGTTCACCCTTCCCACAATAGATGTCACCTTCCAGCTTTCTCACATTACCGTTATTGCTTTAACGTCCCCCCCACCCCCCTCACACACCCTCCTTCCAATTCCTCACCCCCCACCTCCCCATCCTCACCCCCGTCTGGGCTCATCGGAGCAGCTCTCAACAGATCTGAGGCCTCAGAGCGTAGACCTCCATTAAACCACGACAAGAGCTGACGTTAAAAGGGTTAAATACCTCAAAACTTATAAAATCAGCAGAAGAAGAAGAAGTGGCGTCGTTCACTTTTGAGGTTTAAACTGCGGGCAGTGGAAAACGTTACTGAATGTTATTTCAAGTTTGAGTTAAAATCTGGCATCTTGTTTTCATCCATGAACTCAATTGGTCGAAGTGTATGTTTGGAGACACGTCATCCACCAACGTGCAAATTCTCAACAAACTAAAAGATTAAATTCACAAGAAAAATCAAAAGGAAATAAAGGAATTAAAACAACGTGTGTTTTGTAAAGTAACTGAAAATGTGATAAATGAGTAAAAGTTTTAATTCTTCATTCTTAAACTGCAGTGGAATAACAAGAAAATCAAAATATAACAAAGTTACAAGCTAAAGGCCTGATAAAGATCTGATCAGAAAACCACATAACAATTATTATTATTACTTATATGGAAACCTGGTCCCTGGATCCATCCTGCAGCAGGACATTACCGTCCAGAACCGTCATTCAAGAGACCAGAAGAACCCGGAGTCCTGATCTCAGCATCAGTCTGGATCAGTGGTGTAGTGGTTCCTGGAGAAGTGGATATACTTTTTTAACCGCAAGCCCAGAAAACGCCCTGTTTTTGTAGGAACTGTGACATGTGAGCCAGTCTGTTTCAGTTTACCCAAAAAAACGTCAGTTAAGTATTTGCTTCATTGTCAGCATATTCATTTCTAGCTGCTTGATCTCAGGGAGGAAAGATTATGACATTACTGAACCAATACTGGCCCCATAGACTAGTGACAGACAACCTCTGTTTAAGATATATATAAATATCATATGATGATTGAACATCAATTCAATTATTCAAGCAAAAACAATATTGTAACAAACAACAATATTTAGTTAACAATGAGTGTTATGATCACAGTGATGTACTCTTCCAACCCAGTGCTGGGTTTCTGACCTTTGCTCATCCTACAGGTATATTTCCCAGATCAGACCTTGCTTTTCTGCAGGAGTTTTCATATGTCACTTTCTGGACGGGGGTGGGGGTGGGGGGCGGAGCCGGCGGGAGGGTGCGGAGCCGGTGATGGCGTCGGCTTATCTGTACCGGTGTAGCATCGACTAACATCTAAGCTGAGCTGCGTGGCTGAGTTGATTCGCGAGGCACGTTATGGTAATGTGTGAAATGAAAATCTTTCATCTCACCGGTTCATCCACATATCCTAAAAGGCAAATCATTTAAAGTAACTTGTAAAAAGTAAATTGTGGTTTAGCAATATTTACCTTCGGCAGTGACCACCCGCCCTTCTCTGCCTCCGATTGGGGGCTCATCGGTCTCAATGCCTGAAGTTAACCAAATTCTAATCAGTTAAAGGCCAGCGAGTAACAGCCAATTAGAGGCAGGAGAGCGTGGGTCGTGGCTTCGCACATCACAGGGGAAAAATGGGGCAATTTTGGCTCGCAGATACCACTGAATGGTGCGTCATTCAGGGCGGATTAGAAGTGGTATGACGCAATGCTGACGCCAGTATACACCGCGGTATCCCGCGTATTACCCTGGACTACACCACTGGTCCTGGATCACAATGAAGAGAACTCGAAGAACCGAGGCAGGTTCCTCCACAAGACGCTGAACAACCAAACCCTCACAAGAAACCTCGAAGAGCCGGAGCTGGTTTTTCTCTTACTGGACCTTTTAATAAGTTTACTGAGGAATAACCACGAAATCCATGACTTTTATTTTGGAAAGGATCTTCACATGCCTAGGGTCTGAAAGCTTTGCTCACTCTCTACTTCTTGTTTTCCCTGTTTCAGGGTTAAATGAACTTGTTCCCAGGTTGTCTCTGGATTATCAGCAGGTTTACATTGAAATGATTATGTATAATACATATTTTTTTTTATTTGTATTTTAATTCATATATTTTTTATTATTATTTATCATTGATTATTATCATTATTTTGCAGTTTTGCAGAGTCCGACCCTCTTCCGACATTGTATCATTGTCAATGTGAAAAATTTTAATTTGTAAGCGGCATCAGTCACACCCTGAACATCCATATTTTGAAAATATAATGATATTTAATAAGCCCCGCCCCCGATAAATACGATGCTAATATGAATACGATAATATGTAATAGCGCGATATTTGGCTGAACTTTATCGATATTAAATTTTGGCGATCATCAACAGCAGACATCAGACCAGAACCGAACCAGACACGCCCAGACCAAACCAGACGCTCAACCAAGAGCCAGACCAGACCAACAAACACAGACGCAGTACCAGACCAGACACAAGACCAGAACACCAGACCAGACAGACCAGACCAGACAAACCAGAACAAACCAGACCAGACCAGACAGAGCAGACACAGCAGACCAGATCAGACCAGACCAGACAGATCAGACACCGACGACACGAACAAACCAGTCAGGTGATAAAATAAAGGACAACATTGAATATTCAGTGATGAACCAGTTATGTTTTCAGTCAGTGGTCTCAGCTGAGAACCTCATCAAAGACCGGTACAGAACTCTGTGGATCAGGATCTTTGGAGATATTCTCCAGGTTCATAGAACCACCTGCTGACTGGCCAGGTCCTCCAGACCCAGAACCGCCAGACTAGATAACCAGGAACTAAAGTGGAGGATGTGAGAACAAACAAACAGTAATAGCAGTTGATCCAGATGAACCGGAGCTCACTGACAGCCCGCCATTTGTGCTGCAGCGAACGGCAGCTGCTCTGGACACAGACTGACAGTTTTCGATTTTTGTTTGTGTAGGCCCTGACGATGACGGCGATGAAGGTGAGGATGATGATAGATGAGATGGCGGAGGGTTGAAGCCACCGTCAGCCTCCGCCGCTCTCCTCGGCTGCTGTCAATCTCCACCCGCCGGCGACCGCGACCACCGTAGCGCCGCCGGGGCTCAGCGTTAATTTAACCAGTAAATCTGTCTCTCTGTTTTACTTCTTCTTCTTCCGTTCGTTTTCTCCGTTGTCTCGCTGAACAAATAGTTCACTGCCACCTCGCTCCCCTCCTCCGTCTTCCCTTTTACTGCCTCCTGACACCTCCTGGTCTACCCTCACAGCTGGAGGAGTGTCAGCGCCGCTCCATTTGTGGAAATTGTATTTGCATGTTTTTGTGCGTCGCATGTGTGTGTTTGCGAGAGAGTGCGAGGGAGCGTTTGGTATTAAAAACACTGGTGCATTTTTTCCTCCCTTCCCACATCCTCTCTGTATAATATTTGTGTATGCTAAATGAGGGATTATTCTGTGCTGTTCAAGCCATAATGGAGCTGCTGGATAATAACCCTGCAGAAAACAAACTCAGCCAACAAACAACAACAACTCAATTATCTCTGCTCTTGTTTTTTCAAAATCCCACTGTAATTACTGTACGCAGGGAAAAAACAGCAGAAGAAGAGGAAGAAGAAGAAAAGAAGAAAGTTGTGTTCAGTTTTGTTTTCACCCTCAAAGATGAAGCGTAGAACAAAAACGAGGTGACCAACGACCAAAAGCGCATAGAAAATAATCAGCTTTGATTTCCATTTTTACTAAACTGTCTTACCGTGCTTGAGAGCAAAAGTCACACCACCACCTTTCACCCCCTCCCTCCCCCCTTCAGTTCAAAATTTTTTACCTCATCTATATTTCCCATGGTAAGGGGGTGCGCAAGGAATCGGACAGACAGACACGAGATACGGCGTTTAAAAAAAAAAAAAAAATGAAACAGCCGCGAACAAATAACCTTCCTCGCTCTCTGCCACACAAAATCCAACCAAAGACAGAAAAAATCCTCTAAACTATGTCCTGCGGCAAATGAGACAACCTAGTCCAAACCTCTTAAAGACCTTTTGTGTCCCTTTCACAGATTCTTTGGCGCTGCGTTCTAATTGGCTTGGCCGGCCTGTGTGTTAGCGTGCATGGCATGCCCGGCTGCCGAGAAGGTAAAATAGGCAGGAGGCGGGGGAGCTGAATAGAAATGTGATTGTGTTGCTGTCAAGCCGCTCCCACATGAACTCCCCTTTTCTTTTCTCCACCGGACAGAGAGAAAGTGTGAAGGGAGGGGGGGGGGTTTGGAGGAGGAGGAGAGGAGGGGAGAAAGAGAAAGAAGAAAAGAGATGGAAGGGTGAGAGAGAGAGAGACTGAGTTGAGTGAAAGAGAACACACTTCAATTTGTCATCCAGCGGCCTGCATTGGAGTGGCAAAGGCCAATTCACCATCTCGAGTGGAGTTCCCATCACACAAACCCCCCTATACTAAACCTCCACTTCCTCTCATCCCCCCCCCTCACCCCCTCACTCACCCCTCCTCACCCCCTGTATCCTGCCAATCAAGCGCAGGCTTTCGCTGTGCAGCTGCCGGTGTTTCGAGCTGAGAGCTTCATCATCATGGATGGGAGCGGTAATGACTCTCTCTCAGGGGCTGTAATAGCCTGCAGCTAATGGGGAAGGGTGGGGGCGCGGAGGGGGGGGGGGGGGGGGGTCATGTGGAAAGTAGGGGAGGGAGGGAAAAGGAGGGAGGTGAGGGGGGTGATGCTAAGGACTGCGGTCACGGAACAGAAGCTACGTATATCTTTTTTTTGGGCGGAGGCGTCGCGGCGCTCGGACGAGTCTGCCGCACTCGTTCAGCTGCCGTCCGTAAGAAAATGTTAAAAATATCGAATATGAACGAGTCTGGAAACCAAACGCTTCGATTACTCACTTTCATCAAGTGAAACAATGTGAAGTGACGCTCCTTTTTTAACGTGCACGGGTAAAATGTACAGTAACCAGCGGTGACCTGGAGCTCCGACGTGTCCGCTCACGCGCCGGTTGGTCAGGAATAATCTCTCACAGGCGGCGACGAGAACTATCAGCTGATATTGGACAGATACAGACGGGACAGCCCGCGCCCAGAGAGCAGCATGAATCCTGCTGGCACCGAGTCCGGCCCACATACTTCCACATCTGGCCTGCTTTCCCCACAGTTTTCTGTCGTACGCGCCAGAATTGGTCCGATGTGAGAAGAAGCAATCTGACAGTCATGTTGTACGTGGGCCACAGATTCGGAGATTCGGGCCGAGGAACCGGGGCGTGTACCGGGCCGGATTTATTCTGCTCATCAGGAAGTGAGATGTTTTTAAGCTGAACAGAGAAAGAAAACATCTGTAAAGGTGACAGCTGTCCCACCCCAAACACTCACCTGGACTCAAGGATGAACTGATTAGACTTTGGTGGTCAAAGGTCAAAGGTCAAGGTCAAAATTTCACATGAATGGTTCTTATTCTCTCTGACTCTGGATAAACAGGATGTGACCTGGAACTAGTCTGAGTGGCGGAGGGATACGACCAGGAGGAGGCGGTTCTAGTTTATAGTGTTGTGTTTATTGTTAAACTGTCGTTTCTTCTGTGTTTTAATCCGATGTTCAGATGAAATGTTTCAGAGACGTTCAGTGAAGATATTGGGGTTATGAGGAGAAAACGTTGTGTCACAGAAGAATAAGCTGCATTAAATACGACTGGGTTCTTCATTAAAACCTCCAGCGGAGCAGTTTCTATCTGTTTGCTTTCTATGAAACACTCGAGCCTTTTCCCTCTGAGTCTGGAGATGAGACGTTACAGTGAGTTAAGCTGCAGAGCAGAGGGGACAAAGATGGAGACGATTGTCGTCACATGTCTTACACCGCAAATTAAATTCCCTGAATTTCAGCGTCTGGCCTTCGACCTCCTGTAGATCTGTCTGCTCCACTCCCAGAAGATTTGGGTTTTTTTTGGCTTCTCTGCCTCCATCCAAACACACTTCTATTATATCTAGCTTTAATATTCTTCTGTCACCTCCTCTCCTTTCTGTTTTCACTCCTAAATGATGCTGTCAGTCCCATGAATGCAGCGCCTGTGGCGGCTGCTGGATGAGTCATGTGCAGGGGTTTCTGTGCCGGTCCGGCGGCTGCCGCTGGCTCCGCAGATAAACTGCCAAATAGTTGTGTTGTGTCTGTTGCTGTGTGTTTGTGTTGTTTGTGTGGGTGGAGGTGTGAGTCTGCGAGTCTTTGCAGAGGTTACAAACTGCTTCTCTTCTTTTTTTTTGCTGTTGTTGTGAACCCCAGCCCCCCCCCAAAAAAAAACAAAAAAACACAGAAAATGTCAAACACTGTCTGTGAAACAAGCAAGAGAAATGTTTTCTGTCACTCCATCAATTATCCAACAGAGTTTTTACAAAGATCATCCTCTTCACAACCGTCTGAGTTCACCACGTCACATCGTGTCACGCGCTCACCGCAGCCGTGGCTTCCTCAAAGCTGCAGTTTGAGACGGTAGAACATGTTAAATACAGGAAATAGCACCACTTCTTTAATGTGCAGGGTGCATGGGTAAATACAGGTAGGTTACCTGAGCCCGCTTTTATCAGGCGTCATTAGTCGACGCCGCTGCCCTTGAGAAAGACACCGAATCCCCGGCAAGCTCCTGGATGCTGCTGTGCAGCTCACCTCTGACCTCCGACCTCCCTGTGAAGAGAAGCCTCCCCAGCGAGGATCAATAAGCATCTCATTATCACCTATTAAAGGAGCGGGCTGCAGGTTGGGGGCGTGCTCCAGGAGGATCCAGAGGGATCTAGTGGTCATCAAAGGGTTCCTCTGAGACCGTGGTTCCCAAGTCAGGTGGAACAAGGGGGTGTGGCTTATAGCGCTCCAGACCCGGGTGTTTTCCCAAACGCTCTGACTCTTCTGAAGTTTATAATATAACTTCAACTTGTCATTTCCCTCAGTCTCTCTGACTGGAGCAGAGAACTGGGGAACTCTCGCCATCTATAGGTCGCCCGACGACCATCTCTGGCCCCGCCCCTATTCCTGACCACAGACCACATGTCGACAGCAGGTCCTTTTCTGAGTGAGTGGCGAACATTGGCAAAGAAAAACTTCACTTTGAAATGTTTTGAATGAATTTCCGTCGCAGAGCTTTTATTCTGAAGTACCATTTCCAGCTTCCTGGTGAGTAGCATATGGATACAGATACGGTATGACAACTGAAAAGTCTCCTCATAGACCAGACGTCTGTGTTGTCAGGACTTCTTTAACCCTCTGAGGCTGGAGGGTGTGACGCCCTTTTTATCCCAAATGCTGAAAAACTGAAGCCTGGTGTTTGAGAATAAAATAAATTAAATGACTGATGTGGATGAATTGAAATGTGTTCACCAAAGTCTGAGGTTCATGACAAATAGAACAATATATGAGTGAAATGGCAGATAAATGTTTAAAAAATGCCAAAGATGAGATTTTGTGATATCATATGTCTAAGCTTCATCTGTCCCGCGGCTTTAACCAGATCTCTTTGGCGTGCTGCGAGGCCTTCTAGCTCCGGCTCTGAGTCATGTACAATCTCGCCAGAATAAGGAACAGAAAGTGGAGAGTCGACGGATTTTAACAACATTTAAACCACATTTCTAAGTTGTATTATCGCAGAGATATTAACAGAAACATCCGTCGAGCTCAGAGGGTTCACTTCAAACAAGGTCTACTCCATAAATGTCTTGCACTGACCTGGAAAAGCGATATTCACATGTGTGATGTGATGCTAATGTAAAATCTGTAGGCAGAGCCAGTTAGAAACAGGTTCTGCTGGGTGTCAGGGAGATCTGAACGCTCCTATAGGTGTCTGAGGTGATGGAGCGATGGGTTCGACAGCGCTCTCCACTTCCTGCCAGCGGACCCTCAGGTTGTAGGTGTCCTTCAGGAGGCTCTTACAGTTCTTTGGTCACAGGTAGGAGGTTCAGGGGATCATTTAAAAGGTTGTGGTGCTCAGTAACAGGTTCACATTGAGGTTCTAGACATTACAGCTGAAAAACAACTGACCGAGACGCTTCATGGTTCTGCTGTGTTTGCTGTCTAAAACTATTTTTTTTATCAGGTAAATTGTTGCAAAAACGTGCTGCTGTGAATCTCCCTGGGAATGATGGGTAATAGGTCCCTGTTGATGCTTTGAACACTCACGGGGAATTGAACCTGCGACCCCGTCTCCGCAGCGCCTTGCTCGGCCCACACAGCAGCTGCGGAGGAAGTGTTGGCGCTGAGTTAAAGCCTCTAAAGGATTAGTCCACAATATATGTAAAGTGTTTCTATCAAAGCGTGTAATCCTCCTCCACAGGCATGCTGGGAGTCTGAACTCCCCTCCGCTCAGGACCCGTCTCTCTGTTCAAAGACCTGAGACCACACAGAGGTCACGACCTCCGACCTCTGCCAGGATGACCCCCCTCTTCCCCGTCACTGTCCACCTCACCCATTAAGTCTACTTACGCTCCGTCCTGTTTCCTCTGTCTGAGGCCTTTTCCTTCAGTGCTCCACTGTTTCTGTACAGTTGGTATTTTCTGAGACATCCCCCCCCCTTCATTCAGCTGTTCAACTGAAGACAGAGAAAACTGCTTCAGCCTGATAGACAAGCAACATTCAACAAGGAAACGATACAGGAAACCTTTCCGTTTACCTGAAGGCTCTACCTGCTGGAACGACTCAGGAGTTCTCACATTCTACCCAGTGCTCACATGATAATATAGTATATGACTTCTGAGTACTGGTGTAATAATGTAGCAGTGAGTAGTGATGTAATAATGTAGCAGTGAGTAGTGATGTAATAATGTAGCAGTGAGTAGTGATGTAATAATGTAGCAGTGAGTAGTGATGTAATAATGTAGCAATGAGTAGTGATGTAATAATGTATCAATGACTTCTGAGTACTGGTGTAATAATGTAGCAGTGAGTAGTGATGTAATAATGTAGCAATGAGTAGTGATGTAATAATGTATCAATGACTTCTGAGTACTGGTGTAATAATGTAGCAGTGAGTAGTGATGTAATAATGTAGCAGTGAGTAGTGATGTAATAATGTAGCAGTGAGTAGTGATGTAATAATGTCGTTATAACTTCTGGTGTAATAAGTCTCCACAGGTACAATACATAAAACACAAAAGAAAACCAGCAGCTTCATGTTCCCTCCTCCTCCTCCTCCTCCTCCTCCTCCTCCATCCCTCTCTTCTCTCCTCCTTCCTTCCTCCTGCTTCCCTCTCGGAGGAGAACTCGACTCCTCGGCGGCTGTAATCACTTTACTACTGTTTTTGTTCACGGTAAGTGGACTAAATATTTGGATGCTCATAAGCAAAGCAGAATAATTGAACGTGTGATTTGTGGCAGCTGGCTCTGAGTCTATGGGCTTGTCTCAGCATAATGAAAACAGCTAGCGAGCCGCTGTAAACAAAAGCAACTTGTTATGTTGCAAACCCCTCGCTGTGCTTTGCTGTGTGTGGGAAACAACTAATTTTCTTGATGGCGTACTGTAATCATGGCAAAGCTTTACCACGCGCTGTGCTGAGTACTGCACTGCTTATTAATACAGAGAGAGAGAGAGAGTTGGTCCACTCCTGACAGAGCTACTATTACTGTAAACACTTTAAAGTATGAGGAGAGAGAGAACAATGCACCAACCTGAATTATTATAATTATTAGTTAAGTCCGGAGCGACGGACAGGGCCGGCTGGAGGACCTGAGCCCGTTTACAGACGCCGCTGGAGCCGCAAATTTGGATTCCAGGACCGAGGAGTCGCTCTGATGTGAGAGTACTCAGGCTTCTTTAAAAATCACACAATAACAACAATTATAATAATAAAAATAATTACAGTAATAATAACGATGCAGGCGAAAGAGACCCTCTCCACCAAGCTGTGAAATGAAGCTCGTCCGCTCGACAGAAGGTCTGAGATTTTTGGATTTTTAACCAGAATAAAGCTTCACAAAAAAAACAACAAAACTATAATAATAATAATAATAATAATGTGACACTTGAATAATCGTTACTCAAAGTCAAATTACCAACTTCAGCCTCATCTCAGTACAACTCATCTGTAAGTTAATGACACTCAGAGAAAAAATAAAGATAATATCAGATACTGAACTGAACCACAAGACATTCAACTAAACTTGTCAAAGGTCAAAGGTCAGAGGAATAACAGCCGCCAAATTTAAAGAAAATGAATTATGATCTTGATCCCTGGATTGCAGATAGTATATAGTATATACAGTATCACTTCATAAGATGAGTTTAATTTGCTCTTTAAACATGTCGACACTGATAAAAACACACGTCCACTGCAACAAACCTCATGTGTAATAATTCATCTTAAGTTTTGGCTTTGAGTTGATCCAGCAGGGATGTCCACAAACATTTGGCCAAATGATGAAAGGCGGTTATTGATGAGGGTGTAAAATACAGTTGAACATTTCAATGGAACTAAAGTGGATCAAACAGGAAACTGGGAGTACATTAAAGTTTATGGAGTGTCCGCATATTTCTGGCCAGATACTGTATGTGAGTGTTCAGACATTGGACCCGGTCTGGAAGAATAATCAGGTTATTATCAGACATCAGTTTTATTGATTGTTGATTGTTTTATTGTGAGGGATCTGAGTTTGACAAAATATAAAAGCATCAAAAATAAAGTACAGAATTATTAAAAATATCATTTCATATTCTGTTATTGGATGGTTTTTAATGAGGCGGTTGTTCTCAGACATTTTAACGTCCTTCCTGCTTCTTTTTACTTTTTAATGACAGTTTAATGACATTACACGATTACATCAAAGTTTTCACTTTTGCCCTTCTTTGTTTTTCTTACAGTCTCAGTTACTAATTAAGACGCATGTAGTTAAAACTCCAGCTCATCCAAGAAAAACCTACTTAAATAAATGAGTAATAATTACCCAGTAACATGATATTATTCACTTTATATATTAATCACTTATTTCAGATACTACGTGAAGGATCTGATTAATGAAAAGTGCAATTTGAATTATTCTTATTAGCAGAGCATTTCACTCTGTAACGCGTCACACTGGATAATGAACTTGTTTGATTAAAACCAAACGAGTCTGAAAGGTTTAAAAGTTCATTTTAAAGCCTCCGTTTCTTTAACTTCTCTCTCTCTCTCTCTCTGTATCCGTCTCATCTCGTCCTCTCCAGCTCTTCATTCTCTCCTCTGTCTTTCTTTTCTCCTCCAGAGGAACAAAAGCTGCTCTCCACATCACTTAGTCCTGACCTGCACCTGAGGAGGGGCGAGAGACTAACACACAGGCCTGGAGAGAGGGAGGGAGGGAGGGCAGGCTGGTCAACCCCTGAGAGGGGTCAAGAGTCAGGGTCGGGGGTCAGAGGTCAAGAGGAAGTCCTCTCTGGCAACAGAGAGCCACTTATCATTCTCATCTAATGGAGCAGCCATCTGTCAATCAGGAAGAGAGGGGAGGGGCCAACAGGTATCACTGGCCCCTGACGGTGTCGCCGCTGTCCCCCGAGGGCCCGACTCTCTAGAAATATGGCTCTGGGGTCCGAACCAGGTCGTGGGATTGTTTACAGTGTCCCTCTGTCCCCCGACCCGGAACCACACAGACCAGGACAGAGCGCTCGCCGTCGACTTTAATCGAGTTTCTCTGGCGCAGAAAACATCAGACGGGACCTGAACGCACCATGATGCTGTCATGGTTACACCTGAGCTCAGTCTGAGCTGATGCCAGTTCTCACAGTCCAACGTGTCGTGTTCAGAAAGTTCTGTTATTCAAATCACAGAGGAATCGATAAACTATCAATATTCAGATAACTTTTAGAACTATTGTCAAACTGCTGCTTCCAGTGCCTTTAACTTTTAATCCAGAGAGTCAGATCAGCTGATACTACAACATATTAACATATTGATCCTCTGTATTTGACTTATTGACAAAATCATCGTTCACACAAGAGAATTTAATAAACGGACGAGACTGGAGATTCATTAATTAAACTCTAATTAAACTGAGATCCTTTTTCTTCCTTTCTGCTTTTCTTTATGAGTCTCCGTAGTTTCCTCCTGATGTTCTCCACGTTGACGCCTCCTCTGAACCCGCCCACTAACTGATCCAGAGTCTGTGAGAAACCTGCTCTGTGCTGTTTGTTGATCTACCGTCGCACATTTAATCCACTGATCCGTCAATTATCCCGAAACACAATCTGCTGTCACCTGGACTCACACCCAACACTCCCACTGTCAGAGGGAGCAGGTCGGGACTCCCTGTGGACCTCCTCCTCCTCCTCCTCCTCCTCCTCCAACTCCTCCCCCACCTCCTCCATCTCCAACTCCTCCCCCACCTCCAACTCCCCCACCTCCACCTCCTCCTTCTCACTCCTCCAACTCCCCCACCTCCTCCTCCTCCTCCTCCAACTCCTCCCCCACCTCCTCCATCTCCTCCCCCTCCTCCTTCTCACTCCTCCCCCTCCTCCTCCTCCTCCTTCTCGCTCCTCCCCCACCTCCTCCATCTCCTCCCCCTCCTCCTTCTCACTCCTCCCCCTCCTCCTCCTCCTCCTTCTCGCTCCTCCCCCACCTCCTCCATCTCCTCCCCCTCCTCCTTCTCACTCCTCCCCCTCCTCCTCCTCCTCCTTCTCGCTCCTCCCCCACCTCCTCCATCTCCTCCCCCTCCTCCTTCTCACTCCTCCCCCTCCTCCTCCTCCTCCTTCTCGCTCCTCCCCCACCTCCTCCATCTCCTCCCCCTCCTCCTTCTCACTCCTCCCCCTCCTCCTCCTCCTCCTTCTCGCTCCTCCCCCACCTCCTCCATCTCCTCCCCCTCCTCCTTCTCACTCCTCCCCCTCCTCCTCCTCCTCCTTCTCGCTCCTCCCCCACCTCCTCCATCTCCAACTCCCCCACCTCCTCCTCCTCCTCCTCCAACTCCTCCTCCCCCTCCTCCAACTCCTCCTCCCCCACCCCTTGTGTTTGTTTTTGTGCTGAACTTTCTTCAGGTGTTTCTTTATGGTTTGTCATCGACACCTGTGCTGCACAAACGAGGAGGAGAGCGCCGTCACTAACTGCTGTCGGCCTCTAATGACCAGATCAGTGATTTAATGACGGCCTGGTCGGTCTGGGAGAAACCTGTCCCCGTGTTTCTCAGAGCTCCGGGGCCCTGCAGGGATTAGAGCGTCAGGGGCCGCTGTGGCCCAGAACCACAGCTGGTCCCTGGGGGAGAGCGGTGAGGTGGTCCCCCCAGAGCCCTGGAGGAACAGGTGGAGTGTGGGAAAAAAATAACTGTACTAACCTTGTCCACACCCATGTGTGTGTTTTCAGGTGCGTGAGTCCGGACGGACAATTTGTGAAGCAGAACTTTTTCTCCCACGTCGTGTCGTCTTCCCTCATGAAAAACCAAAACTAGGAGCTAAAAGAGAACTGAAAGCTCAGAGCTTCAGAGGTGACGACCGAGGTTTAAGGATCTTACACACAAGGTCAACGTGGCTTTGTTCCTGCGTCGATATAGAAGTACAGACTCCTCCGGCTTCAGGTCGGTCTCTGTTTGTTCGGTGTGGTCTCTGGTTTTAATGGTCAGACTTCCGACAACATCGACTACCTTTAATCATCTGTACGAACTTCAGGTCGCGACTAAACGTGTCAGTTGGCGGGATCTCGTGTCACAGCGGCGTCTCCTTAAACTCACGGCGTAACGTATAAAAACAACTTTTCTGTGGCACAAACTGACAACTGTTTTTTTTATTAATGTCACATGAAAGTCAGGTAAGTTAGCAACAAGCTAACTATCCAACCAACCACCTGTTTGACAAGTCGTGGTCCGTCACCTGGTGAAGATGCTTCTGTGACATGAGGACGGTTTGGAGAGAGGAACTCTCAGTGGGAGACGTTTCCTCTTCATGTGTGGATGTCTTCTGAACGTGTGGACATTTTAGGAAAGAGACATTTTATATTGTCTCGTCCTCTCCTCTTCAAACAGCGTCAGGGTTCAGCTTCAGGTCACGTGGTTAACGTGTGTGTCTCTATTATGAAAACAGTCTGAGCAACACGCCGTCACAGCCGGAGCTGCCGGAGTCGTTTCCACTTACACAGAAATTTTACAAATATTTCGGCAGTGTGCGTCTGATGATGGAGAGAGCGAACACCTGGATGTTTGATCTGAAAACAAAGCTCTGTCCCTGCAGGTCCTGCTGCTGTTCGCTTCAAGGATCTGAGTCCTGATTAAATCCTCTCTCTTCTTCTGTGGTGTTCGGGGCAGTCTGCTCTATTTACACCACAGTGGAAATGAAATTATCTCTGCTGGAGAGGAGCTTGATTGAGACAGAAGAAGGGATAAAAAATGTAAAAAATAAAAAGAAGCAGAATGATGAGTATTTTCAGGCCGGGCTGATCTGTGCTGATCCAAATACTCTCGGCTTCAGGGTTGTGCTGTGCGGATTCGGGGCGTTTTTTCCCGCCGAAACACACACTTCCTTTATTTTCTCTACGTCAATCATCGTCTTTTTTCATTAAACGATTAGTTACCAAAAGAAAAACACTGTGATTCTGCGGCGGGAACTCCGGGAAGCGAGCGGCGGGCTGATTGCGGCGCGGCTCGGCCCCTCGCCGTCGACGGCCCTCGTCGGCTGAATGCCAGTAATCATTTGTCTGATTTGATACGAGAAGGAATGAGCTGAGCCGCCTTGATTAATGCTGATTTGGACGGACCGAGGGATGAATGCATGTGTGGACCCCCCTCCCCTCCACTCTCTCACACCACCAGTATCACCACTGCCCCCCCCCGCCCCCTCCTAAGGAGACAATGGCCCACTGGAATATTATTACACATCCACAGCCTCCAATCAGCTGATGGCTGGTTAGCAGACAGGAAGGAGGAGGGTTGTCGGAGAGCCGACCTCCGACCTGAACACACAGCCGGCCTCTGTTTGGATCCAAACAGCCAGAAAACACCCGGAAACAAACTCTGCAGACGCTCCTCCTCTTTCCTTTCACCGGCTCTGTGATCGTTCATTATCTTTAAATTATGAAACACACAGAAAACATTTTCTCTTGTCACCTGTTGGCAGCTTTTTTTTTCTTCCTGGTTTGGTGAGAGAAAGACTACAGATGGAATATTTAATCATTTCATGTTTGTAATAATGTGTGAGGAAGCAAAGAAAGACAAACATCTGGAGAGGTTGTAGTACATGATGCTGGAGCTGAAGCACAGACTTTAGGTTGAAGATATCAGGTGTGCAGTAAAGAAGCAGCACACCATCTTTACCGTCTCCACACTGTCGGTGGATTGTTTGTTGTTTGTTGGTGGTCGGCTCAGATTCGGCCCGACGTCTGACGGCGACCGTTTGTCCGACTGCCGAGCTCCTGGAGATTGTGTCTGACACCTGGCAGCTGTGACTCTTCATATTTCCAGTTTGAAAGTCACAGAGCTGCGTGAAAAAGACACGCAACACTCCGAAGGCACAAAGACACCAGAGACAGACAACAACCTTGATGCGTTTCAAATTAAAACCACGAAGATAAAAATGACAATGAAGCTCAAAAAGACACAAAATGAGCAAAGCGACTCTAAAACACACACACACACACACACACACACAACAGGTTTTCATTAATAAAGAATTAAACGCTGTTTGTTGGAAATCTGGAGGCGGAGCCCACTGCTATTTGTTTGTACTAATGTTTATTATTGCATCCTTCTGATATTATCTTGTAGTACTCGAGGTTGTGCAGGTGTATTGTTTGTTGTGCCCCCCCCCCCAAAAAAGCATTAATTCACCCATTGGCCCCTGGTCCGGACAAACCTGGCTCTTACGTTGCAGAAACACTGTGATCATTTATTCTAAATGTGAGGAACGCACGCTGCAGAGAAAAGAAAATATCACAACATATGACAAACTGTAACTGTCTGTTGATGTGGTCGCGTCTCCCTCCTCTTCCTCCTCTTCCTCTTCCTCCTCTTCACAAAATTCATATTCCATAAACCTGCTGGAAGTGTTGGATGAAATCAGAGCTGGTTTTGTTGGTGTTTGTCACATTTTCCCGCTCGCACAGATCCACGGTTCAGACTGAGGCTCAGTCAGCTGTCGGCGCCGCGCTCCGCAGAGCGAAATGAACGCCTTCATTTTTTATTCAGGAAACAACTTTGATGAAATTTGCTTTACCCAGTGGTGCTTGAATCAAAGTGCAAATCAGGGACACGGAGAGCGGGCTGCAGGTCGCTGACGGAGATGATGGAAAAGACATCTGATCAGGAAAAATCAAAGCATGGCCGCTTCGCCTCTCAGAGAGGGAATAAATTCATCCCGGCTCCTGGAGGCTGATGATCAGCTAAAAATATCTTCTTTTTTTTGTGGTGCAGAATCACCTGCATCTTGGCAGAAAACCTGCAGCAGTGTTACACGACAAACACACAATAGATTTTAAATACCTTTTCCCAACGACTCTTCTTCTCTTCCTCCTCTACTCCAAACGGCTGTAGGCGTCTCACTTCCTCCACGAGGCCGAAGTGGAGTCTCCGTCGCTCCGTCTCCGTCAGACGCTGATTTATAATCCTGTAACACAGGAAACTTCAGTGCAGGTCTCCACGTTATTTAATGATTGTTTTATTGACTGTAGCTGCCATTATTTTATTCTTCCATAAGTCCAACCAGAGACCTGCAACTGAGTCTCTGCTTTATTTACACACTGACCCCAAACTTATGTTTAGTTTCATTACATAAGAACTGACACTGAGATGAGATCGTACCTCAAATTAAAAATATATATATATATAAATCAAGACGCTCTTACTTTTCTGGCTTCCACACTGAGAAAAGAGTTTTTTTACTTCCATAATCAATTTCAATCATTGTTCAAGAAAAACCGAGACGAGAGGATTTGCTGCTTTTCTCTGACACGAGATGATGAAGGTAAAAGGTCTTTAAAGTTTGGACTGTTTCAAACGAGGACATACAAACAAACATTTGGAGACGTCACACTGGGAAATTAAAATGTTTCACTGATTTCTGAAGTTTAATGGACACAATTAGTCACCGATTGACTAAGAAAAGAAATAACTGTGTTCAAAGTGCTTTACAAGAGGAAGAAAAACAAGAGAAAGGTACGAAGCAACAAATGTAAAGTGAGAAGGGAAAGAAAAAGCCAAAGGAATTATTTGCATGAACTTTCAAGGCTTCATTTCCTTCCATTGCTGCAGGAAAACTGGAAGTTTCTTCATCCCTGAAAACTTTCCTATGAAATTTACATGATTTTATAAAAAACAAAAATGGTGGCGATCTTTGGACCGGCAGGACAAAAGCTACTGATTTACAAATACGTTTTGAGCCGACAAAAAGTATGCACTTATGATACTAAACTTTTTCATGAAACTTTTCAAAATAAGAGTTCAGTTCAGGGTGTGCAGCCATGCTAGGTTCCTGTGGCTAAGCATGCTAGCTTCATAGCCAAACAACAGAGCATGTAAGGATTATATCATATTGTTAATGAGGGAAATATCACACACACATTCAAACTCAGTCACTGATCTTCAGATCCAATTACCTGAATGTTTGGTCCACATGCTCCCGGGCCTGTTACCTGCAGATGAAGGTACACACTGTCAAGCAGGAAGTGGGAGAATCCAATCGGGTTTATATGGAGGGGAACATGGACTGTACCAAGTGGGGTGCAGTTTTTAGCTTTTAAAAGAACAACATTTTGGTAAAAATGTTTTAAGTGTATAAATTCAGTTCCTAAACTAAATGCAAATGAAAGTGTATTTCCATCCACTGTGTGAATGTGAGTCGACGGCCGTTCCTGCCGTTAAACCGCTGCAGAAGAAGAGGGGAGGTCACATGCTCCATGTAGGTCAGTGTTTATTCATTTAGTCTGTTTGCACTTTGTGGCGTGTTGTTTTCATCCGTTCCTCCTGTCAGGAAAACATTTTTGCCATATTGTGACTTTTTCTTATTAACTTCTGGTGTTTACACTGTTTTTTTTGTTTGTTTTTTTTTAACGTGCAAATTGAAGATACTCATAGAAGCGTGGAGGGAAAGTCACTGAGTGTGTCATGCCAGCATGGAAGGAATGACAGGTTTAGCCACAGTAAGTCAGGAGAGGCTGGACTGAACCGGTTCATGAGGGGTTTTCCACTGAGCGTGTCAGAGACGCAGAGCCGTGTGTTCGGCATCTGACATTAAATACCATCAAGCCACATCGTCAGATTCTCTCTCTGTGCATTTTTTTATCCACCAGACCGAAGCGGTCCGGCGTGAGGACGAGGCGGAGGCCCCGACTGAACCTGCCTCAGTCGGCTCCAATCAGCTGCCGGCTGACGGTTGTCAAAGCAACTGGTTGAAAAGGTGTTTGATGTGGGGAAACACAACAGTAAAGCTGCCCTCGCTTAACAAATGAACCAATCAGCTTCTGCCCCGACGTCTGACATGTGACAGCGCTTAGCCCCGCCCCGCCTCAACCGCAGACACGTCCAAGTGTCACGAGATGGTTTAATCTGGACTCTGTGTGTGTGTGCGTGTGAGTTTGACCAACAGAGAGAGAGTGAGACAGGAAACAGGCAGCATGAAAACAAGATGGAGGAGCTGAGGCAGAAAAAGTATGTTTGATGTAAACAGTGAGGAGAAGGAACCAGGAGGAGGAGTGGAGGAGGTCATGTCCTGCTCCTCCTCCTGCTCCTCCTCCTCCTCCCGACAATATCTGTCCCAATGACCAGCTACTACAAGACCGAGTGTCCAGCCTTGTTAGTGGCGCTATGAAGCTACAGTCCATCTTGTGGATGTGGAGGTTCAGTCTGTCACTGGACGGGCAGAACTCCGACCTGCTGGTGGCACGAGATGAAAAGCTGCCCCCAGCAGAGCACACACCTCCGCCACCGTCCTGGTTAATATCTGGATCTGCACCAAATCGTACAAACGTTTTTATCTCAACACCAAACAAATACTGTTTCCTCAGAAATGAAAGAAAATGTAAAAAAGAAGAAAAGCCCTATTTCACAGGTGATAAACAACGCCTCGCTCCGCCTCTTTTAACCGGATCAGCACCAAAATTTAACAGGTTCTCCCCTGGACCGTGACCCCTCCCTCCACCAAGTTCAGTGCAAATAGCTTCAGTACTTTTTGCATCATAATAATAATAATAACGGACGTAGCCTCCGTGACGTCACCCACAGGTTTCAGTAGCTCAGAGTGAGCCGCTCGGCCGTCGCCATCTTGCCTGGTGCCGACAGACCGGGAGAACCGGTGAGGACGCAGCAGCTCTGTGCTGGGGATGGAACCGGACACTGACAGAGACGAGGACGAGAGGGAAGCTGAGAGCGATCATGGACAACCCCCCCTCAGGATCAGGTTCAGCCAGCAGACCTCCCACCTCCACTGACGGAGCCTCCACCACAGATTCAACACAACACACAGACACTGCACATGTATGTACACATCTGTTACTGCTGCTTTATTCTTACTTACTTCTGACGTGCAGGTATTTATGGAAATGTCGGTCACTTTGACGTTCCCTCGGGGCGCATTAAGTCACATTTTATCTTACTGTTCCCTGAACTCACCTGAACCGCAGCCTGAGACGGAACAGGTGCTGATTTAAAGCTTTAATGTCTCATTTGCATTTCTTTACTTGTGTCACCTCTCTGTCTTTTCACAAACTGTGTTAAAAACTTATTGGTGACTGATGACTCATAATCTGTAGGGAGACATGATCACCATTCCTCTTTCGGAGGGAAATGTAATGAATAAATGTATAATATTGTTCCCGTGCTTTAAAAATACTGAGAGCAGCAGTCTGTTAGTGTAATTACAGTCTAATTTCCACACACTGCGTTCTAATTGAGTGAGAATGGAAGACTGGTGGAGTTTTAATGACCATGTTGTTTATCTTCAACTCTTTTCAAAGTTTAAATTTGCTTTTGAAATTACTTTTTAACATCATTTTCAATTAAAGTTGAGACATGAGCTGTGATATCCAGTTTCCCCACACGGATCATCGTCTCATCATCTCGTCCCCGAAAATAGAACAAAACCTGAAAAACATCAACAGCAAACTCAACCACACGTGCGCCTGACATTTATTCACAGAGAAGTCGACTGGCATTTTAAACCCCTCTGTTTGTTTTTCTGTTCAAACTGTACAACAGTTTTTCTAAATTATAAGAGCTGCGAAATAAAAAACTACAGTTTAAAACAAATCTAAATAAGCTAAAAGCAACAATAATGGCACAGTTACTGCATGAATTTGTTTGTACAATATAAATCTACTGTTTTCCCAATGTGTTTTTCATTTATTGTGATGTAGAATTTATCAGAAATTAACAAAAAATAGTAGCAACAGATATTTATACTTCCACGCTAACTTCCAACTGAAACCTCCATTAGCTTGCAGCTAAAGAAGCTTGGTGCTAGCGGTTAGCTCAGGGCTAGCACTTGGATTAGCTCAGTCTTGCCAGATGCTGAATCCGAATAAATTAAACAAATAATCATACAAAGACCTAGAAAAGACCAACGGCCGATCAATAAAAAATTAATGAGATGTGTAAATAAAACCATTAGGCTAGGTCTTGTTATTGCTAAATAGCTAACGTTAGCATTAACAGCTGCTTACTTACCAGTCTAGAAGACACATTGTAAGTTCAGCATTAAACTTTATTTCTTTACTCACCTACAGCTGTCTCTAGTTTGTTGTGCTTCCATTTCCATCTCTTCTTTTAATCTACCGAAGTTAGCATGCTAACCAGACAGCCCCGGACCGTCTCGTCATTTTCCAATACCAGGTCACTGCAGTGTCCAGTCTGCCATGACGTAGTAGCTGCCCAGAGGACATATTACAACCTCGTCTTGTAAATGCAACAGTGGCTGAATCTCTTGTAAATACTAGTAGTAAACAGCTGTTAATGCTAACGCTGGCTATGTAGCAATAGCAAAACATACGAATAGCTTCTGTTCTCCTGGTTGTAATTCTGAGTCAGAGATGTTAGACAGGTTAGTGTTGAGACTGAATTTGAACCCAGTTTTCTCCTTACTTTATTATTACACATTTGACCACTGGAGAGTTTTATTCATTCACCAAAAACAGTCTGTGTACTGACTGCACAGACGATAGCTGTTGCTAGCTAGCAATATAGGCTATGTGTTTGGTGTGGTTGTTAGCGTTGACAGCTCTGACTAACAAGATCCCAGAGAAGTTTCCTCCAGTCTCTCTCTCTTTGAGGTGAAGTCATAAATCCCTCATTTTAATCTTCTTCAACAACCCTGGAATTTACTTTACAAACAGCTCTTAGCTCAGCCCTCTGACCTCCGACCTCTGGGCTGGGGTCTCTGTTAGCTCAGAGCTAATGGTTTGAAGACATCAGTACAGGGCGACTGTTCTGAACACACTGGGCGGCTGCAGTGAGCTCACCTTCGTGGTGTGACAGCTTCGACAGCTCAGCATAAAACACGTGTCTGGTGGAAGCGACATGAGCCTTCACAGATTCACCTTGTGTGAAGGTGCTGCTGCATCCTGACACGTTACACTCCCACACATGGCTGCTTTTACTGCGCCGTCGGTACGGTACATGGGACCAAAGCAGCAGACGTCTAGAACCATCTCGCTGTTTGTGTTTACAAAAATAATTTCATGGATGTGACACCTGCGGTGTACAGACAGTGCTGGAAAATATTTGTGTTGATCCTTAAAGCAACTCCAGAACTAATTGTGAATTTAACCTCCAGTAAGCACACAGACTGAATTACTAATGATGCAGTATATTAATATATAGGTCCTCTATCTGAACCTTTCCACTAGGTTTTTTTAGGTTTTGCAGTTTAATTTAATTGAAATTAAATGAAAACGTATTTAATTCAATGTAAAACACTAATTTGGATTTTTCTTCACCTGGAATAAATTGCGCTAAATAAATAAAGCTTTTCATGCTATAAATGATTGTCTGTGTTCGGACCAAATGCCTGAGGGTGTGTAACGAGCTCAACAACACTCACTGACCCCTGAACGATCATGAAATCACCTGAACTTCCTAAATGTGACTCATCCGAATCGGTCTTTACTCCACCGAGACCAAACAGTGTGTAACAAAGTCATTTTCAGCGCACACTCAGTAACATCCAGACGTGTGACATCATTCAAATGTCAAAGCGCAGTAAAAGATGAGCGAGGCCGTGGACGGCGTCTGATCCGGGTACAGTCTGTCTAATTCTCCTCCACTCTGGCTGTTTGCACCTCTCCTCTCAGATCACCTCCTCATCTATCTCCATGTTCTCATTGTCTCTCCGTAAAGGTCACATCCAATCGCTTCACTCTTTTCGAAATAATTTTTGCACCTCAGCAGCCTCTGAAACACAGCGAGCACCAGAGAATGGAAAGAGGGAAAAAAAAAAAAAAACAACCTCCTGAACATCTAATTTAATTACCCCACTCTGCTTTGAATTATCACCCTATGCAGCTTATTTGAAACAGTGATTTCCTGAAGCTGTCGGAGTCGACGCAACAAGTAGTGGGACGTTCAAGTGACACCGAGAAAGGTACGAGGTGTGGAGCTCGTTCGACGTTGTCATTCGAGGACCAGGTTCATGTCTCGTACTCACATCTCAGTCTCTACATTTGATATATTTATTATTTATTCATCATTACTGTTTACCTTATGTAATGGCTAAAAAAGTGTTTAGTGAGGTCACACTAACCTTAACCTTTGACCTTTGACCACCAAAATCTAATCAGTTCATCCTCGGGTCCCAGTGGACATTTCTGCCAAATGTGAAGGGATTCCCTTGAGGAGTTCAAGATATTGCGTTCACAAGTCCAAAGCCACGTATTGTGAGGTCACGTGACCTTGACCTTTGACCTTTGACTACCAAATCTAATCAGTTTGTCCTAGTGAATGTTTGTGCCCAATTTAAAAAAGTTCCGTGCAGGCGTTACGGAGATATCGTGTCCACAAGAACTGGACGTACGAATGAAAACAATATGGCTCCGGTTTAAAAACTATAACAAACTCATTGGAATTAATAAACAAATCAAAGATTTACACAGTGATTCAGTGAACAGGCTTCATGAAGGTGAAGAACTACAGGTATGATCATGTGACACTATTGTTGTAGGTTTCAGGACCGTGAAGCAGAGCTGATACAGTCCAAAGATTTACTCAACAAGGAAAACACAAATCCAACCTGGAACAGCAAAGAATCCAAAGTTCAGAAGGTCCAAATGTACAAGAACCAAACAGACACAAAGAAATGAAGTGGAGCAGGTGACGAGACTCAGGTGCAACTGATTGAGGCGGGACAGGCAATCACAAAAGGCGGGAAACACACTGGGGCAGGAAATAAAATAAAACATGAAAACAACAAGTGAGATATTTCAAAATAAAACAGGAAAAAGTCAGAAATTAGTGTCATGCATGTAGAGTTTTGTTTACAGTGTTGTCGTGGTGACACTTCAGTATTTTCTTTACATGTTGGTTTGTTAAACATCACGCTGCTTCCTGCTAACGGCACATTATGTCTTAGTTTTATCGTAACAGGTGTAATTAGTTTTTGTTTCATATTCATTTCATAAAAGATCATGTGACTGTGCTGTTCATTCTTTATATTTGTTCTCTTGTTTCTGACGTAGCTCCCATCAGGGCTTCAGTGTTTATATGATCATAAATTGTACCTTGTGCCCAGGTAATTGCATCTTAACTGATGGAGGTTAGTTTCACCAGTCAGTTAATAGCTAACAGAGCCTGCAGCTTCAGTACTGTTGCCATGTTTACCTGCAGGTTAATATGGATATACGTTGAGCTGTGATGGGCAAACAGTCGAGGAGAACCGTCCTGATATCAACAGAAACCTGCCAGCCTCAATCAGACACAACTATTTTACGTAGCACAAGTTCAAAACAAAAAAAAATGTTTAGCTAATGAAAACTAGTAGGATATGAAAGTAATTCTCAAGAGAAAAGGTTATGTTAGCTTTCTAATTTAGCAGCTAGCAAATCTGATTGGTCGGGGGAGTGGAGTCACCCTGTGAGACACAGAGACAAAGAGTGGTTTAATTCCCCCAGTAAAGGCCGGAGCTGCATGAGAAACCAATCTGAGAGCTATTATCTTCCCTTCTCTCATCAAATTGGAAGCAGGTCTGATTTAGCCTTAATCGAGCTAATCTCCCCCGCTGCTCCTCCACAGAACTGGCTGCAGCTCAAATCATTTCCCTGCCTGAGGAAGAATATTGGTCATTTTCTTTTAGCACCAGGGCTCTTATTAAGAGCCATCTCTAATTTTCTCTCTGTCTCATTGAGGGGTTCATGGGAGGAGGAGGAGGAGGAGGAGGAGGAGGAGGAGGGGAGAGAGGAGGAGGAGGAGGAAGGGTACCGGGCGTCACTGCGGTGATTACAGTTACCTAGACGACGGTCCAGCGGTGCCCCCGGGATCGCGGCCGGGCGGGGTGATGGAGAGCAGAGGGAGAGCTGAAATTGCATTCCATTAGTGCTAATACAGAGACATTAAGAGTCTGTCTAAAGCTCGGCCGCTAACGATTACGGTCACTAATTCATCCAATCAGCTCGTGAGCAGACGCTTCATGAAGTCATAACGACCTCGCCGCCTCTCCTCGCTGG
>NW_019174820.1:1032360-1057360 GCF_002260705.1 Seriola dumerili | reverse complement strand
TGGAGATACAAGAGAGAGAGAGAGAGAGAGAGAGATGAAGACAAAGAGACGGTGGAAGAGAGGAATTGTTTGAGACGGTGACGGGGAATAAAAAACAGAGATGAAGAGGCTGAGAGGTTCTGGAAACAGAGATAAAGAGAGAGAACAATTCATGCTGCATGTCATGATTTTTCTCCAGGAAAACAATAAAAACCTAAAAACTGCTGTTCATCACGTACTGAAAAGATTTCTGCTTTATTTCCTGACGTGCAGAGATTTAAACATATACGTATATAATAGAACCTCGGTGTTACTTTCTTCCTTATATTCCTTAGATCCTCCGCCGGCCACCGCTAACGTTCAGCTCCGGTGCAGGGAGTAGTGTGTCCTATTCATAGAGAGGTCAAAGGTCAACACATGTGGAAGTCGGGTGCTTTCTTTAACCTTGAACTAAACCGCGGTCGTCAGATTGTATCAGAGGTGAAATGTCGACGCTGGACGTCAAGGAATATCGTCAATGAACGTTTACGTTTCGTGGAATCATCGATACAACTTCGCAATAACACGACACTTATCAAAGATTTATAAATGGTTTGTTGTTACATCTTTATCAAGCAAAAATAAACAATTATAAAAAAGTTTTCATACATTGATGCAGGCTCACTATTTGGCAAGCAACAGGTCAATTATAAATTACTTTAAAGTGTTAACAAGCTCACTCATGAATGATGTTTACCTTCAGGTACAGTGACACATCCACTCTGCAACTCTCAGCTTCATGTAGCAGCCTGTACAACACACAGATTCGTGCTTTGATTTGATTTGTTGAAGACTTTACCTTCATGCAGCGCACCCTTCATGCACCGCACGCTTCATGCGCCGCACGCTTCATGCAGCGCACCCTTCATGCGCCGCACCCTTCATGCGCCGCACCCTTCATGCAGCGCACCCTTCATGCGCCGCACCCTTCATGCGCCGCACCCTTCATGCAGCGCACCCTTCATGCGCCGCACCCTTCATGCGCCGCACCCTTCATGCAGCGCACCCTTCATGCGCCGCACCCTTCATGCAGTGCACCCTTCATGCGCCGCACCCGTCATGCAGCGCATCCTTCATGCACTGCACCCTCCATGCAGCGCACCCTTCAGGGATGTGGTCTGGGTGGAGGCTGGACTCTCCTGTCACATGATGTCTTGACCACGATGTTTCCTAAAGAGGTTTAATAAGAGCAGATATTATGAAACGTGTTGTTATTGAACATTTCACTGATGCGTTCAGCATCAACATCTTTGCATTATGTAATTATGTTTCCTTCCAAATGTATTTACTGTTGCAAATGACATGAGTAATCTCCAGGAGCGAGTTAGAAGCTGTTATTGTTTCATGTTTCATCACTTTGTTTTGAACAATATTACACCCCCAGACCGCAAACTGCAGCATCACTCCCAGAGGCTGTTTACAGTCGGTGATCAATATTTGTTTATTACCTACAGAGAGAGCGGCGAGAACACGTCTCCTCTGCTGAATGGATGCTGACGCGATCAAACTCTCTTGTTCCCTGTGTTTATAATTTGCAACTGTTTGTTTGTTTCTGGCGGACTCGGTCGTGTGAGGGTTAAAAACACCGTGCATCAACAATACAACACGACTGTACGTCCAGGCCTGATTCACAGGCGACGTGGGGAACCTCCCCAGACCCCAAGGGGTCCTGAAAGTCCCAGGTTCACCGCCTGTTAATTAGTTTTCGTCATTTGATTAATTGCATATTCGTTAGGGAATTTGTACCTCTTAAGTAAAATATTAACAAAGGGGGGTCGTGCACCGTTCACTCATCATGGTCAAAGCTTTGTTGCTTTAGTTTATCTCGTACTTCCTGGTGTAAATTCATCATAAAGTCGCATTTGATCAAATCATCATGAAACAAGACTCATTAATTATTTTTTGGTTTGTTGGGAACTGAACGGGAGGAAATGGAGCATTTGTTTGGGACTATTTTAAGCAGCGGATTAATCCACAAGAGTATTTGTAGCAGCAGGTAGGTGCGTGCGTGCGTGTGTGTGTGTGTGTGTCTCACTGGTGTGTTTTAATAGTTTCTGGAAACAATGGAGCTCCACGGCTCAGAGGACGAGGACGTCAGGCTCCTGATTCTTACAGATTTGCCTTGATGCACGTTTGTTGACTAAAAGAACAAACGCTCACTGTGAGTTTATTCATCTTTCCAGTGTTTTGGTGAAACTGTGGCAGAACTGACAATAAAACCCTTAAAATGTGACAGTGAAAGGAAGACAGAGAGACATGAAAGGTAAAAGGAAAAAAAGAAATGAATCAATACAGCAAGAAGGATGAGGAAAGAGAGAAAGGGAGTGAAAAGACAGAGAGAGAGAGTAATGAAGCGAGAAAACGAGAGGGAGCGAGAGACATATGGTGGCTGGTGGATTTGCAGACTTTTATGCCTGGCGGCGTCGAGCTTGCAGCTCGCCTCGGCGCTCTGAATAACACGGGAACACAACATGTAAAAATAGAAATAAAAGGTAGAGACAATAGAATCAGGCAGCAGCGAAAAAGTAAAAGCAGCAGCAGCAGAAAAAAAAGCAGCTCACGGAGCGATGGAGATGAATACAGATCTGAGGGAAATGTACATACAGGTCTGTGTGTGCAGACTATAATGTCAGCTGCGAACACAATGGAAGAGCGAATGGAATAAATATAATGATCCATCCACTGAACAAAGAAGAAAGAGCGGGAATTAAATTAGGAATTAAAAATAAATAAAGGTAGATTTAAAACTAAGCAGCAGCAGTTCTAGAGAAGACTACATGGAGATTAATTGTATCTTAGCTGATGTTTACATCGATAAACACACTAAGAAATATAATCTTTGAATTAATCACAGATAAAATGGGATTAACTGAATATCACAGCAGGAAGAAAAGGGATTTTGAAAAGCTCAAACTGCAGCAGTAAACAAAGAAAACACAGACTCACTGTGCTTCCGTTTATATTTACTAATTTAACACTTTAACCAATTTAACAGTTTGGTAACGAATTATCATTTTTAAAATTACTTTTCACATGTGTATCTAGTGTTTAAATGGCAAAGTGAAATAAAATCTATATTAAAAAAAGAAAAACAGAAAAATAAAAGGAAAACTAACAAAACAATATCAAATAAAATAAAATTTAATAACAATGGATATTTTCGTTTCATCTATTTAATTAATTTCATCTGAAATTTAAGGATAAATCTTTTGAATTATGCATCTCGTGTGTTAAAGGTGCCAACAGACACAAAACGTGGATATTTAACAGCAACAACAGCAAGAAATGAAGAATAAATAATCTATTAAATAACACTGAAAAAAAACATATAAATAATAATAAATGAATATGCAAACTGGTCTTAGCTATAAATGTGGTGTGGCATTGATCAGTGCTGTGCACCAGTCTCTGGATTTAAGAATTAAATGGTTTATTTTATTTATTTGTTTAAAAATGAAGAGAAAGAATCAACAGAAATTGGGTAAAAATTACAAAATGATAAAAAATTGAAAGTTGATGCAGCAGTAGAGGTAAAGAAATAACCAGGATAAATACCTAAGAAATATATATCACATATGTGTCGATAGTATTATGTTTATTAGTGTATTTAATTGAAATCATCTGAAATGACTCCTCTGCTCTTTGTCTTTCTTTTTGGATTTATTCTTTTTCGGGGATTGTTGGAAAAATGAATCTTCTTGCTGATGTTCATATTAACCACGACGTCACTACAAGTAATAAATATGTGCATTTCTTTTTTATATATATTTAATCTTAAACTTTTTCAGATGAACCTATTTTAATCTCCTTGTTAAAGCTGCGTAGACGTGTCTGGTCCGACCTGAAGGTTCTCATGAATGCAGCTTTAATTCCCTGTTGAGAATTCATTGTACATGCTATAGAATAATTGATGAGGTGTTATATGTAGGTTTCTTTATGGTTTAGTAGCTGCCTCAGCAGGCGGACGCTTAACGAGAGTCTCAACACAAAGAATGTGGTTTTTTTTTCTTCTTCAGCCGAACAGACCGAAGCTTCTTTCTGCTCAACTGAACGAAAAGAGACGCAGGAAGGATCGAGCTGTATGTAGAAATAAAACTGTAAAATAGATTTAAATAAAGAAAAAAAACAGCTCTTAGTAGAGCGTTAATAATGTCAAATGTGGTTATTTGGGTAAATATAATTCAGCTTTAGTTCTTAGTTTATTTATTTGATAGGGACAATGCAATTTAACAGAGATTCAAAACAAGGCATGGAAATAATGTGTTGCACAAATTTACCATTAAAAATATTTTATAGTGTAACCTTGTCACACACCTGCTGCTCCTGTTGATAATAACAAAGACGGCATGTTACTTTAAAATTAACTGCTGTTTCATTAAATGATGAAAAATCCATAGAAATGAATAAATTTGGGGATAAATACAAATACTTTTATTTATTGATTATCATTGTTGCCTTAAAAAGTGAAATGTAAACATACATAGTCATAGTATGTAAACAGGTTTTTAAAACCTTCAAATTTACAAACCAAACAAACAAATAAATAAAACAGAAATGTAATTATTTAATAGCTTACTATTTATATTGTATTTTATTTTTTTATTTGTTATAAAAGGGAACAATTGTTCATTTTAACTAAAGTCTCAGCTACTTGTATTTATTTAATTGTTTTTATTATTATTATAGTTATAATTCAAAGTGATGCCATTGACAAAATAATGAAATATAATTTGCTTTATTGTTTGTAACATCCTGGCACATGGTCATCAATTATTTACATATAATTCATATTAGTAATTATTTGTTTTTTCCATTATGAACAAGTTGGAAAAACAACATCAGTATTAGTCACAATAACTTTATTATTACTATTAGTTCTTTACAAATATTCAGACATATAATAATAATAATAATAATAATTATTATTATTATTATTGATAATAATAATAATAAACAAGGTGACATAAAGCTTATTTGGCTGATATTACTACTGTTTTAAACCTGATTTTTATAATAATAAGAAAATAATAATAATAAAAACGAGAATAGTAATTAGTACAATAATTATTTATATATATATAGATTCAGTGCATGTGTTTTAATTTACAATTCATGGAGCATTTTTGTGATTGTAATGTTTATTATTTTCTACACTGTGTATAAGATTTTACATATTTTCCATAATATTTTATAATATAGGTGTAAATGGTGCAAAGTTATTTTACTAAAATGTCAACCATCATAATCAAATAATAAACAGCAGCTCGTGGATTAAACTGAACTGAGATCAAATGAATGAACTTGATTTTGCTCAATAATTAACAATAAAACAAGTTGTTTTATTTCTGCATCAGTTTTCAAACGATTCGATTTTGGTATTTCTTGTTATTTTTATTCTGTAGATGTGAATGTGAAGACAAAGAAGATTCAGTTCAGTTTCTCTGCATCTGCTTTGATTCAACAGCTCATTTACACACATGACAGGCTGCACCGTGTGTGTGTGTGTGTGTGTGTGTGTGTGTGTGTGTGTGTGTGTGTGTGTGTGTGTGTGTGTGTGTGTGTGTGTGCTACACCGGTGTGAAAACATGAAGCCTCTGGTATCGAAGAAACAAACTGAACACAGTGTCTGATGTTTGCAGTTTTTTTTTAAAACTCTTTTAGTTAAAATCCATGTCCCTGTTTCCCGCCACACTCTTCTTCTGCTTTGACCCTCTGTCACATCCATGGTTCATATTTCTGACGTCGGGGTGAAATCAGGAGGATTTCAGCCTCGACTGATCCTGGTTTCTCTTCAGTGGATTCACAGAGTCTCTAAAATAATTCAGTTTTTTGTCTTAAACCCGCCTCTCCCTCTCCCTCTCCCTCTCCTCCTCTCTCTCTCTGTCTCTCTGTTTTTTTAATTGGCATATAGGGAGGCTTGTTTGTTTTTGTTGTCTGCTGTTTCTTAAATGTGTGTGTTCGTGTTCATGTGGCCCCCGGTGTCCCAACAAGCACCGCGGTAGGTGTTGGGAGGCGCTTTCGGCGGCAACAAACACACACAATAAAAACAACATGGGAAACACACACACGAAACACACACACACCACAAAATAGATGACAATGACAGAAGTACACACACACACACACACACACACACACACACAGGGACAGAAACACACAAAGATGACAATCATGCACAAGACTTGTACCCTGGGAAATTAAACACACACACACACACACACATACACACACACACACACACACACACACAACCGAGAGACAAAATATAAAAAAGAAACACAAAAAAGACACAGATCATCACAGAAATCTCTCACACACACACACACACACACACACACACACATACACAAAAATAGTGTAAGTGAGAGTGAGACACACACACACACACTCAGATGAAACCAGTTGCCTCTCATGGGGCGCCATCTTGTGGCGACATGGACCAACAGAGCCAACACACACACACACACACACACACACACACCTGCAGATGCAGTGTGTGTTGCTGGTTTTGTAACGTTATGAAAACAGTGTGAACACAATATAAAAAACCTGAATGACTTTGTTTAATTAGAGACATAAACTGTAAAATGAAACATCACTGTGTTTGATGTCGTCACACTGACCTGGAGTGAAAGTGGTTGTTGTGAATTACAAGTGAAAAACATGTCAAAGTCATTTATTTTACATTAAATATATCTCTAATATTTACTGGTCCTGTCACTGTGGTAAATATTATTGTCTCACTGTCAAAATAAAAGCACATTTTTTGATTACTTTTTATTACTTTGTGCTTCTCTGCTGATTATACTGATCTGCTGGACATTAGTGTTTCTATTTTACAAATGTTTTATTTACATTTTATTACACAATTAAATAAAATAAAAACTGAAATAACTACAATTTGTATTGAATATATCCAGTAGTAGCTGTGTGTAAGTAGTGCAAGTCAAGTAGATCATTTAATGCACGTAAGTAGTAGTAATGGTATTAGTAGTATTACTGATAGTAGTAGTAGTAGTAATTTCAGCAGTGGTGGTAACAGCTATTACACTATTGGTGCTTCACTAGCAGCAGTATTAGAGGTAGTACTAGGAGTTAATCAATAAAGCTGCACTGTAAAAAAAAAAATCCTAATTTTACGTAAAATAACTAAGTTTTATAACAGTAATTTTCTGTTTTTTAAAATTGTGAACAAAAGTCTGTAAAATGACAGAAATGATGTGAATTAACAGCCAAACTTGTATTTTAAGCATTATGCCAATAATAATGAGTTACATTTATTTCCCATTTTTGTAAAGACAAATTACTGTATTATTTATACTGTATTTTTTCAGCTTTCTTAAATTACATACAAATCTGTGTAAAATGACAGTAATTATCTGTAATTAAAAATGTAGCTTGTTATTTTAAAGGTTAATGTCCATACGAACAATTTAAAGATCCTCTGTAATTTCAGGGTGAATCTTATTAGTTTTACATTTATGTGACTTCGACATTCAAACTTTGTAATTCTGGATGAAATGTAACAAACTTTCTTTCATCACATCAAACATTCAAACTTCAAACAAACAAGTTTGAAGTACTGGAATGTATCCCAGCATGCACTGGGAGGAAAGCAGGACAATGGTTTATCACACAACAGTCAAGCTGTCAGACTGTTGCTCTGTCCTCACTGAGCTATGAAGTATTATTTTACATCTCTACTATAATTTATACTTGTTACTAAATAAGATTTATCCACCTCTTTATGATGCAGACTTGTCTTGTGACAGTGAAGTTCACCTGCAGCTTCATTCACAACTGTATTCTAGTTTTAATTTGTCAGTTACAGTTGATTGTAAATTGTTGAAATTAATGCAGTTTTAATGTAAAATAAAGTTTCTTATGAAGCTTTGCTTTGTTGATGGTTTTTATGGAGCGTGTCTGGTATGAATTTGAACAGTAGCAGCAGCACAGTATAGAAATCACAACACACTGAGGTTTTTCCTGAATCTGTAATTAATCAAAGACTTTCTATGTTGCTTTAATCAACAACAAACATGATAGAAATGTTTAAATGTGTCCGTCCTTCAACAGTGACAACACAGGATCTAGAGACAGATACTAGAGTTTGTGCTTTTCTAATTTGTCTTATGAACTTACCAATTTAAATAACAATGAAAACACTGATTCACCAAAGTGACTGTTAGATTCATCATGAGGCAGATGGTAAATATGAAGAAACATACTCAGTACAATTTAATCACAGGTTTATTTATTAAACACCTTTTCAATGACAATGATGAAGTTGTGAATAAAACTAATGAACATGAGCTGTACTACACTGACAACTGCTTCACAATCTGAACTGTCAGTGTTCAGTTCACACTAAAGAGTGTGTGAGGTGAACACATCCGTCTCTGAGGTCACAGCATCACATCTATGAAGAGTCTGGTTTTGCTCCAGGTTGCAGTTCTGGTGGGTCAGTTCCATCTGTTTCCTACTGAACACCGTTTGATGTTAAACTGGTCGATACTTTCAGCTGTGAAGGTGGTGACTGTGCTAGAGCTGAACACATTCTGCTCTTCACATGTTGTTACTGTCATCCATCAACAACAGTAGAAATGAAGTAAAAGGCAAGAAAGTGAATCTGTGAACACTGAGGACAGAGAATAATAAACAACTAGAAAACTCCTGGAGAACTTTTGAATGTTGCTGCTGCTTAGTGCGTTCAGGAATTTTCAAGTTTCATTCATGTCGTAGAGACTCGTCCTGACACTGACCTCAGTCACTGCAGCTGTCCCTCAGAAAGCCTTTTGAAGCTGTGACGACTGAACACAATAACCTCACACTGATGGTTTCAACACAAATGTGTCCCCACAACCACAGCAAGACATGTATACACACACGTACATGTATACACACACGTACATGCCCTAACAGAAGTTGATCTGCTATAAAGCTATACCACTACATCCCCATATAGACGATCACTTCTAAGATCAAACTTTTATGACCTATGACCTCTTACCATGTTGAGACTTTTATTTTGAAGGTTAATTCATATCACGGAGATGGTGGTTGTGTGTTTCTGTCTATATCGGCATTTACGTCGCCATGGTTACTCAAACCGCTAAGAAAAGGTCACAGCACACCATTCCTGATCAAGTTGCACGTACCGATATATTGTTTTCTCAACCGATGCCCATCCATCCACTGCACCACAGCACATGATGTGAGCTGCAAGAATAAAAGAAAGCACACATTACACATGAATCCTCACATACAGTAACAGCATTGTGTCCAATGGAAACTATTTACAACATTTTTACCAGGGAAACAGTCAGTGTCCAGTCTTTGCACTGCGCCGTCCTGAATGCAGTTTAAGGATATACAGTAATTAAAAGAAAAGAAAAAAGAACAGTTCAGTTACCGTCTTTGTCATCTTTGAATATATAAACTTCTTCAGCCGTAGCCGCTGTCCACGACCTCCTCAGCAGCAAACAGACACACGGTCCGAGAGCAGCTGCTGAACATAGTGGAGCATTAAGAAGCTAAAGACACAGATTTCCCTCAGGAGCTGGTGGAGACCAAACACAGAGCTAAAAGAGAGGGAACACTGACTGAGATCACCATGAGACATCAGCTGACACAAACACCACTCCAACTGCAACAAATCAAATATAATAATTATAAATAATGTCAATTAAACATTAGAAATGAAGATAGAAAACGTTGTCCTGTCTTCTCTTCATCTCTTCCCTCCACTCCTCCACAGTCTTTCCACCAACAGTCACAGTGTGACACACCTGCAATGTGAGTGAGGTCAGTGTCAATCCTTGTGGGTTGGACACACTTGCTGCAGATGTATGACGTTGGCAGCCGGAGGGTTTTTCCTCCAGGCAGCGGCCCCCGCTCTGCCACAGCAGCTTCAGGTCACCTTCCTCTTCCTGTAGGCTCTGGTCCTGGGTACAGGTAGTCCAGGCAGAGGAGGTGGATGAACAGAAGAGGGGACAAACATGTGATAGGACAATTCCTTTAGATCATACAAGTTCTTTACATTCAAACATGTCAGGTCTGTTGTGTGTGTATAATAAATTGTGAGGATAGATATGAATATGCAAAAATACAGTATGGATATTATGAAATGTAAATGCAAGGAAATGAAGGGTAAATAACTAGAGGTGTGATAAGAACTTAATGTACACACACTAAATCAACAACAAGTTGAGTAATACAAATATACTGTAAAATACATAACCAATATAGGCAGTGGTATATTCATTATTAAGAATCAGCAGTATGAACATGTATACACTGTGGGTCTGATTTAATCACAGTGGTATAGACAAGTCTTACTTTTAAAAGTGAATGATAGCATGTTACTCACCTAGACCCTTCTCACTGTCTGGACTCTCTGCTGTTGGTGAGACAGGTGGAGGCGGTATTGCATCTGTACTGGCTCAGGTCCTGATAAAGACAGAGGGATGCTGAAATCTCCTGAGAAATGTAAAGACCTAGTGCACTTTCAATCATGGCTGATCTCCTAACAGTAATGTAAAGTGGTTACAACATGGTGAACCGATCGACGTGTATTCACTCGGTCTACTGGGTCCATACAATCTCAAGTTACAGTCATCAGTTACAAAATGAGCCTAAAGGTACTGATGTCACTAGCTGGACAACAGCCGAGAGCAACAGACACAATCCTAGTAACCGCTAAAACGTCTAGCATTGATGCTACTCACCAGGCTAACAGGAAAGTTTTGAGCTCGGCATCAAACTGCATCTCTTTACTCTCAGGAGCCGTCTCCAGCGGTGGAAAGCCACATCGAGATTTACTCATGTTGCTTCTTTTCTTTGCCGTTGAACGTGGTTTCTTGTCGGGAGCGGTCCTTCGGGATGCAGATGAATATCGTCTTTTAGGAGGTTCAGCCATTCCTGTGTTTCTGTGATGCTAACTTCAAGCACTGCCAGAAGTTGTTCTTCTTCGTGGGACTGAGACCAGACTTGACGCGCCACCGACTCACACAGCGTCTAGCGTCACAAAGTGGTATTAGAACACAGGACAGGTCGGGGCTGGCTGGTGCGCATGCGCATTTCAGTAGATAACTCTGAAATACAACAGATGGAGGTCTTGATCATGACATCATCACTGTGGCTGCTTCACACGCTGTTGATCGTGTTAATTCATTAATTCATTTTTTGAACATTTTAAACTAAAGTTCTGGCCACATCTTAAATTGCACCTTTACAGCACAACCACCAAAGCTGACATTTAAAAGTAAAGCTACATGTTCTTTGTCCACATTGCAAACCAACTTACAGTTTTTACAGTTAAAACAAAGACATTGAGCTTAACTTGACTGATATTGACACATTTGATGCATACAAGACATTTTTATTTGCTTTGACAGTATATAATTCTATGCTTGGATTATAAAATACAATCATGCTTTCCCTTATACTTACATTCAATTTGTGATGTACAAATGTTTGTATTTGTCCATTTTGCATTCAGGCCAGTAGATGTTGCACTGTTCACATGAAGCATCAAGATATAAACCCTTTGTGGAACCACTTTGCTGAGAAAGTAAAACCTCCGACGCTGTGGGACTCACATCCAGTACCAGGCAGTTGATTTCTGCAAGCAAAGAAGATACAACAGCCCGGGAAATTAAGTATTTCACTTACTGACTGTGGACTGCTCACAGAACCAGGTGTCAGTTCACTGAAGCCATGTTGGTTTCTAGCATCTGTATATCGCAGTCATGGGGCTGTCTCCTCAGTCACCGTATGTTGGCAGTCTTTATGTTATGACCCAGCTAGGGGAAAAGGGAAGCAACATAAAACCAGGTGTTATTGGTAAATCAAATTTACTTTTTTAATTTATTGTGTAACCAGGAGGGTAAATAATTAAACAAAAATACAAACAAAGCAAGAGGATAACTGAAGTAGGGGAACAGGATCCAACAAAGAGCCTAACTATGCGATTCTAACCAACCCAAAAACACTAGAAGCAGCACCCCTGTTCCTAATGTGTCCAACAGTCTTTTTCTAAGGGTGTGATGCACAATCAGTATTTTAAACCTAGCCCAGTCCCCAACAACCACTACCAGCATCTCAAACCAAATCACAAATTACACACAAATGTTCACAAAGGCGGTACAGAGGCGAGCTGCGTATCATGTCAGCCGCCACTAATGATGTGTGGCCGGGCTCTTAAACTCTCTTCCTCTGATGCTGAAACAGCAGCAGCTGTGGTGAGGACTGACAGGATCGTTGCTGCACCAATAGGAGAAGCCGTGGAGTTGGAGGCTCCTCCTCTCTGCTCCGACAGGGACAAGTAATCCATTAGTTAGTGTTAAAATGCCCGAGCTTTGTGCAGCAACAGGCTGTAATAACAAGAACAATTGTAGAGAGAGTCTTTGCTCTGCACGGCTGCCTACACCTGCTACCTGACCGCAGCAGACTCCTGGATACACGGTACGAAGTCGCTGCTAACACAGTTAGCATTCATAATTCAAGGTAAACTTTATATCTTAGTGTTAAAATAATCTTAGTAGCTAATTGCATACATGTCCACATTTGGTAAATATCACATATATGAGGAGAAAGCTTGTAATATTAGCTGAAGTTACTGTGTGTAAGCTAACTGTGTGGTGTAACCGCTTGTATTAAAACCATAGACCAAGGGAAAACATGTTATAACATGTTTTAAAATGAGTTCTACAAAGCGAAGGTGACGTTACTGAACTTAGTGTTAACAGAGACAGCGGGTTGTCAATGTCGGTAAGTCACGGTCACTAAACGATCCCGTTATTACAGTGAACTGTCGTGTCTGGACGAGCTGTTAAAGAGCAGAGCAGCGGACGTGTGTGTCGTGTTTGTTCATATTAAGTTCGGTTCAGTGTTAGTCGGCTAGTTTCCAGCTCTAGTTCATTTCATTATTGATGACAGGAGTCAAAACATCTGTTGGAATGATTCTGTCTCTGTCAGAATAAAGAACATCACTGAGAGCTGAGAACCATCATGACATGTGCACCTGCACAATGACACCAAACTGAGTATTAGTTTCTATTCTATTGTTATTTCATGTAAAACGGTTCAGCAGACTGTTGATTACAACTAAGCTGAGGGAATAATGTATTTTCAGATATCTATGATCATCTAATCAGAGAGCTGTTTCTTTTGTCTTTTTCTCTGTACTCTACAATATGATATTGATATGATTTCTCTCTATTATAATGTTTTTTTCCATCCAGCCAAGGTCTGGATCTTTGGGGACACCTACAACCTCTTGCAGCAATGATGGAGGCCCTGCACCACCTCCACCTGCAGTGTCCACACATGAAGATCTTCTCTTCCCAAACATACACACAGTGTCTTATATGATAATATAGTATTTTTTAATGTAACACTTGTGGCCATAACATTGTTCAGTCTGATCAGCTGTGCTCTTCCTTGTTCCCTACACCCTCACTGTCGTATTACACTCTCTGCCCCATGTCAGACATACAATCACATGACTTTTGGACTCCACTGTAGCTGTAACAAACTGTCAATAGTTTAAAACATTAGAGTTCATATTTCATAGTCCTCAGCCATTATAGTTAATATCAGTGTGCTGTTCCAACAGCATCACTTATTTAGAGGGAGATTGTTACTGGAGCAAATAAATATTAACTGTCTCACACATTAGGACTCATGATGAATAATGATTATACTTGTTACTAAAGATTCTGTTGCTGTTGATTCACCTACTTCTTTTTATTAAGCAAACTTACGTATGACAGAGAAATTCAGCTTTAACCTCATCCACAACTATTTTTTGATTTTAAATATATAGTTGATTGTAAATTGTACACTACAGTATTTAATTAATCCATTTATTATTCTTTTATACATGTTTCCAGTGTTGTAAATTGTTTAAATTAATGTAGTTTATAATGTCCAATAAAGTTATTTATGAAGCTCTTGCTTTAACTTTGTTGATGGTTTTTATAGAACACATCTGGTATGAATCTTCACAATAGTAACACATACAGCATTGTGTGGCTATTTCTATGTTAGCTTTAATCAACAACATAAATACTAGAAATATTTAAATGTTGTCTGACAACACTGACAATGAAGGATCAAAAAACATGCTGATGTTAATTGGTAAATACTTTCACCTGTGGAGGTGGTGACAGTGCTAGAGATGATCCATCACTTAACCACAGTTTAATATTTATAAATTCTGATCTTAAAAGTGTTGCTACCATCACCTGTCAACAACAGCAAAAATGAAGTTGCAGGTAAGAAACTGAACCTGTGAATACTGATGACAGAATAATAAGGATGTCCATGCAGTCTCCCTTCTCCACAACCAGGTGAATGGAAACAAATGGGCTGCTCTGTACATGAGGTCCTCCTTCTGTTGGCACAGATCACTCAGTTTTCACAGTGTGGAAACCTTTCAAATGACAATAAAACACAAACACTTGAGTTAAGATGCGGTGGATCACAGTTAATCACAAATATCGATCAGCTGTCAGGATAGGTGCATGAATGTCTGCTTCAGTTGAGGACTGGTTTGAGTATGACTATGAGTGGATTCACTTTATTAAAGGAGTTTGATCATAATAAATTAGGAAAAATCTTTAAAATAAGTTTTTCTCTGTAGAAATATTAATGAAACTTTTTGTAAATTTTTTTTTTTTACACTTTATTTGAATTAGGATATTTTACTTTTCTACGGTTTTTGTCATTTGACTGTTTTTTTACGATTGTTTTTACAGTGTGTAATTACAATGCTCTAATTCTACCTTCTTAATTACTACATACACCAGGATCACCAACATCAGCAGTAGTATTAGTATTAGTAGTAGTATAGTATTGGTAGTACTCAGAGTACTAATACTGGGCCTTGTGGTACTTGTAACAGTAACATTAGCAGTAGTTACAGTTGTAGTTGCTGTACTACAAACAGGAGTAATAGTAGCAGTTGTAGCAGTAGAAGTAGTAACCATGTAGTATTTTGAGTCTTAATACTTCTATTATAGTAGTAGTACTGATAGTAACTGCAGTGGTAGTAGTAATATTAGCAGTACAGTACTGCAGTATTAAGGGTACCATCAGTAGTGCAGGGGGAGTAATATACAGTTATAATAGTTAGTTTGTCTAATATAGCTAATGTAAGACTGCCACTCTGTATTTGATATCCGTACATGGGAGAAGGATCATTCTCCGGCGTGCAATAACAATAAATAATAATAAATAAATAAAATAAAAATAAAAACATTAAAACAGATGATTGTGAATCCCAAATCAGAGTATTAATGTGCTGCAGTGTTTTGGATTCAGTGAATCCTGAATAAATGTACAACTGTTAAAACTGCTACAGTAACGTTAGCTTGTCAGTTTATCAGCCAACATTAGCTTATCAGTGATATTAGCTTATCAGTGAACATTAGCTTATCAGTGACATTAGCTTATCAGTGATGTTAGCTTATCAGTGATGTTAGCTTATCAGTGAACATTAGCTTATCAGGGACGTTAGCTTATCAGTGACGTTAGCTTATCAGTGATGTTAGCTTATCAGTGATGTTAGCTTATCGGTGAACATTAGCTTATCAGTGAACATTAGCTTATCAGTGAACATTAGCTTATCAGTGATGTTAGCTTGTCAGTGACGTTAGCTTGTCAGTGACGTAGCGCAGACGCCACAAATATCACATCAATTCAACAGCGAGCTTGGAATCTGATTGGTTGCATTAAAATTTATTTCATCGGATTCTAATTTGCTCAAATTTTTATTAATTAATTTTTTTGATTGATAAATCAATTAATCAACATCTGATCATCAAAACACTATAATAATAATTACACTGTAAAAAAAAAAAAAACACCACCATCCAGGAGAGCTTATAATTATTGTATCACTATGAATGTGAGTCAAATGACAGCAAACACACCTTTGAGTTGTTTTAAAATCTCTTTATTTAAACATGATCAGGAGAAAAATACAATCTTTGAAGTTCCTGCAGACAGCGAACACCTCGTGAAAACTTCAGGCAGGTGGTTCAGAGCACAGATGCCAGAGGAGTGAAGCTACAACACGCCAATTGACACATACTGTATATCGTATTTTCTAACCCGCACAAATAATAAAATGTGGTTGTGTTTTATTTGTTTTCTTTTTGGAGGGTTTATGTTCGGGACCTTTTCTTGGCCAGTTCTTTTTTTCTTTTTAAATGTAAACTCACAACGTTCCTCTTCAGCCTGGCTTTTAATTGAATATGGCTTATGGACATTAGTCACTTTCTTTTATTCACTTATTTAGTTTAAATTGTATTTTGTCTGTTTTTATTATTAATGTTCTTATTTTATCTTTTTAAATCTATTTTATTGTGTCTCATTGTCGCATTCTGACTTGATTAATCCATTTTTCTTTTTAGCTCATCAGTCTGTGAAGCTCTTTGAACTGCACTCACCTGTATGAAAAGTGCCATACAAATAAAGTTTGATTGATTGATTGATTGATTGATTGATTGATTGATTGTTGAGATAGAGACCCCTCTGGCAGCCTGTTATCTCAGTAGGTATAGAGAGATGTAGATAACATGTATACATTAGATAAATCAAGCTTTGTAATTTAAAAATATGAAAACAAAATGAGACAAAATCTAACATTTGTTGCTGCCAAACTCATTTTTCTGAAGGTTGAAGATATTTTTTGTTGTACAGTTGTGCAGCAGCAGTGTGTAGTCTTACACACACTCACTAATTAATAAATATCTGTAAATGAAATCAAATATCAGCAGATTTCTTCCAAACGCAGCGTAAATGCTGACTGAATGTTCAGTAAAAGATAATGACTGTATCCACGACGCTGCCATTAAACCACTGAAGAAGAAGAGATGATTCAAAGATCCAGTCGAAGCTCAGATGATGAAACCATGTGGAGAACAAAATGGAAATCTGACACTTGTTTCCTCTTAATTGTCGAGTCTGAGGTTTTTTTGTTTTTAATTTATAACTTCTCCACCTTAGCCGATGATAAAATCTTTTTTTGTTTCTTCCTTTTTTTCCCACCTTTTTAAGTTCAAATTGAAAAAGTTCTTGAAAACAGGTGGATGGAAAAGCAGCTGTTGGCAGGGCGGTGTATGATATTTGATTTTCTTCAACTCATGTTTGAAACCTGTTGCCCTCTGTTGAGCCCGTCGTCTGTTTCCTGGTCACCTGATCCTGAACCTCACCTTTCCTTTTACTTCCTGTAAACACCTTCTGTATCTGCTCATCACCCACAACACACACACACACACACACACACACACACACACACTTGCACATACAATTATAAAACAAGTATTTAAACAAATGCTTGATAATTCGCCTCTTTACAAAGAAAAAAACAAAGAAGACTGAACGCATCGACCAGAGAGAGAGAGAGAGAGACAGAGACAGAGAGAGAGAGACAGAGGGAGAGACAGAGAGAGAGAGAGAGAGAGACAGAGGGAGAGACAGAGGGAGAGAGAGAGAGAGACAGAGGGAGAGACAGAGAGAGACAGAGGGAGAGAGAGACAGAGAGAGAGAGACAGAGGGAGAGACAGAGAGAGAGAGAGACAGAGAGAGAGACAGAGAGAGAGAGACAGAGGGAGAGAGAGAGAGAGAGAGACAGAGGGAGAGAGAGACAGAGAGACAGACAGAGAGAGAGAGACAGAGGGAGAGACAGAGAGAGAGAGACAGAGAGAGACAGAGGGAGAGAGAGACAGAGAGAGACAGAGGGAGAGACAGAGAGAGAGAGAGACAGAGGGAGAGACAGAGAGAGAGAGAGACAGAGAGAGACAGAGAGAGAGAGACAGAGAGAGAGAGAGACAGAGAGAGACAGAGGGAGAGAGAGACAGAGGGAGACAGAGGGAGAGACAGAGAGAGAGAGAGACAGAGAGAGAGACAGAGGGAGAGAGAGACAGAGAGAGAGACAGAGGGAGAGACAGAGGGAGAGACAGAGAGAGAGAGACAGAGAGAGAGAGACAGACAGAGGGAGAGAGAGAGGGAGAGACATGAAGAAGTCAAGGCCATGAAGGCTTCAGAGAAACAGCCCTTGGTGTTCAGATCTGCAGCAGTATCAGATACGTGCCGTTCTCCTGCGTCTCTGTGGGACGAGATAAAAATGTGGCATTTCAACTTTGCTTTGTTTATCGGTAAACAGACGCCATGCGGAGGGAGACAGTTGTCACGACAACCACGGCGCGCTGACGGAGAAAAAGATCTTACAGGAGGAAGAAACAAAAACACCTTCTACAGGTCACGAGGAAAATGAAAGTTGGTCCCTTTAACTAATAAAGTGCCGCAGCCGAGTTCATGATGTTGTGACTTCTTCTTCTTCTTCTGGGGCTTCTGTAGCTGAGGAGCTAATGCTAACAGCTGACCTGCCAGTAACATGGTAGAGCTAGACTGAAATGATCACAAGCCAACAGGTGTGATAATACAGACATGGAGCATATGACGTATCTGTCCCTATATCAGTGAGAGATATATTATTATTACATACATCCGCTGATATATGAAGATGTAAGTTCACAACATATATGACATACCCATCGTAAAATTTGTATTTGTGCATATATTAAAAATATCTATATGATGAATTTTTATATATTCTTATAATTTAATTTATATATGCAATTTAATTAAAACAACATACATATAAAAATTGTATATATATATTTTTTGGTTTATATTCTAAACTGGGAGAGTGGTCTCAGACTTTTGGACCACACTGCGTATATGTGTATATGTATGTAACATATGTCTAGCATACATACATACATATTTGTATGGACTAGATATATATATGTCAATATATGAAATTGTTTCAGTTCCTTGTCGTTTCATCTATAATTTTTACATGCGTTTATTTTATATGTTCATATATTTCATATATGGAAATGTAATATATGTACATATATTACATTTACGTATGTGGTTTTCAGGTGTTTTTGTTTTTCACAAAATACAAAATAAATGAAACCCTGGTGATGAAAAAATTGTTGGATAACTGTTGATACAGAAAAATACTGACAAACTAAAATAATGGCGTTTTTTTTTTTGTTTTTTTTATTGGCACTGATATTTGAGCGATTGAGGATTTTCACATCCATAAACAGAAAAACACCTCAGAGTCGTCCGTCGCCATGGTGACTCATGAACATCATTATTTTGGATATCTCCTTTTGGAATGAAACCCTGACTCACTGCTGCTCTACAAAGGAAAACAGCAGGAACTCTGTTTGTACTGTGAACGTCAGACGTCCTCAATAAAGTTTCAATCAAAATATTGAAAAAAAAGAACAGAAAACATTTATAGCTTTGAATAATTAACACAACTCAAAAGAACTTGCGGTCAGGGCTGAAGATAAACGCTGATGATGCTTTTCTTACGTCTGTGGCGAACCAGATTTTAGTTTAGTTACATTTTTAGTTTTTCATTAAAAACAATAATAATTCTAATAATAATAATTCATTAAAAATGGAAGGCGACTTGTAGCAGGGAGAATAAATGCAGGTCGGTGCAGGAGGAGACCCAGCACCTGCTCCTCTGCATCACAGGTATCACCTCATCAATTTATCAGTTTACAACTTAGAGAAACTTTTCTGTCTTTTCATCTTTAACAGATTAATTCACTGAGCAGCTCAGAGGCTGCAGCAGCTGCCGCCATCTTTTAAGGTGGAATGTTTTCTTGAGCGTTACTTGATGTGTGATTGACGTTTGGAAATCAATACACACACCTTAAATGTCAACATGACTTTGGCCATGTGTTACATGACGGACTCTTTAGTGACGACCGGATCTTCAAATGTAGATAAACATCAACGCGATCATGTGACTGTAGATATTTTGATCAGGGACTGTTCTGATTGGTTCAACTGGAGGGAAACTTTTGCAGAAAAGTTGCGATGATTGGACAAAAATGGAAAGTCGCACAGAATCACAGGGATCGGTTGAATTTGCGTTAATGATTACGATCGTGACTTTCTGGAGGGACTGATGAATATACGTAGATCCGTATGTGAGTCATTCAGCTGGGGAGGGAAACGTCATCCTGCTTTATCTTTTTAAAAGCTGTTTTCTTTTTTAATAAGCAGAACTACCTGTTTTCATTTTGTGCTTTTGTTCGTTCTGTCTCTTCACACGAGGCCACGTCATCAGAGTTCACTGACCCTCTCACTGAGGGTCTCCAGCTCCTCCTCTCGCTCCTGGTAACGCTCCACCCCCTGTGCGGGGTGAGGACCGTTGGCGAGGTGCGGCGGGTAGTCGAGGCCGCTGAGCTGGGCGTGGTGATGCCAGCGCAGGTCGTCGCTCTCGTGGGTGATGTAGCGCTCGTTCATGCGGGACTCCAGGTTCCTCAGGTCCAGCCACATCTGGTAGTCCTGGTGGAGGAAACAAACACACCCTCGGACATTAAAATGATGATCCCAGAATCAATGTCAGTGTTTATGAAGTTTAGTTTTTCTTTTCTTTTCTCAGAGGGTACGACATGTAACACCCTCCGTCCTGACAGGTAAGATAAGAAAAAACTACAATTACCCTTTAAAATAATAGTTTGTGAGAAAAAGTGTTTTGTGAGGTCACCGTGACCTTTGACCTTTGCTCACCAAAATCTACTCAGTTCATCCTTGAGTCCCTCAAGGTGTTAAAGGTATTATGTTTGATTTAGCTTTGGTGGTGGGCTTCCAGGTGGGGGCAGGTGTGAGACCCTGGTTTTCTCTCTCTTACATTCATTTTACACGTTTAAACAAATGTAGAAATCAAAGAATAAATCTTTGATCTTGTTAATGTCGTACCTGTAACCAGGGGTGACTGAGGGTCTTGTCGACGCTGTATCTCTTCCTCATCTTCACCTGCAGCAGGTTGTTGATCAGGTCGATCGCTGCGGGGGGGGGGGGGGGGGGGCAGGAAAGACAGAGAGGGAAGAAGTGATGAGGGAGAAAACTCTGCAGTAAAGCGAGGGGGAGGGGGATGATGTGGGGTCGGGGGCCACCCCTGTGGTGAGGGGCCAGTCGGGGCTAATGAGCAAAGCTAACATGATGTTAACATTTCTTCAGGGGTCAGTGGTTTGAACAGCTCCGGCACCCCGGCCCCTCAGGTCTGTAGGGGCCTCCATCGCTCGGCATTATGCACATGAATGGACCACCACATGAATAGATACACCCCCCACTTAAAATCTGTCTGTCTAACTAACTCTCGTAGAATTGGGCTGGACTCTCAAATATTCCTCCCCTCCCACACTCTCCCTCCCTCTCTCTCTCTCTGAGGGGAGTCACATGACCCACGTCAGTCTGCTCAGCACTGCAGCTCACTGGGCATCTGCACCCACTTCTGTTTCTTCAGTAAAGACCTCTAAAGGTGCAGAAAGTCTCCGACTCCTCTCCAGCCTCTAATGTTGCTTCTAACATTTCTTTGTGCATAATCACCAGCTGCTGTTCCAGACCTCTGAACTCTCATGTGGACCTTAAACACATCCAGACATTCATTCATTCTCCGCTGCTAATCCAGGTCGTGTTTAATGACGAGTTAATCACCATGAAACATGTTTAGAAGTCAACACGTCTGTGACTCTATAACACCTGAGTTTTTCTTACGGCGAGTTCTGACCCAGTTTTTCCAGGAGAACTGGGATTTTTTTCAGCATATATTTGATTTTAAACACAGAACTGCGACTCGTTGGTGTCGATTCGCATTTTCTTCCTTTAAGTTCGTTAGGTTGTGTGCTGATATTTCAAGCAGAGCAACAACTCCTGTTTAAAGATTCACCGTCTCTCAGGGGGAAAAAACAACAACCAGCAACAGTAAATTCAGACAATGATCAGAGGTAAAGTTTCTCCAGGTGTCCGTTTGCTCCAGTGTCGAGCTCCGCAGGAAGTTCAGCAATAAAAGTCGCAGAAGAGATCGAGTGATGCACCGACGAGTGACCGCCGCCGCTTCCACTCTCCTGTTCCTCATAACTTTACTCGCAAAACGACCAGGAAGTACTGGCTGAGGAAACACCTGTCAGGTGTGGAGGAAATAATGAAGACAAAACCTGAGGAGGAGCAGCCTTTTCTGATGTTCAGGAAACAGAATTTGATGTTTGTCATCACAGCGTGGTCATCTTTAAAAACTTTAATCGTGTTTGCTTGTGGGCGGGAGACAAGAGAGGTCCTCTAAAGAGTCCTCCTGAAGGGATCTTTGAAAATGCAGATTTGTTGGCGTTCTGAGAGTCTGTCGTCCTGCGGCCGACACAAACCGCTCAGCTGAAGTCACTCTGGCAGGAGGAGGAGGTGGAGGGAAGGTTAAGAGCTCCTCGGGGATCCGGCCGAGGAGCGAGTGAGTCAGGCTGATTTAAATCTGTCTCGTGGTCAACACACACACACACACACACACACACACACACACACGGAGGATGCATTTAGAGACAATGACGACAACATGAGTCACGTAGCAGCAGAGAGCGGCTCAGACTGACTCTGAGGACGTGTTGGAGTTTATCGTACAGCAGCAGGAAGAAGAAGTAATCACCTGTCCTGATGTTTGAGTCACAGAGAGACAAACCGTCACCGGGGTGAAGGATGTTCACACTATCTTTATCCTTTAGAGGAAGGCTGACGCACAGTTTTACAACAAAACGTCTACACCTTAAAATAAAAGGCCTTTAAAGGAATTAAAATATCTTCAATTTGATTTAAAGACCCTCTGATGAAAATCCATGTTTCACCTCGTTAACGTCCACATGATGTTTTTATATAACACAGACACATGATGATGAAATAATCATCAACTCCATGACTGAGTTTCCACCTGGACCTGCAGTGAACCAATCCCAGTCTCATAAACACTGATACAGGGTTTCATACGTAACAAACCTAAAGAACCAATCCTGTCAACTTGTGGGGATGAGGGGGCGGGGCTAAATACACCTGAAACCTTATCAGTACAGAGAGAGAGAGTTAGCATTAGCACAACCGCTAACACTGTGTCAGTCACTGCCAGTGTCAATAAATTCAGGCACTTGTTAAGTAGAATTGATTACAGGTAATTTCAATGAAACAGGTTTTAAATGACGTTCTATGTGGTATTAAAAATGAATTGAACCCTGCAGGAGGAACCTGGTCTTCCCTGAGATCCAGACCGGGTCCAGGTTTCTCCTCGCTGATGTTCGCGCTGCGAGGTTGAGGTCCGTCATTTTACATACCTTCCTGAGAGACTTTCTTCCAGGGGTGAGGAGGGTACATGAAGGCAGCGTTCTGGATCTGATCGTTGATGTCTTCGTCTTCATTGAAAGGGAACGTCCCGCTGAGGCTGCAGCAGAGGTGGAAACATTGAGTTTTATATATAATCTTTGTTGTTTCGTAAATGAAACTTAGGTTCTCCTCCTACCTGACGTAGATGATGACTCCGACCGACCACATGTCCAGGGAGCGGTTGTAGCCTTTGTTCCTGAGGACCTCTGGAGCGAGGTACGCCGGCGTGCCGACCACTGAACGCCTGAACGACTTCTCACCGATGATCCGAGCGAAACCAAAGTCACAAAGCTTTACCTGCAGCAGGAGGATAAAGAAATCTGTCACACAAAACCCCCTCTGGCGTTATGTTTACATGATTTTCCATGTTCGCCTGTCGCAGCCGTGACTTCCGGCTGTTTGACAGATTTTCTCCCTGGTTCATTTCTGCAGTAAAGACGTCATGAGACGCCACGTTTCAGGAGCCTTCAGAAGCTCCGCCATGTTAAACTGGGCTAATAAAACACTTTTAGACTTAATTTAAACAGACTGGAGCAAGATGAAGGCCATAAACAACCCATAATGCACCACTACCTGTTACAGGGGCGCTCTCTCAATTCAAAAACAACACCTGGTGCATGAGCATGTAATTGACTGTGTTTTATTTGAAGTGTTGATCCATCAGAAGATATAAAAACCGTCTCAGTGTAGTTTCACATCTCCTCTCTCAGGCTTCTCTCTGCAGCTCTAGTAACAACAGGTCGGTGAGCCAATCAGAAGAGAGGAGGATCTGAGCCTCTCTTCTGATTGGCTGACTGTTTTCTGAGTGATCCAATAAAAATAAAGCAGATTTCAGGTAAAAACACTCAGAGAAACCAAATCCTGCAAGGTTTGGATGGTGGGTCCAGGTGGGCGGGGCTTGGTGACTGCTTTGTTGTGACATCACAAAGTTCCAGAAGTCCTGACGGCTGGTTTTAAGGCTCAGTTTCTGAATACAGGCTGTGTGCATTTCTCTGTGGACTGAGGCTTTGATACTTTCACAGTATTAATATAGAAGCTAGAGCTGATCTATAATCACACTACACATGGACACAGACCTTTACACTGGAGCAGCTTTAATTTGTTTATTGAACTTTTTCCTAAAATCGACATTGTTCATGATGAGTCAATGAGCTTGTCTGTCTCTATCGTCAACACCTCTGTAAATGAAATATAAAATGTATTAAAACCTTCTGAGGCCAAATTCAGTTTTTAAAGATTCGAGCTCCGTCGTCCTGTTCAGCTCTGCAGCCGCAGTCAGTGTTTGGATGGAAACACGGGGGAGAGGATGAGTGCAATGAAGCTGCTGACAGTGAAGAGCTGTTGGCTGCTGTCTTTGCAGAATGACTCACTCACACAGACACACACACTCACACTCACAGTCACACACACACACACACACACACACACACACACACACACACTCACAGGGACGATCAGGGATACCTTGGCTCTGATTGTGATCATGTTGTGATGAATCAGTTCTCCTCAGCAGGCCTCTGTCATCGACTCTCCACTGCTGCACAACATCAGACTCTCTCTCTCTGTCCAGACTCTACATGTTCGAACGTGGGAGGACTGACCCTGTTTTTAAGTGTTGGTGTCACACAACCGGAAAAACAGCGACTTCTGTGTTTCGGATTCCTGATCGACACATGATTGATGTCTGAGAATATCTGGAGATCAACGAGCCACACACCTCTCCTGGTCTGACAGC
>NW_019174820.1:1023575-1027335 GCF_002260705.1 Seriola dumerili | reverse complement strand
CCCCCACACACACACACACACACACACACACACACACACACACACACACACACACACACACACACACACACACACACCAGCAGCATGAACATAAAAAACATCAGAATATCAAGAAAAAGTCATAATAAAGACAAATATTAAGACTTTTACAGAATACTTTTTCCCCTTTACACAGACTGTACATGTTGTCCACATGAGACTTTACTTCCTGCAGTCTCTCAGTGCAGTGATTTCATTTCAGGTACAAAGTCTGAAATATACAGAAGCCCTGAAAGGTTTTTTTTTTCATATAAAATAAACAACAAGAGGTAAAGTCATGTGACGGCCCTTCCTTATGCACACAACCTTTCCCCTGCACACATCCTCTTTTGGTTCCTTAGATATTTTCCATTTTTCTTTTGTGTGTTTTTTTCTGCAGCTACTGATTATTTTCCCTTTTTAATCTGACGGTTATTTTCTCTTCCATTCGATCAGACGCTCTGATGGAAAACGCTCCCACAGCCCCAGGTGATATCTGGTTTGTCTGATCAACAGCTCAAAGCCTTAAAATATTAAATTTGGTTTTACATAAGAAAAATGAAATGATGAAACTAGTGAACATTTGGCTTTTTTGCTTGAAAAGTGACTCGAGTTTAAGCAAGAACCAAAACACCAAAACACCTGCCTCTCAGAGCTTCTGTAGAAAGATGAAGTTACATTAGTTTTAAAATGTTTTTTGTCTGTGATTTCAGCAAAACTGCCATTGTTTTTCTCTGTGTAAAATGAATGTGAGGACCTTGAATCAGTCATTTTTTTAATTGGTTAATCCATCCTTCATTCATCCGTCCATTATCTGCCTCTTGCCCAAACATCACTGGTCTTATCATCTCTATTGGTTTTCATTGATATCTTTCAGACTGTCCTGAAACAGGGATTAAAAAGCTCTTTAAAAGTCTTGGCTGTAACATGGTTAGAGGTAGAGACCCTGTAGAGACCCTGAGGTGTTAAACGATGGCACCTGTCTCTCCTTAGGGGAGTTCTCACCTCCGTAGACGATGCCGAACTGTCCTGAGCCCAGAACCTCGTCAGGGAAGATCTGGTACACGGAGTTGATGTCCTGAGAAACACAACAACAGTCACTCAACATGGTTCAAGTAAAGGGTCAACAGCAGGTTCCAGTTTAAAGGAGCTGGAGGTGGAACTGGGTCCAGACTCAATTAGTTTTTGCAGAGTTTCTGCAGGCCTTGAAAGGCCTTAACCCTCTGAGGTTGATGGATGTTTCTATTAATATCTCTTTGATAACACAGCGTGGAAATATGTTGTCAGAATCTGTCGACTCTCCACTTTCTCTCACATGTTCTCATGAGATCAGACGTGACTCTCAGCCTCTAAGATCTGGTTAAAGTGACAGACAACAACTACGACTTCTAAGCATTTATTATCCATTCATCTACTATTTTACTCACATAATGAACTATTTTTATGAAGCTATAGACTTTGGTGAACACATCTGAAGCTCCAGAACAATTCATCCACATCAGTAAAGTTTGTTTTCACAAAACGTTTGAAGACTTTCAAAAACTAGGCTTCAGGTTTTCAGCATTTGGGCCGAATGATGTGTTTGCACAGTGAGGGGCGTTGTCATAGAAACAGCTTAGACTGTTCTGAACACTGTGATATAAAACACTTTTTTATGTTATATGCAAGTATCCTTTAAAAGGTGAATTTAAGAAATAATGTAGAAATCAACATTTCTTTTCGGGAAAAGATGTCGCCAGTGGGAGAAATCAGTTGTGCAAAATGGAACCAGCAGCAGTGTGGTCCAAAACAGCATCTTGACTTGATGCTCTCCAACTTGTATTTACAGTGAAAACGCACAGAAACACCTGAAGCCAGAAGCTCACGAGCTGCTGAGAGTTCAGGCGAAGCTGCGGAGCTCCTCTGATGGAAACCTGAGGAGGAAGGCCAGGCAGGCTGACAGAAAGTGGGTCCAACAAAAAAAAAAAAAAAAGTGAGTTGCATCAATTCATCACCTGGTGGAGGAGCTTTCAGAAAAAGGTTTTAGTGGAGCAGAGCCTACTGTGCGCCTCCCTGAGTGTAACTACACAGCGTCAGTGTTCTGCCACAGCTTTGACACCAAAACTGCAAAATATTTTCTCCTTCATTTGTCTGCAATCACGTCTCCCTTTTCTCCCCCGTTAGCTGACAGCCTAATATCACACCTCGAGCAAAGAGGACAGAAATACAATATTATAAACCTCCTCCCCCTTCCCCGAGCTCGCTGCCTAATTACCATCTGTCGCTATGGAAACCGTTTGGCTGAGTGAGTAATCACAGTAATCTCCATTTGAGGTGCTTGAAGACGTGCTCACCTTGGAGACGGCGAGGTGCACGTCTGCGTGGAAATGGGACTTGATGTTCTCTGCAGTTCCATTTGCATGAAGGGAGTTTGCAGACATTTAAGCCTTATGTAAATCTTTATCATGTAAATGTGTTTGAAACATGTCGACCTGCTCCGGGAAAAAACAAAAATGTGACACGTCCTCGAAGACGAGAAGACGAATGTGAGTGAATGAAAAGCAGAAAAGGATTCGATGGAGGAGGAAGAGGAGGAAGAGGAGGCAGTGTCTGGTGGTCGAGGAGGGCGAAGGCATTCATCATCTTAAACTTGTGTCAGAAAGTTAAAGAGGGAACCAACAACAGAAGTAACTCAGCAAAAGTCTCCGCCCTCCTGCATCAAGCTCAGAACAATATATTGGCCAATATTCAACAAATTTCAGATATATTGATTGATTTAATGATGAACTGGATGGGGACTGACAACACACACCAGACTTCAGGGGGAAAAATTCTAATTCATATTAAATTATCTGGATCTGGCCCAATATGTAATGGCTGCGTGGCGTGTGCATCACGTGATCTAGAGATTCGGCGTCTCGCCTATTTTTCACTATAGACCATATTCACACGGCGGCCATTTTCCTCTGAGGTCACGCTCAGGGTGGGAAGCCCAAATGCTGTCACTGAAAGAATGATGTCGTACTGCTGTGTTTCAGGTTACACGTCACATAAACACAGAGACGTTTCTAGCTGATGCTTCACAATCGATGGATAATAAAAACCCAAAGAGACATCGACCCATATTCCAAGGTAAAAACAACATATTTAATTATGTACCTTTCATCACATGTTGGTCAAATTAAATACAAAGTGCATTCATTCATAAGGTAAACATGAACATTTTGCACAAGGTTAGATGAACAATTTGGAGCTTTTAGGTAGTGTGTGATAAATCCCAATGCCCAGAGATTCAGTATGCTTTACCTGCATATATACACTGCTACACCTGTGTGTGTGTGTGTGTGTGTGTGTGTGTGTGTGTGTGTGTGTGCGCACTCACCACATTCTCCTGGATCTGGCAGTTGGAGACAGAAATACTGATGGAAACTTCCTCTGTTGATGAGACACAAACACGATCAGAGTGAATGACAAACCCTCATATACAGTTCCCTGCAGCTTCTGTTACAGATGAACCTGTGTGTTTACTCTGACTATCACTATATTTACTGTGCATTAATATTAAATGTTATAAACTTGAAGTCTGTTGCCTTCTGGCAGTCAAGACGCCGTCTTATTTTAATGTACATTCCCCACAGGTGAACACGCAGAGTCAGAGAAGGTGCTGCGTCCACAGCCAAGCGTTAGTCATGATCAGTTTGACGTCAGTGGAGGTCTGAAATATCTCTGATGGGATCTGTGAGTGAGCGCGCGTGTGTGTGTG
>NW_019174820.1:1006925-1023550 GCF_002260705.1 Seriola dumerili | reverse complement strand
GTGTGTGTGTGTGTGTGTGTGTGTGTGTGTGTGTGTGTGTGTGTGCGCACTCACCACATTCTCCTGGATCTGGCAGTTGGAGACAGAAATACTGATGGAAACTTCCTCTGTTGATGAGACACAAACACGATCAGAGTGAATGACAAACCCTCATATACAGTTCCCTGCAGCTTCTGTTACAGATGAACCTGTGTGTTTACTCTGACTATCACTATATTTACTGTGCATTAATATTAAATGTTATAAACTTGAAGTCTGTTGCCTTCTGGCAGTCAAGACGCCGTCTTATTTTAATGTACATTCCCCACAGGTGAACACGCAGAGTCAGAGAAGGTGCTGCGTCCACAGCCAAGCGTTAGTCATGATCAGTTTGACGTCAGTGGAGGTCTGAAATATCTCTGATGGGATCTGTGAGTGAGCGCGCGCGTGTGTGTGTGTGTGTGTGTGTGTGTGTGTGTGTGTGTGTGTGTGTGTGTGTGTGTGTGTGTGTGTGTGTGGGTGTCGACGGCCCTGAGGGCATCTGAGAGTTTGCAGGAGGATTCAGCTGCAACATGAACATTAATACCTGGAAATGTGTGAAGAGCCCGTTCACAGCCCGTAATGACATTTATATTTGTCCAGTTTCCTTCCAAATACATTTTGACGGCTGCAGGGACGGTGAAGCACGTCCCCGGTTCATATGAAAGTAAAAAGAGGAGACAGAACACTGCCTTTATTCCTCTTTTATTTCTCCCCAAGTAGATTCAAGGCTGGAAAAATGGCTGACAGTGTCATATACAGAGGCATAAGCAAACTTAGTGCCTGCTCAGGGCCCCTGTGGCCACCAGAGGGCCCCCAAGTGTGCTCCGGGATAAGTGTAATATTATGTTAACGGGACTTCCACTGTAAGTCTTCCAGCCTCGTTCAACTGGTGGGAGGACTCAACATAGACCCACAACACGCAGGTGAGATCATGGTCTGGGAACACCTCAGGATCCCCCATGAGGAGCTGTAAAACATGAGGGATGTCTGGACCCAACCCCAAATAAGCAGATCTTGGGATCTTCACTAGAATTTGAAATAAAGTTCTGTGGATTTGAATAAAGTTCAGCTGCACAACATGAGTGTGTGCATAACTGTAGGTCGCACAAGAGCTGACAAATATCAACAACTTGTGGTGCAAACTTGAACATTATGCTGGTTAATCTGAAACAGAAAAGAACTTGCAAATGCTGTACTCAAGTATTTTTTATATTAGAAGATACATTCACACAGACAGAGGGGTCAGGTCATCAACAACTCCTGTATATAGAGTCGGGAGTCATCTGCATAGTGATGAAAATTAATGTTGTCTTCAGTAGTAGTAGTAGTAGTGGAACCAGAATTGAGCCTTGTGGTACTCCACAATGAATATTAATTGTGACTGTGATGAGAAGTTTTGAACTGAGACAGTAACGCTGAAATTTGACAGGTATGTCTGAATCTAGTTTAGGGTTCAGACCTTTACTCTTTTTCCCAATCGATTAAAATAGTGTGATTGACAAAACAGGGTCAAGGCAGTTTGTTGTAAACTGATGATACAAATTCACGTGTCAGCATTAACGCAAAATGTTTGATGTCTCATACAGTTTACCCTAAAACTAATTCAACTTGATGTGAACTTTCAACTTTCAGCAATTAAATCCTTTATCTCCAAAAAATGAGACCAAACCTTTTAAAACCTAAATATAAAACTCAAATAAAAACATGAAAAGCCAAATTAAAAAGACAAATACTACTATATTAGTAATATGTACACAGGTTGTAATGCTGTAATGGTGTCTTACTGTGTCCACTGCGGTGAGAACTATGGGAAATTCCTGTGGAAACAGCTGGCATCAAAGCGTGCTGGATGGCCATCTCCCACATCCGAGCCACATCCTGCCCCACGCCACTGACCTGAAACCAGCCAGCAAAAACTGATGGAGAACCTGGAGAACCAGAGGTGCAACCTTTTCCGGTTTATTTTTTGAAAGACGTCTGTAATTGCGTTTGAGTAATGTGAATACTTAAAGGAAGTCTAACCCTAACCCTGTGTCCCAATTCAGGGGCCTTATCCTTTGGAGGCTGCATTTGAAGACCAGTTGCGTCAGTGGCGAAACTAGACTGCCCCATTTCGTTTCCCATTTCCTGGTCAACGAAAGCAAACAACCCTGACAGAGAGTCTCACACTGTTAAATGTAAGTATTGGGTTTCAGCTCAGTTCAACAGCTAACGGTACAACTGTTAAAACCAAGAGACTTAAAACCTCAAATTTTTGTGAAAAAAAGTTGAGTGTTGTCACGGTTGCTTGGCGACAGGAACTGTGCTTTGAGACGCAACGGTAAGGACGGGAACAGCTGGTGACGCACAGCGAAAATCCTCTGTAGACCAGACCATTTCATTTCGGGCTTCGCGGTCTACGATGGGTATGAAGGGCCGCACCTTCGTAGACCACGTCCTCTGAAGGATGTGGCCCCTGAACTGGGACACAACTGTAGTATAAAGAGCGACAAAGTCCACGTCAGGAGGAGGTTGTGGTGGATGGACGGGTCAACAAAACACACGACTTTCATACAGGAGGCCGGTGCATTCAACAAAGTTAACCATGTTGTTATCACTGTAAACCAACTAACCCATTAAAGCCTATAGCTGTAACCATGGTGATGATGATGGCGCGGTACTCCGCAGTTGGTACGTTCTGTGTATTTGTTATTGTAACCATGACAACCAAGGTCTGGTACACCTGCTGCCGCAGGGGGCGCTATGTCAGGAGACACTCCTATGGGTCTTGTCAGAGGGCTGGAACAAACAACCTTTCTGGTCGCTCAGGTTGGAGGACTGGTTGGTTTGGACCAGTTAAGTTTGTTTATTACCCGTTCTTGTCTTTGTTTGCTGTTTTTAGGTTGTGAAGGTTAATCTGATCATCTAGATGCTCCTGGAGAGTTCATTTTTCACCTTTAAAAAAAACTATGTCTGTTTCATAAGAGTCCGTCAATTGTAAGAGGAAGTTTGCTCAGTTGTCATGGAGATAGATCAGTTGATGTCTAAGTATTAAACTGATAACAGGTGGTTGTATGTGGTCACAGACATGATCATAAAATAATTTATTGAATTAAATGTTTCTTAGTGAGGAGCTACCTACACTGATGCAGTGGATCAGCACATTAGCTTCGTCTCACCAGAATGCTGCTGCCGGTCACGGACGACTCGGCTCTCTGCAGGTTCTCGCCGATGTAGTAGACCAGCGACGCCGTGGCAATCTCAAAGCAGTGAGGATTGGCTCCATCGGGAAGCAGAGAGAAGGTCTGGGCCGGTTCCAGAGACAAGATCTCTGACAGAGGGATCTCCTGCAGACAGAATATACAAGTACAGTGTAATTCTTGTAGCTCTACTACTTGTATTTGAGTGCGATCCCTCACCAGCTTCCCACCCAACAACACTGGCAGTTGTTTAATGGAGGCCAAGCTGGGAGTCTCTACAATAGTGGACAATAGTGCTTCTTCTTCTGCACCATCCACACACCTCATGTGTAGGACTGGAAATATAACCTTAAGATATCAACCAAGATGTGTCTATAGCACACAAAGAAAACAGGGTAAAGGAGTGAAGAAAACAGTCGGCAATTAGCACCAAATGTCCAACCAGATTCATAAATTTCTTAAAGCTATTTGTAAGTTCTGCAACTGCTACAGAGCCAATGTTAGCATTAACAGCTGTTTATTTACCAGTCTTAGCTGTGTTTATAAGATGAGAGGTTATAACACATGCTCTGAGCAGCTACGTCTTCAGGGCAGACTGGACACTACTGACTCGGTATCGGAAAGTGACGGCGATAGCTAGTTAGCATGTTAACATCAATAGAAAAAAAGAAGCTATATAAACAAAGGCAAAACAAAAGTGTTGTTTTCCACCTCTGGAGACAGCTCTAGGTGAGTAAAGGAAGTTTGATGCTGAACTCACAATGTTTCTTCTAGACTGGTGAGTTAACAGCTGCTAATACTAACGTTAGCTATGTAGCAATTTACAAATAGCCCCTTTAACTTGTGCTCTTCATCAAGTAGTTTGTGATTTTCATTAAAATTTGCCAGTTTTAAACTGTGTCTGCTTGTGTGTTTTTTTTGTAACATGAAATTCTTTTTTTGTTCTGCAGAAAAACTATTTTCAAATAAATGTGTCAAAAACTCATTTTTAGCGCTTTTACCAAAAACATAGGAACAACACATTTTGATGCATCTTAATGGTCCATAATGTTTTTTTCTCATAATGTAATTTATGTTCAGGTTGAACTAAAATATGCATCTCTGGTCAAATGAACTTCTCTACATCTATTTTGATGGTGTCATCCATCCAACATTAAGTTTCGTGAAGCTAAAATCAGGATCAGTATGAAGAGGTGAGTGGATTTCATGCAAGAACTAAAAACTAACTTTTCTTTTTAAGTTAATCAAATCTGCTCACAGCAGTGAATTCAGCAGCAGTTTAAACATATGAAAAGTTTATTTAGTTTCTAGTGAGAAACTAGAGATCAGGTGTTTAACAACAAATAAGGAAGTAAATCCAGCTCCACACACACACCTCCATGAGAGAGAGGAGAGTCCTCTTACCTTGTAGTATTTACCTCCGGTGTCGTTCTGAAACAGCGTGATGCATTTACTGTCCAGCCGCCAGTAATGTCTTTTCCTCTGAAACATAGAGATGAAGAGGATACAGATCCACACACGGTTCATAACCAACACGCGTGATGTCAGAGAGGCTCGTCACTAATGCACACACGTTTTTCCACCGCCTCACTGTTATTTTGTCTCTTTACTGCACGCTGTGTGAATTTAACATTTCAAGATGTGGTTATAATCACAGACAGGTGGACAGACAGGTGGACAGACAGGTGAAGAACAAGCAGACAGGTGTAGAGGTTCTGGTACCAGAGTGTCCTTGCTGGTGTAGTGGACCATCCAGCCCTCCTTCATCACGTTGCTGCTCTTCCTCTTCGTGTGTTTGACGGACTGAACGACTCGCATCAGAGGGATGTTGTTACTGGTGGACGGGCTGCAGGGGGCGGGACAAAGCACAACCTCAGATCTACTGTGTGTGTGTGTGTGTGTGTGTGTGTGTGTGTGTGTGTGTGTGTGTGTGTTGTACCTGATGGCCCGGTTGGAGTCGTCCAGGTCGGGGTCGTGCAGGTCGCAGAAGTCGCTGGGCCCCGCCTCCAGCAACAGCCCCCCCTCTGATGTCAGTGCATCATCCATGTCGTCCAACAGGCCGCCGCCTCTGTCCACGTCGTGGTCGTCCAGGCAACCTTCCACCATGACGACATCCGACTCCGCCCCCGGGCTCAGGAGCTCTGTGGATGTTTTCAGGTGAGGACATGTAGACGTGGTTAAAGGTGCAAAGACAGAACTGGGTTCAGGTTAAAGTCTGTGGCTCGACGAGGATCTTCACTTGTATCATTTAAGAGTTTGTTCGTGTAGAAACTTGCCTCCATTTCTAGAAACTTCTCCCAGACAGTTGTTGGGCACTTTGGGAGCACATCGTTTGTGACAGTTGAATTTACAATCTGAGGGAGGAAGAGAAGAGTCATCAGGTCCCAGGAGGCCACAGGAGGTCACAGGAGGTCACTGTTTCAAACAGCTGAAAATGTCCATTCATTCACTAAGTAAACAGGAAATACTTCAGTGTTTTCAGACGACCAGGAAAGGTCAGAGGTCGTGGAGAGGAGGCTGAGGTGAATCGATGAACTTACAGGTTCCCGTAGCGTCTCTTACCAAAAGTCGTTTTCTTGTAACAAGGGGGTGACCACAACCACAACAACCTTTACAGCTTGAACAGAACCCACGCAGCCCGTCCTGGGAGAGAGCGCGGCTGAGGTCACAGTGGCGAGATGTGTCCGCTGCGGGATGTGAAACCTCACCTCATCGATCTGACTCAACACTGACATGAAAGCTTTTCTGTTCTCCAGCCGGTTTCAGAGACATTAACCATGTTTAATCTCACCTCCAGCGCCCTCTGCTCGGATCCACAGGGAGAGGACACTGATAAAGGTCAGTGAGGCGTTTAATAAACTACTGTATATGTATGTAATTTAAAGTTTAGTAAAATACTTTTTCCCGTCACGTGGTAGAGGGTCGGGGGAACCGTCGTGGTTCTGGTTAAAAACAGCAAAACATTAAAACACACAGTCTGATGTTTGCTTCAGTAGTTTCACATCTCCTCTCTCTTCTCTCTGCAGCTCTAGTAACAACAGGTCGGTGAGCCAATCAGAGGATAGGAGGCTCTGAGCTTCCTGCTTCAGAGGACGACCCCTTCAGGTTTGAATGGCCACACGTCGGGCCACATAAACACCTAAATGCTGTTAGCAGGTTGGTAAAGGTTAGAGGAGGTGCTGCTCACCTTTACACTGCAGCCCCTGCCTGAACAGGCCTTTCAGCAGCTTCTTGCAGTGCTGGCAGACGGTGGGTCGAGTGTACGAGTGGATGAGGAAGGTGTGGGGAACTTTGACCTTCGACAACAGGATCTTGTCCAGCTCGATGGGACGGCCGACGTACGACTGGGAGCTGGAGCGGCGCTCTCTGCCGGGGAAGTAATCCAACTGGTTCTTCTGCTGCGAGGACGCAAAGGAAGCAGAGCATCGTGAGACATTACTGATGTTCACGACAGACTCCAGATCAGCGTCGCTTTCCAGTCTGTTCACATGGACCTTTTTCAACCAAGAGCTGAAATTACTGACAGACATCTCGACTTGTGTCTGTAAAATCTAAAAGAGTCATTTTACCCAACCTTCCAGCAGCTGGAGGCCGTGTGGGTTCTCAGAGGGAAATCATCTTCATATATTCTGGTCGTGTCCGTTACTAACTTCGCTCTGGCGGGAGGTTCTAAAGGTTCTCCAGGAAATTCTCCAAATGATAATAATCGGTAGGTACTTTATTACTTTAGTACTTTATTAAACCTGAGGAACATTCAGGGTTAGCAGGAAAGCCGTCACTAGAAAGTGGTTAAAAGCAGAAACATCCACAGTGGACGACCGGATTGGATCTGCAGGAAGGAAAGAATTACTTTTTATATTAGATTATATATTATCTTATATTAGATTATATATTATCTTATATTAGATTATATATTAGATTATATTAGATTATATATTATATTATATTATATTATAGATTAGATTATATTAGATTATATATTAGATAATAGATTAGATTATATTAGATTATATATTAGTTTATAGATTAGATTATATTAGATTATATATTAGTTTATAGATTAGATTATATTAGATTATAAATTAGATTGCAACAGGACAAATGAATTAAAGGATAAAGAAAAAGATGGATGCATCACACCTGTACATCCATCATTTCTTTAATGTTAAAAGGGTTTGAGCGTCATACAGATGGAACCTGATTTTTTGCTTTTAGTTTTTTTCTGTTTTGTATTTCTTTCTTTTCTTCTTTATTTATTGATTTGTTTGATGTCTGTGCTCTGACTCACGTTACTGGTCGTCATTGTCCATCACTGTTTGAATGGACGTTAAAGTAACAGAACGTTGTTTCCAGCCTCTGACAGATTCACGTTTGTGTGTAGAACCAGACAGAAAGTAAAACAGTCGAGTTCATATTTAAAGTGTCATGTAGTGAGAGTGTGATCATGGACGGACTCACCTCCATGCTCGGACTGACTGGAGACTGACAGTGAGAGAGAACAGAAGGAGGAGAGAGTTAAACACGGGTTTAAATGTACAATGTAAACACAGTGGTTTTAAATCAAAATCTGAGATAGATAGATAGATAGATAGATAGATAGATAGATAGATAGATAGATAGATAGATAGATAGATAAACAGTTAATAATAAATAAACATATAAACCCTCCACAATAATTTTTTACCTGCCAAATCAAATCAAATCAAAGTGTCCCAAACTGGCAAAAAAAAGAGATTTATTCAACGGTAAATGTGTCACAGTTGTAGTTACAGTTGACAGCCATAGCAACAGTAACTAGGGGGGCAGGGCTTAGTGAACTGACGACCTGGCGATCAGGTGTTGGTATTCCAGACTACTGACCAGTAAAGCATCGTCGGTGTAGTGGGGGGGTGAGGGCTCGGCAGAGAGGGGGCGGCCGATGTTGACCAGCCCCCCCGTCAGGGAGACGTTGGACGGGCGACGCCTCCTCACCCCGCTGCAGTTATTCGGGATCTTAAAGGCACAGCGCTTGTGATAGTTGAGGCCACAGCCTGGACAGAGAGACGACAAGACAACAGGGACGTCTGAGCTGGACCCGTCTGTCCATCAACAGCTGTTTGTCAACAACAACAACAACAACGTGTGAAGACACATCGGTACCTTCACATTTGAGCCCCTGTCGTACGAGCCCCCACAGCATCTCTCCACAGTGGTCGCAGAAGGCCGGAGCTCGGTACGAGTGGACGAACAGACAGTGCGGACGGATCTGGAAGTCCTCCACTGTGGCCGACGCTGCAGAGGACGAGAAGACGTTTGGGTACAAGTGAACTCAACACCCGGCCTCTGAGTCAGCTGTAGACCGGGGGACACAGAGAAGAACCAAACGTTTCCTTTATACCACGGTATAAACCGTCTCATGGTTCCTCACATGTTATGTTTCACTTTATTCTTTGTATTTTCTTTGCATTTATCATTCACATGTCGAAGGGAGAGATTTTAAGGACCCACAGATGAAGATGATGTAGATGCCGATCAAAGTTTATTTATTTAAAGAGTGAAAAACAAAAGTCTTACTGTGGAGCAGAAAGAAACAAGATCCATACAGGTGTGACAGGAAACCCGCAGTCCAAACAACAAAATCCAAAACTCAGGAACGGGGAAGGAAAACTTAGAGAAGAACACGAATAAGAAAAGTGAACAGAACCACGAGGAGACACAGGAGACGCTGAGCTGAAACAAACCAGAGCAGACGAACTGACAAAGACAAAGCACAGAGACGAAATACACACCAGGGAGACAAGGCTGATTGAACACAGGTGAAACACATTAGGGCGGGGCAGACAATCAACATGGAGGGAAACACAAGACAGAGACAGGAAGTAGAACTTACATGAGACGCACAAGGGAATTGACTTCAAAATAAAACAGGAAGTAATCAAAAGTCCAAAACAAATACCAAAGGTGATCAAACATAAAATGTCCATCAGGACAAACCCTGCTGCCGAGTCCGACCCTCATTTCACCGCTTCGCTTTGTTCACTGACAAATAAAACTTTGAACTGCTGTTTATTGGCAGCATCACCTATACCTGAAACATAGAATACAATAATATAATTCAAACCAATCAATCAATCAATCTACTTGTGTAGCACTTTTCATACAGGTCAGTGCTTCACAGATGACTGAAGCTAAAAAGAAAAAGGGCAAAACTGACAATGAGATACAATAAAATAATTAAAAAAGCTAGAACATCAGCAAAAAAAACATTTAAAAATTATACACTGATAATTGTTATATAATTATTAAAATTATAATAACAATTACATTTATTATAAGAAAATGATGTAACCCCCCACAATATCTTATACTGTGATATTTGGAGTTTTGAGACTCAGTCTGAATATTCAATAAAAGACAATCAACATTTTTCAAACTCAAAACGTTTAAAACATTAAAACAAACCAAAAGTAAAAAAAGAAAGATGATGATTCCAGTAAAACAACAATCAGAGCAAACACACCAGAGACCCTGTGACACGATGCGTCACTCTGAAGTCATTTTTCCCTGTTGTAAAGTGGCTCAGTGACGAGCAGCTGCTGATCCGGGGCGACTGGGCTCGTGGCCATAGTGGCCATCTGAGCCCAAACATCTGCCAGCTGTTTCCACAAAAACCCAGTTGGGTGCACATGGCAGCACCAAGAGACCCCGCTGAGAGACCCACAACACGGAGGAAGGAATCAACTGGCCTGTGTGGAGAGTTCAAAGTGCCTCCGCCACTCAGACTAGTTTCAGGTCACATCCATGTTTATCCAGACTCATAATAAATATGAAGCATTTCTGTTAAATTTTGTCATAATTGCTGTGTGAAGTCTTTAGTTATGGCTATAAGGTGTTAAGCGAGGTCACACTGGCCTTGACCTTTGACCTTTCACCACCAAAATCTAATCAGTCTGTGCTTGAGTCCAGGTGGATGTTTTTACCAAATTTGAAGAAATTCCCTCAAGGCGTTACTGAGATACTGCGTTCACGAGACCAAAACCACACTTTGTGAGGTCACCATGACCTTGACCTTTGACCTTTCACCACCAAAATCTAATCAGTTCATTCGTGCATCCTAGTGAATGTTTGTGTCAAATTTGAAGGAGTTCCGTCAAGGCGTTACCGAAATATCGTGTCCACGAGAAGGAGTCCTGAAAACAAAATGGCTGCCGCTCTGACTGTTGCCGGGCGGAGGAAAGATAAAAAAAGAGAATCCAGAATCCAGTCCTGCTTTCAGGACCAGAGCGGACGCACACAGGTGTTTTCACTCACAGAGCCTGATTGGGCCTGTTCTCAGGACGGAGTGGGCGTGCAGAGACTGTGCTTGATTATCATTTCTCCTCGCTCTCTGTCAGCGCTGCACCTGTTGAGGCGGGAAAATGCGCGGCTTTGTCTTTCTGATTGAGACATTGTGACGGCGCTCTGGCTCGCTCGCCGTGGTCTGCAGGTTTGTGTCTCGCCCTGAGCTGCTTGTGTTTGTGTGTCCCTTCAGCTCCTGGTAGGTGGAGATGAACTGGGTGCACCCCCACATCTGCTCACTCTCTGGCTCTTACGCCATGTTTTATTTTTATTCCTCGGCGACAGTCACAGCGGCAGCCATTTTTGTTTTCAAGTGATTTTACATCCGTCTCATTCTCGTGGACTTGATATCACAGTAACACCTTACCTGAACTTCTTCAAATTCGGCACAAACCTTCACTTGGACTCAAAGACAAACTGATTAGATTTTAGTGGTCAAAGGTCAAAGGTCAAAGTCACGGTGAACTCACTTCAGACACACTGTGACCTCACAAAACACATTGTTTGGCCATAAATCACAATTTCATTCACTATGACACAATTTAACTCCTTTTTTTATCCCAAAGGTCAAAGGTCAACTTCACTGTGACATCATAATGTTCTGCAAAAACACTTCTGGTCATTATTCACCACTGTAAGTCAGGAAGGAGAGACTGTTTCCTGTGACCGGCTGATTGGTGGAGGAGACGACCAGGTGTGATTCTAGCTGTTTGTTTGGGTTACAGTCACACACTGACCTGTTCATACATTTATCACACACTTGTTGTAATTTCTATTGTTTGTATTTGTAGCAGCAGGACGGTGTGTATACAGCTGAGTCTAAATAAACAACAGTGTGTGTGTTCACGGTGATGAAGGAGCACGTCACCCGCGGCAACAGTGGTGTGTTTTAACAGCTTCAGGAAACAACAACGCTCTGCGGCTCAGAGGAAGAAGATACATCGAGCTTTGATTCACACACAATAACAGTTAATAAGAGACATTCAGTGCTGCTTTCAGGAAAATACAGAACATCAGAGTTTTCCTTCAACTCGCCAGAGAGAGAGAGAGAGAGAGAGAGAGAGAGAGAGGAGAGGGCGGGAGATAAACACGACAACAGAGAGAGGGAGTAATGAATGGGTTGTTAGGGGTATTTTGTAAATGTTTGGGAGGTATGAGAGGCTCTTAGCGGGCGCAGATGGACTGAGTGTTTGTTTGGTTGGCCAGCAGGCTTGGCAAGGCATGATGGGTAGTTTGGGATATGGTTTTCGCTCCATTCCGCTATTTTTCTCTCTCTCTCTGCGTGTTATATCTGAATCTCTCTCGCTTTTTCAAGAGCTCTCTCTCTCTCTCACACACACACACACACACTCTCTCTCTCTCTCTCTCTCTCTCGCCCCTGTGCTGTGGTCCTCCAGCAGAATACGGCTCTGATTAGACATTCTGCTGCAGGAAATTACCTCCATTTATTCAAATTATTGTTTATGCCTTTTGTTTGGAGGGCCAACATACGTTTGGAAGTCTGAACAAGCTCCCGAACTGTTATTATATGCTTCAGAAAATGACTTGTGTGTTGTATGTATGTGTGTGTGTGTGTGTGAGGGTTTCCTAGGTAGTCCTTGTCTGAGTATAAATGCCTGTGTTTATGTGTGTGTTCTCTGTGGTGGAATTAGGAGCATTAAGAAGCACTCGCTGCTAGCTTGTTAACCCACAACCAGAAAACAAACACCGCGGGTGGAGAAACTGTAAACCAGCGGCCGGGTGAGACGCGCTAATAATCACATTCATGTTTCAGCTGTTCAGCCCAATAAGTACGTGACTGAACTTTTAATCGTGGGGAATAATCTACGAGTCATCGAGCGGCTCAACGCGACGGAAGAGTCTCAGGACGACATCCGTTAAAAGCGGCATTAATTACCCTGAATGACGGACTTTGGCTGACTGGAGGTGTGAGAGGGAAAGCTGAGTTGTGAAATCCCATCATCCTCTGGGTTTACTGGGGATTGTAAACAACCTTCATCAACACGCACGCTGATTTAAATAACAACAAAAAGACAGGAGGAAACAACAGAGTTTGTTAACTAGCTCCCTGGTTGAAATCACAGCCAATAAAACCTGTGTGGCTGAGTATTTCAGGACTCATCAACATGTTTGTTTTTTTTTTTTTGTTTTTTTTTTTTTACAGGTCGTTTGTGACCAATCAGCTCGCTTGGCTGGAGCTGCCTGTTACACCATACAAGGTTAATTTCCTGTTTGTTTCCTCCACACTTGGAGCTGTCACTGGGACTGGCAGAGAGCCGTTAACAAAAGTGTTTTTAACTGAGTGTCAGCATCCTGACGGGGGGGGGGGGGGGGGGGGGTGAGGAGGAGGAGGGGAAAAGGTAGAGGAGGAGGGAGGAGGAGGAGAAGAAGGGGAAAGGATTAGTGAACGATGGTGGGAGATTGTAAATGATCTGTAAAATAACGAGGAGGATAACGAGCAGGAAGAAGAGGAAAAGAAGAAGAAGAAAACAGATGGGGGGGTAAATAAAGTGGTCGATGGATAGAAGGAAGTAAATACAGAAGAAGAGGAAGTAAACAAACACAAAGAGGAAGGAAAACTGTTCTCATTCCCAGTTTGGCCAATAGAGACGAACCAGATGATAAAGTGTTTTTTGCAGATTTCAGGTAAAAACACTCAGAGAAACCAAATCCTGCAAGGTTTGGATGGTGGGTCCAGGTGGGCGGGGCTTGGTGACTGCTTTGTTGTGACATCACAAAGTTCCAGAAGTCCTGACGGCTGGTTTTAAGGCTCAGTTTCTGAATACAGGCTGTGTGCATTTCTCTGTGGACTGAGGCTTTGATACTTTCACAGTATTAATATAGAAGCTAGAGCTGATCTATAATCACACTACACATGGACACACACCTTTACACTGGAGGAGCTTTAAGATAATTACACATAATTTTTAGTCTTCCTGAGAAAATTTAGCAAATCTCAGCTGTTAGCTTGGTGAGAACATTTTAATTACTGATTGGAACAAAAATATATAAATTAGATACAAGTTGTCTTAAACCAGAATTTACTTCACTGTATACACGCAGAGAGGAAAAGAAAAAAAAGTGTGAAAATGCAAACATCACCATTAAAACACACACACACACACACACACACACACTGTAGTGGGTGGTGACAGAGCGGCAGGAAATTGGGAAGCAGCAGTTGTCAGGCCGTTAGCGTAGCGTGGTGTGAACACCTGAGTCCTGAGCTGGACAGCAGCCAGACAGATGAGTCTGACGGAGACGACATCAGACTGAGACAGAGAACTGTTGTTGTCGCATCTGGACAGTTTTACCCAGAATCCTCCTGTGTCTTGAGGTGAGATTTATTGACAATAAAAGAAACACTTACTGTTGCCAGAGTAGAAAGAAAAGTGGAGCCGACAAATGAGACAAGAGTGATGAGGTTTATAGTGTTGACAAGTGTGTGTGTGTGCGTGTGTGTGTGTGTGTGCGTGTGTGTGTGTGTGTGTGTGTGTGTGTGTGTGTGTGTGTGTGTGTGTGTGTGTGTGTGTTTGTGTGTGTGTGGGTAAAAGAGAGCATCAACCATGAGGAAGGTGAGACATCTACACAAACACACACACACACACACATCCATACAGTGAGGTGAAGTCTGACCCACTGAGCATTTGACACCTTTACAGGATCAACTACGCGACTCCCCACAGCTCAGACACAAACACACAAACACACAAACACACAACCGAACTCTGAATCTAACACTGATTTTACACTTGATTTTAGTTCCCTTTTTGTATCAGTGTGTGATCAGGCAGAGTCACAGACTGGATCCATGTCTCAAGGGGAGTTGGGCTGGTCTCAGTATATGTGGGCTCAATGTGACAACACATAATTATATGAATGTAAATAATACATTATAATTCATGAATCATATAAATTAAAGCTACCAGACCTTGCAGCTGTAGGTTGTACCGGTGCCAGTCAAACTGGCGCCATTAAAAGGAGCTGAATTAGCTATTAGCACTTCCTGTTTGCAGTGTACACATGGATGTACAGACAACTGTCTCTAGATCACTGTGATACTGAAGGAAACTTAAAACATACAAGTTCTGTAGCACTTTATTCTGGAGGGACATCAGAGATGATGATATCCTCAGGAAGTGATGTCACACTGAATCATATCAATATGTGTTTCATGTCTGTGTGTTCAGGTGTGACTGAGTAATGACTCTGAGGAGGATGGCCATTTTTCTATCAAATGAACCTCATACAGTACCCCCCCCCCCCCCCCCCACCAGCCCCTCCCCCCACTGTCACCACCTCTCACCTGACAGCACGGCCTCCACCAGGTCTCCCTCCTGGATCTGAGAGGCGGAACGCAGCAGCTGCAGCACGTTCTCCGACGTCTGGTCATGGCGAAACAGCAGGATCTTCTCGTACATCCCGTAGAAGCCGCACTCCGGTAACTGAGACACACAGAGAGCAGAGGACTGAACGGGTCTGAGCGTGGGACGACAGACACTCTTTTAATGATTTGTTTGAAAACTGTTTCCACTTGGAATAAGGGAGACGCCTTATTCTCACTGGAACATCAGTCAACGATAAAGGAAAGGTTGAAGTGTTATTTGGTCCATAAAGCTTCATAAACCTGCTGTTACACTTTGTTTTTAGTGAAGGTTAAACAGACGTGATCTACCGTGTCAGCCAGTTTGTTTCCCCCCTGTTTCTATGCTAAGCTAAGTTACCCAGCTGCTGGCTGTAACTTCACGGTCAGACATGAGAGTTGTCAGAGCAGGAACAACTGAACCTAAAATACATGACAAACCAAAGTGAAAAGGGGAAAAAGGTGTTTTTATTAAATAACAAAAAGGGAAACTTACAAAACAGAGATCCAAAAAAAACAGGTATGAACAACAAAACAGAAAATCAGAGAACACTGGGAACACTGGGAACACTGGGAACACAGGGAACACTGGGAAAACTGGGAACACTGGGAACACTGGGAACACAGGGAACACTGGGAAAACTGGGAACACTGGGAAAACTGGAGCGCAACTGGAAACTGCAAAAATCCAAACTGAGTGAAACAGGACGACAACGGGAGAGAAACAGACGGGCTGACGGAGATAAAGGGGAAGACAGAGACTAAATACACAGGGGGGGGGGTAAGGTAATAGAACACAGGTGGAACACATTTCACCAGGAGGGAAACACAAGACAGGAAGTGAACGAACATGAGACACACAAGGGAAGTGGTTACAAAATAAAACAGGAAATAAATTAAACGATCAAACGTTCAAACAAAAAGTGTCTTCTTTGGGCAAACCATGACAAGAGTGCTATCACTCCTGCATCTAAAGCCCCTTTTCCACTGGTGAAGGAAGCTGCTACGACCCGCTGACATCAGGCTTTTGTCAGCAGTGGAAAAGGGTGAAATCGCTGCAGCAGACGCAGGGTCTATCAACAGCAACAGATCCTTCCTACGTCTGCACAGCAACCTGCAGCTCACTCTTCCTCCCTTGCATCTGTGTGTGTGCGCTCTGTTCCCTGCAGTTGTGTGTGTCCTCTCAGGTGAACTCCACTCGCAGTGTAAAAGCAGGTTTACTCACGTTTTGGTGTAAAAATGTTCAAACGCTCGGAGAGGAAGCAAACTCACCCGACCTGAACGGCCACACAGGTTGTTTGTTTCAACCCTCTGATACGACTCATACGAGCGTTTCCTGAAATAGCGCCCCTGCGGCGGCAGGCGTACCTGACCTTGGTTGTCATGGTTACAATAATAAAGATGCGGATTGTACCGAGAGCGGTGTAACTACCTACACCGCCATTGTTACTCTAATAACAGTCAAGGCTCGGGTAGGTTTAGGAAAAAATGGTGATTCCGGTTAAAATAATTACTTCCTTAACATTACACGGTCTTTGTTGTCATGGTTACAACATAAACAGCTGGTTTCACGCGGGAATCGAACACACGGCTCTCCTGTGTCACAGCCATCCACCACCACCTCCTCCTGACGTGGACTCTGTATCTCTTTACTCGACGTCACCGACACTTTCCCCTTCGCTCCTGTCATCATCACTACGACCACTAGATGTCGCCTAGCAACAAAACCTGACTATGATGCCATA
>NW_019174820.1:996925-1004425 GCF_002260705.1 Seriola dumerili | reverse complement strand
AGATCCCTCAACATTCAGAGTAAAGTAGAGAAGAAAACAGCAGCAGAGATTCTGAACGTCACACTGATAACAACTGCATCCCATTTAGATGAGTCAGTTCCACCTGAGCTCTTCCTGCTATGACGAGTCGACAGCCGCGTCCCAATTCAGGGGGTCGCATCCCTGCGAGGCCTCGACTACACTGTCCCACTTCAAAGGCTCCTTCAAATAGGGCCAAGAGATCCGTCATTTTCCTGAGCAATGAAGGTGGATCCTAACATGTCCCATGATTCATTGCACATCGAGAGTCTGAGGATCACACTGTTAAATGTGACTGTTGGGTTTCAACGCTACAACTGTTTAAAACCAAGAGACTGAAAACAAAAAGTTTTTGTAAAACTAGAATAACCTCCTCACGGTTGTACGACTCCGCCCAAACACAGAGATTTCCTTCACAAGCCCAAATCGGCATTTTTTGGGGTCACTATGGCCTTGACCTTTGACCTTTGACCACCAAAATCTAATCAGTTCATCTTTAAGTCCTGGTGAATGTTGCTGCTAAATCTGAAGAAGTTCTGTCAAAGTGTTACGGAGATATCGCGTTCACAAGGACAAAACCGCATTTTGTGAGGTCACCTTGACCTTTGACCTTTGACCACCAAAGTCTGGAGCTGTGAGGTTTTCATGTGACGAACGCAGTGATGTACTGAACACCTAATGGGGATGAGAGAATGCCGTCGCCATGACGACAGGACATGTTACATGATGCCATTTATAAAGGTGTGTGTGCGTGTTTCTATGTGACGTGGTCGTGTGTTTTATTCTACAGTCACATAAAAGACAGTTATATCTGTGTGTGTGTGTGTATGTGTGTGTGTGTCTGTGTGTGTGTGTGTCTGTGTGTGTGTGTGTCTGTGTGTGTGTGTGTGTGTGTAATGAGCTTCTTATGAAGTATAAACCTGAGACCGAGCAAGAGACACTAACATACAACTGAAAAGAGAGAGAGGGGTTACTTGACAATAGGCTCTGATGAAAGGAGTCACAGACCTGATGAATATTCACACACACACACACACACACACGCACACACTTGCTTGTAGAAACAGATGTAAAGACTGATTGCTGTTGTTGCTGCAGCGCTGCTGTTTGTCTCTGTGTTGATCCACTCGTTCATTCATTTGAATTTAAATGAATATTTTTTGATTTAAATGTGGGACAGTTCACCACATACACTCACATCCGTCACCTCCTGCCATCACTTGAAGACTTGCTCCTGTGTTTGATTGTATTTACCTTCATAAATAAAGTAAGTGAGTTATAGCAAGCTGAGTCCTTAACACGTCAGATAAACCTGGTTTCCTCAAATAACAGCGAGTCCGTGGGTCGACTCCTGACCGGTCAGACCTGCCTGTCTTCACTACGTTGTTAAATAAACACATAAAAACATAAAACCGCCAAAAATAGAATTTAAAAAAAGAATGATCATTTCTTGGCCGTGTGTACACACAATCGAGTTTTTGACCTTTAGATGTGAGCATGTGCAGGACGACTTTAAGACAGAGAGTCTGCATGAAACGAGAACACTGCATCTTCATATTCAAAATGATTTAAAGGTCTGTGTCCATGTGTAGTGTGATTATAGATCAGCTCTAGCTTCTATATTAATACTGTGAAAGTATCAAAGCCTCAGTCCACAGAGAAATGCACACAGCCTGTATTCAGAAACTGAGCCTTAAAACCAGCCGTCAGGACTTCTGGAACTTTGTGATGTCACAACAAAGCAGTCACCAAGCCCCGCCCACCTGGACCCACCATCCAAACCTTGCAGGATTTGGTTTCTCTGAGTGTTTTTACCTGAAATCTGCTATATTTTTATTCAATCACTCAGAAAACAGTCAGCCAATCAGAAGAGAGGCTCAGAGCCTCCTCTCTTCTGATTGGCTCACCGACCTGTTGTTACTAGAGCTGCAGAGAGAAGCCTGAGAGAGGAGATGTGAAACTACACTGAGATGGTTTTTATATCTTCTGATGGATCAACACTTCAAAATGAAATAAAACTGATGTGAGACACCGAGAGAGAAACCAAATAACTCAGTTTGTGAAACACATGTATGTGTAACACAGGAAATAGAATAAAACATTTTTTTTATTGTCATTGCATTTAAAAAAAGGAGGTGGGACTGGTATAAAAACAAATGGAAACAATAAAGTGCCAGTCTACAATAGTCATTGCACATTCCATTAACTGAGATTAGACAGCATCTTGCATCACTACTGCTACAGTTGGTCAGGTGGGTGGGGGGGGTATGGGAGGGGGGGTTATCAGTGACCAGCTGCAGATATACGCAGCTTTGACGCTAACCAGGTGCAGTGCATCTAAACACTGATTTCCTGTGTGCATGTAAACGTACATCTTCACATCTTCACTGCTCCAAACTAAACCGAAGATGTTTTTCTCTTCTCAGAGTTTTCAGACAAAACTGAACCAACAACGTCACCAGAACGATTCTGTTAAGAGAGAGAAAGAGAGAAAGAGAGGGAGAGAGAGGGAGAGAGAGAGAGGGCGAGAGAGGGAGAGAGAGGGAAGAGGAGATGAAGAGAAAGACGAATAAAGAGACATGAATGGATGAAAAAAGTGAAGATGAAAGAGAGAGAACACGGAGAGAGAACACACACACATCTGCTTCATTCAATGTGTGTGTGTGTGCCTGTGTGTGTCTCATAATGGCCCTCAGAAGGACACTTCACAGCCGCAATCATCATCAGTTGCCAGGCAACAAGGAGAAACCGCTACCGACAGAAACACAGCACACACAGCTTTATTATTACTGTTAGAGTAGCATAGGTGTGTGTGTGTGTGTGTGTGTGTGTGTGTGTGTGTGTGTGTTAGAGATAGAGAGAGAGCTGGTAAGAAAACAGGCATGCTTACTGACTGACAGTGTTGAGGTCATTTCTCAGTGTCTCCTGCTGCACTGGACTGTAACATCATCATCATCATCATCATCATCGTCATCATCGTTCCTGTAAATTAGTCACGATCCTGATCCGAGTCCATCTTTCTGAACCTTTGTACGAGTGGGATATTTTCGGCGAGCAGTTGAGCTGCTGGCAGGCAGCGAGGTGTTCCAGTCGAGGCTGAGGTTTGTTCTTCATCAGACCTCACAGAGACAGGAAGGTGTGAATGGGAGTTGTTTTGTAAATGCCATGTCACTAAGTTCCCACTTTCACTTTGCACTGACGTCTGAAACTCAGACAGCAGCTCCTTCATGAACCTCTGCTTTTCTGCGTTTCTGTAGAGTTTTCAGTACAGTTTCTGTAGAGTTTCTGTAGAGTTTTCAGTAGAGTTTCTGTAGAGTTTCAGAAGAGTTTTCTGTAGACTAGAGTTTCTGTAGAGTTTCTGTAGAGATTTCTGCAGAGTTTTCAGTAGAGTTTCTGTAGAGTCTCTGTAGAGTTTTCTGTAGAGTTTCTGTAGAGTTTCTGTAGAGGTTTTTGTAGAGTAGAGTTTCTGCAGAGTTTTCAGTAGAGGTTTCTGTAGAGTTTTCTGAAGAGTTTCTGTAGAGTTTCTGTAGAGTCTCTGTAGAGTTTTCTGTAGACTAGAGTTGCTGTAGACTAAAGTTTCTGTAGAGTTTTCAGTAGAGTTTTCTATAGAGTTTCTGTAGAGTTTTCAGTAGAGGTTTCTGTAGAGTTTTCAGTAGAGTTTCTGTAGAGTTTTCTGAAGAGTAGAGTTTCTGTAGAGTTTTCTGCAGAGTTTCTGTAGAGTTTTCTGTAGACTAGAGTTTCTGTAGAGTTTCTGTAGAGTTTTCAGTAGAGGTTTCTGTAGAGTTTTCTGAAGAGTTTCTGTAGAGTTTTCAGTAGAGGTTTCTGTAGACTAGAGTTTCTGTAGAGTTTCTGTAGAGTTTTCAGTAGAGTTTCTGTAGAGTTTCTGTAGAGTTTTCTGTAGAGTTTTCTGTAGAGTCACGGTGTGATCCGGTTAACTGAAACGTTCTCCAGCATCCACTGCAATGAGCCCAGGAAACAGAGAGTCAGGCTGAGAGACGACGGGCCTGTCGGTGAGTTCACACAGATGTGGCCTCTATCAGAACAGCTGGAAGGCCGGTTAAACAAAACGATGAAATCAAAGTTTAAAATAAGTTTCTCTCATCGTCTGATTTTATTCTGTTTCACTCACACTTCACTGACTCTCTTCTTCTTTAGAACAACAGACCTCACACCAAACACACAACATGAAAACACCTGTGGCCGTCACGGTGAGAAAACACACACTGTTCCTTTAATGCATCAGTGTTTAAAACTGAAAACTTGTAAACTGCTCTGGTTCAGTGTGAAAACTCGTGCCGGACTCAGAGGGTCTGATCTGGACTTGGTTTTCACTCTGGTTACCTTCTGGTCCACGATGGAACACGCCATCCGGTAAACTGAAGCGTTCTCCAGCATCCACTGAGATGTGCCCTGACAAAGTTGTCTTTCCACAGAGCTGAAAATCATCCCATAATAGGAAATCACCAAAGTCACCATCGTCCAGACGAGTGGAGTTTTCTGATCCAAGCTTCAAAAGTCAAGTCAAACAAACATTTGACTGGAAGACATAAAGAAGACGTCTCACTCTGTTAGAGTTGTTGGGACTAAAGGAACATTCATGTCAGGGTTGAGGTACTAAGGACACAAATGCAGGCTCTCACACAGGGTATACAACAAAGGAAAAAACACAATGTCCAGACAGGGGAAGCAAAACATCCAAAATCTCAGATCAAACAGATCAGCTGTAGGAGACACTGGAGAACAGAGGACGGACAGAGACTGAGGGAAAGGCACAGACTTCAGTACACAAGGGAGGCAGGGCTGATTGGACACAGCTGACACACATTAGGGCGGGGCAGACGATCACAACGGCGGGAAACTGGACAAAGACAGGAAGTAAAACAACCAGGAGACACACAAGGGAAGTAAATACAAAATAAAGCAAAAACTCAAATGTAAAATGTACAACTGTGTTAAAGAGTTAAAGAGTGGAGCTTCTTCCGTCACATAAGATCTTTGGCTGAGTACAGACACCTGCTGCCAGACAATCAGATCAGATCAGAAAAGTTTGGTTTTATAAAAACCATTAAAGAACATTTATTAAAAAAAGAAAAGCCATTTGAGATAAACCTGTTTTAACACACACACACACACACACACACACACACACAAACACACACACCTTCTCTTGTTAATCAGTTCATTTGGTGCCATTTGAAGTGTTAAGTGTTGCATGTTGTGAGCGATGTCACACAGGTGTGGCGTGTGAACAGGTGTCGACGCAGTGACCCGCTGCACTTTATATTCCTCTACAGAATAATACAAACAGCCTGCACACAAACACTTTCACCTGTGTGTGTGTGTGTGTCGCACACTGTGAAGCTGTTAGCATCCTGGTTCTCAGGTTTCAGGTGCGTACTTGTGTGTGTGTGTGTGTGCGTGTGTGTGTGTGCGTGTGTGTGTGTGTCACGTTCAGGTGTAACAGTCTCACTGAGGGGAAGTTAGGTGATTTTCACCTGAAATGAGACGATTAGTGAATCTGAATGGTAGATAATGGACACGTCACACTGTGTGTGTGTGTGTGTGTGTGTGTGTGTGTGTGAGAGAGAGAGAGACAGAGAGAGAGAGAGAGACTGGATTTGTGAGAAACTCAACGTATTTTCTACTTTCTGTTGTGATTTGGCGTCACCAGATCTCTCCACTGATGCCGAGCTCTGACCGAAGTGTCGTTGAATGACACATGAAAAGGCTAAAACATGTCAACACACAAGCTGATTAAATTTTGGTGATCAAAGGTCGAAGGTCACGGTGACCTCGCAAGACACGGCTTCAGTCTCCTGAATGTGATATCTCAAGACCGGCTTGAGGGAATTTCTTCAGATTTGGCTCAAATATTCACTTGGAATCAAAGAACAACTGATTCAATTTTGGTGGAAAAAGGTCAAAGGTCAAAGGTCACCAGTTGGAGTCGGAGTGCACAAGTTTGCCCTTCTGTGTAGAATTTAAGGAGGGCCGACAGAAGGAACTCTGTTCTACACACACACACACAAGCTCCGATCAGCTGATACAGTCACATGACGACAACCCAGCCATCTGCATGACAACCACTTCAACATTTGAACATTCCCAACCTTTTCCACCTCATGAGCCACATCCAACCCTGTCACCATGCGGAGGCCAAACAGGAAGGAGGAGCGATCACCTGTCCTACACCACCTTCCTCTCCACTCGCTTTGTTTTCACTCTTCCTGTTTCTAACCAGAGATCCTTTTGATGCTCCAGGTTTTTGCCACGGGTGTGATCATTCAGTCCGTGATCGGACTGAGACAGGAACAAGTGTACGATGTGGTCCGGCTGACGACACCATCATAGTTCCTATCAATGGCTGATCATAATGATCAACCTTAATATAAAAAAAAAACTATGAAATGAGTTTTAAAACATCATTTCTTTGTAAAAAATTTAAAAACATTATATTTTAATTTATTTTATATATAATTCCATCTTTTCACCAAAATTGTTCCCTTTTGTAATTGATTTGTCGGCACACGTGTAATACCATCACGGCCCAGCAGGGTTACGATTTTGTTTTTTTTGTTAAGCAACTACTTTCAAGATCAAAACTGAATTTTCAACAATGACTTAAAATGAATAATAAATAAATAAAGTGTATATTTGATAGATAAAGTAAATATCTATCTATCTACCCACTGACATGGCAGAGATAGATAATCAATAGTTTCTATGCTAGCGATGAGGATGTGAAAACAGACGAGCTAAAGAGAGGGAACGTTGGACTCGATCACGTGACACAAACACCACAACACGTGACTGATCATGTTACTGAGTGGAAATAAGAAGCTGACAGTTCAGAAGGTGACGACGTGTCGGTCACTGTTCGTCCTCCAGCTTCATTATTTCACTTTATAAGTTGCACGTTTCATGGAATCACCAGGAAACAGAGAGTCAGGCTGAGAGACGACGGGCCTGTCGGTGAGTTCACACAGATGTGGCCTCTATCAGAACAGCTGGAAGGCCGGTTAAACAAAACGATGAAATCAAAGTTTAAAATAAGTTTCTCTCATCGTCTGATTTTATTCTGTTTCACTCACACTTCACTGACTCTCTTCTTCTTTAGAACAACAGACCTCACACCAAACACACAACATGAAAACACCTGTGGCCGTCACGGTGAGAAAACACACACTGTTCCTTTAATGCATCAGTGTTTAAAACTGAAAACTTGTAAACTGCTCTGGTTCAGTGTGAAAACTCGTGCCGGACTCAGAGGGTCTGATCTGGACTTGGTTTTCACTCTGGTTACCTTCTGGTCCACGATGGAACACGCCACCTCCCGGACCTGACTGAGGCTGAGCTCTGCGGCGTCCAGCAGCACCGGCTCCCGGCTCAGACCTATCTGGATGTGGAAGGAGATCACACCGCCACCTCCTCCTCCTCCTCCTCCTCCTCCTCCGCCGCCGCCGCCACCTCCTCCTCCTCCTC
>NW_019174820.1:941925-991925 GCF_002260705.1 Seriola dumerili | reverse complement strand
GAAACATGGTCACAGTCTTTTCTCCCTGAGTTACAGTGTTGAATAATGACCAGAGGTTTTGATGTCACAGTGAAGCTGACCTTTGAAAATGTCATCACTTCATTTTATCCTCAGACATTTGAGTTCACTTGTGTCATAATTAGTGAATGAATTTGTGAATTATGGCCGACTAGAATCAGCTCCTCATGGTCGTATCCCGCCGCCACTCAGACTAGTTCCAGGTTAAATCCCTGTTTATCCAGAGTCAGATAGAATATGAACCATTAGAGTGAAATTTTGTCATAATTGCTGTGGTTTGTGATTTGTGATTTGTGATGTGACACTGACCTTGACCTTTGACCGTTGACCACCAAAGTCTAATCAGTTTGTCCTTGAGTCAAGGGGAAAGTTCATCAGATCTGCAGCCAATCAGATCTGCCCATGCTAATGAGCTGCCCCAGGAGTGTAGGCTCCAGCTGCGACACAGAATGTGGTTGAGTTCGACCTGTTCAGCAGCTCTGTACAGCTGAGCGTGACAACATGACTGACAGCACACAACAATGATCTCGTCTCCTAGCAACAGCAAACGTTTCCTTTGAGCCACGAACGTTCAGTCTTTCCTGAACCTTAACCAGAGAGTTTTAATGGCCTGAAGCCAGCGACACAAAGTGTAAGTGTAACGTTGAGGTGGACGACACCAGAAGTCACGTCCCTCCTCTGAGTGTGTGCGCTGCATCGTGCGGCGGCGAGGCTGTGTGGAGTCTGTGTGGCTGAATCATACTTTGATATGAGGTGAGTCAGCTGTCTGCTTTCAGGAAACGCTCCCACTCCGAGCCCGACCTGCTCAGTGCCCGTCTGCAGAGCACAAATAACTCTACACAGCAGCAACCCTAGATCAGACCAGGAAGTGTTTAAAGGAAGGGACTGTGTGATGGTGGAAGATGCAGCTCAAAGAGGGGGTGGGGGGGGGGACAAACGGCATCTTTTAAAACAAACACAGTTAATAGACGGATGTGTTTTCTACGGAGGCCCTGAAGCCCAAAGCACTGCCACTAAAGAAAACATCTTCATGACCTGTAAATACTCACAACACAACAGAAGTGTTTCCAGGGGACACTAAAAAGTGACGGACCCGGAGGCTAAGCTAGCAGCTAACATTTTTGCAATAATATCTGAATCATGTGATATTGACATAATAAACACAGCTAATGGTTAGCTGATTAGCTGTCTTCATAACTCAGGAAGTACGCCCGAGCCGGGTCCGTTACTTTATAATGTCCACTGGAAACACTTGTGTTGTGTTGTGAGTATTTGCAGCTCATGTGTTGTCAAACTGATGAAGATGTTTTCTTAAGTTTCAGAGCGTTGAGCTCTCAGGGCCACCGTAGTTTTTGCTCATCAGACACGGCGTTAACCACTGCTGATGGGGTCTTCTTCTCTGTTTGCTCGGAGGCTCCGCGGCAGCGTCCGTCATGTGGTTTCACACAGCGAGCTGAATCACTGCACGAATCTGTGACACGACCGACGCTCCTGGCTCGACATCTGAATTACAAACACAAATCTTCATCACTGTGCGTGTGTGTGGCTACAGGTCAGACAATAAACGAACCTGTTGCCATGGAGATGCTTGTAATAACACCAGGGTTTGTGTGTGTGTGACTGAATTGGTCCATGTTACTGGATCATGAGAAGCCAATTGGCTGATTGATGAGCCTCATTTGGCTCTGTGAATTGAACCGTTCTGTGAATATTAGGAGTCGGTTCTTTGTTGAAATAAACAGTTGACGGCGCCAATTCTGCCATTAATCCACCACAGAAGAAGATGGGGTCAATAAAAAGCAGCACGTTTATTCATTCTAGTCTGTTTCCACCTCAGACAAACCTTTTAGTCGGAGGTTTTCTGATGTGCTAATTAGACACAGGTGGATGAAAACCAACCTAACGAGCCAGACCTCATCAACCCACCATCGGGACTGGACCTGCTGGTTCTCCTGAGTCTGTAACAGGCTGGAGCAGCAACACTGAAGAACCAGAACCTGCAGTTCTTTTTATGACCACTAGAGTGTGGATCCAACAGTGAGTCAATCCCCAAATAATCATGTGATCATTCAAACTGCTAAAAGACAAGTGGGTCGTCAATGAACTGATTAACCAGTGAAACAACTGGTCTGATGGATCAGCTAATCAAACTGAACAGCTGATCCGCAACTTAAATATGACATCACCAGTCAGTCAGTCATTCAGTCAGTCAGTCAGTCAGTCAAACAGCTGATTAACCAGTAAGAATTTTAATCAAGCAGCTCGTCAGCAGCCGACCAATCAAATCAAACTGATAAAGAATATGTGGACCGATCAAACAGCTGATCTGCTACTCAAACAGCTGATCAAACAGCTGATCCCCTAAGACAGACGACCAATTAAACAGTGAATCAACACACATTCAGTCAATAAGAAGAGCAGCCAATCAGATGAAGACGCTGAGCCGTCTCCTCTGTAGCTCCTGTGACTGAGTGTGAAGTGTGAACCACACTGACTCTTACAGCTCAGAGCAGAGACAGTCTGGTCTCTCTCGGTCCATCTGTGGGTCCACACATTCTGACGGACCTGAAACCAGAACCAACACATGGACCGAGCATCACAGCACCAGCACCATAGCCTCAGACACAGACACAGACAGACACAGACACAGACACAGACGGAGACACACAGACACAGACACAGACACACAGACACAAAAAGACACAGACACACAGACAGACACAGACACAGACACACTGACACAGACACACAGACACAAAAAGACACAGACACACAGACACAGACTGACACACAGACACAGAGACACAAAAAGACACAGACACACAGACACAAAAAGACACAGACACACACACACACAGACACAAAAAGACACAGACACACACAGACAGACACAAAAAGACACAGACACAGACAGACACAAAAAGACACAGACACAAAAAGACACAGACAGACAGACACAGACAGACAAGTGGGTGAGCGTATGCACCGAAGCCACACACGCCCGGCGACAGTCAGAGCAGCAGCCATTTTGTTTTCAGGTTGTCCATCCGTCTCGTTCTTGTGGACACGTACCTCAGTGACACCTCGACGGAACTTCTTCAGATTTGGCACAAACATTCACTAGGACTCGAGGATGAACTGATTAGACTTTGGGGGTCAAAGGTCAAGGTTGCAGCGACCACACAAAACGCGGTTCTGGCCTTTTGAACACAATCACTCCTCGAGGGAATCCCTTCACATTTGGCACAGACGTTCACTTTGGACACGTGGACATTTATGGACATCAGAGATAATGTCACGCTGAATGATCTGTGCCTCGTGCCTCCCCAGTGAGCCACGTCTGTTACCAGATCCTGTGACTTTAAATGGAATTAAAATTCAGTAATAACAGAAAAATACTTTCGACAACACAACACAACATCACGTTACACAACCTGTTAAACAAATCATCTCATTAGACGTCTGACTCTTCACACAGTCACTCCTCTCTCTCCTCCAACATGGTGGCCGTCTGCCTCGCTGCAGTGAGCATGCTCAGAACGATCAGACTTCCTGCAGCACCTCACACACACACACACACACACACACTCACACACACCACTCAGTTGCTCTCAGTTATTCACACCATTGTGGCAACATGAACACACACTGTTCATTCACACTCATACATCACTAAAGCTTCATTCACACACACACACACACACACACACACACTCTGACAGATTTGACACCCACCACCCGTCGATACATTTTTACAGCCCTTCCTCCCTCCATGGGTGCTATTCCCGTCACCGTGGGGTGTGTGCGACGCGGCGAAGTGCTAAAAAGCCGCCGTCTCTTCCCAGTAAACTTGGTGTCGTTGTTGTATGTTGTTGTGCAAATGTTTTGAGGGGAAGTTTGCCGACGCCGGCGCGCGGCGAGGTACAACAGTAGTCAGAGGGCAGCGGCGGGAGGGGCCTGGGACGCGCCGCAGGAAAGCGAAACGTGTCAGTCTACAGGTCACAGGTCACGCCTCCCGCATGTTGCAGTTTGTCTTAATTACTTTCACATTCTCTGAAATTGTACCTCGCTTTCACAAAATATTAAAAACACACACAAACACGTGGCGTTGTTCAGACACTGTGTGTGTGTGTGTGTGTGTGTGTGTGTGTGTGTGTGTGTGTGTGTGTGTGTGTGTGTGTGTGTTTTCTCAGTTGCAGGAAGAATGTTGTGATTGTTTCTCCACGTCGACTCAGCAGCTGCTGCTCGTCCTCCTCACCTCACTCACCTGTTCACAAACATCAAACTTTTCTGGTTCAATCAGCAGAAAAAACACAAACACTGACTACGACTCCGAAGGTACATTTCACCCACAAACATCCAATCACAGAGCTCCAAACTCCGTCACATGCACAGCTGATGGAGGGCTGAGAAAACAGAGCTCACCTCTCAGACTCTGGGTCGGTTCTGGACCAGTTCAATGTCTGTGTTGCCACGACAACGCGACTGTAAACGAACTGTCTCCTGATAAACATGTTATTTGTTTCCAGCTTTGTCTGATGTGACAGCGCCCTCCGCGGCTCACTGCCGAAACTGCACCCAAGACACACACACACACATTCATGTTGATCTGCTGGACAAAGGCAAACCAGGATAATGTTTGGGGCCCCCCAAGGAGAAAGGGGGCCCCTGATGGCCCCTCATACCGACACATTTTGCAGTGACCACTATAAACGCCCTTAAACCCCCCATAAAGACTCTATACCCCCCCCCCTCCCATGTTGTTGTTGAGTAGATATAGAAAACTCAGACCAGGAAGCTGATGTGTCGGGGCGATTCCTCTCAGAGCTCGGGTCACATGAACCTACGCCATCGCCACCATCTTACAACATAAACTATAGAGTGACCTGCTCTGCTGTTGCCATCTTGGCAGTGCTTGACTCCACCCCTAACTCCTGGCTCCTCCAAAAATGGACAAAGAGGTGGAGCTTGTGTGCTATAGAGACCCAAAGTGTTTATGTACCAGGCTGTAAACATGTTTATTTCTGCTGGACATTTTAACATGGAAGTCTATGGGGATTGACTCACTGTTGGAGCCAGACTCTAGTGGCCATTAGAAAAACTGCACATATTATTACTGAGCTGCACCACAGTTCATTTCAGTCTGAACAGGCCCTGAGAACATGAACAAAAATATTATTTAACTCCAATTCATAAAAAGCAGGACACACACATTCACCTCACGTCCACTCCTACAGTAAGCTGCTGTAACAAACACACACATTATTATTATTATTATTATTATTACACTAAGAGTTTTCCTTTAATCACTGCGTGTGTAAACAATAAAAAGCAACTTAATCATAAATTAACAGATTAATTATAATTTAGTTGTCTCATTGATCCAGAGCGACTCACACTGAGTTCGAAAACATAATTTTATTATATTAACGGATCATAAAGGGTGTGACAGTAGGAAAATGTGCATCTTAACGTATAACACAAATTGATTTTAAATCCTAAAAAGTTTCATAGCTCTTCATTTCATAATTTTCTCAACATCTCGTTTGTCTCTGCAGCTGCAGCTGATTTGGTGCACGGGTTATTTTTAAAGTATATTAACGAGTCGTAACAAAAGGCCTTCTTGGGAGAAACAGCGTTTTTCTCATGACATATGTTCCACTGCAACACTTTGGAATAAATTACCAAACAATCTTTATTTAATCATCTCTGAGACTGCCGCCTCTCCGCGCTGTCGGTGACAGCATCGCGTCTCCACGACAACGCTGTAAAAGGTGACAGGAAGTAAAAGTAACATCAGGGGAAATGTACTTTACTGCCTTTACTTTAAATGTATAAATGTGATACTTTTATTTTTATTGATCAAACTGATTCCGATCAATATATATATATATTAATGCTGAATATAATTTACATCTGTTTAAATTCATATCACAGCTGCTCACTGCAATCATGTGCATAAAAAAATCAAAAGAGGAAAACTAGAACGACCTGCTGCTGCTGGTGTTTCTTGATCTGCTGCTGATTTTATTTCTTATATTATTTTATTTCATTTCATTTGTGTTTTTTCATAAAAACTGTATATTTTACTGCTTTTATGTCCTTGACCTTGTCTTTAAATAATTGTTGCTGTAGATTGTCACCTGTGTTCACCTGATAATAATTCATTAAGTAGGTTGAAGATGAAAGTTTTTATTTGCTTTTATCATCCGGCCTGTCACAAAATGTTGATGCTGAATCAGTAAAATCTTTGACTGTGTGTCTCATCTGCATCTGTTTCCCCTTTAGTTAAACACACTCTGTTTTGAAGAGACTTTATTGGCGTCGTCGTTCTCAGACAAACGCTCCTTCAAATGCGTCCTTCTCGTCGTCTAACATATCCCATGATTCATTGCACTCTGATAATGAAAATAATATGTCAGAAAACAACACCAACAGAAAGTCTGAGGGTCACACTGTTAAATGTAAGTATTGGGTTTCAGCTCAGTTCAACAGCTAATAGTACAACTGTTAAAACCAAGAGACTGAAAAAAAAAGTATGTGTTGTCAAGGTTGCTAGGCAACAGGGGCCGCACACAGCAGGTGACGCAAAGGGAAAATACTCCAGAGGCCAGGTCATCTCAGTTCAGTTCGGTCCAAACTGCTGCACTACAGGGAAATATTGTACATTTTCCTCCACTACATTTACTAGACAGCTGCAGTTACTAACAGGTACTTTTTATTTTGGTGCATATACAGTAAGTGTGTTTTATTGTAACGCCTCTGTACATTAAGAAAAGTAATATCTTAAAAGACTTTTACTTGTAACAGTGTTTATACGGTGAGATTCTGCTACTGTCACTGAAGTAGAAGATCTGAATTCTTCTTCTTCCATTTCCTTTGAGTGAAAGAAAAGACAACCTTCACAATATGTTCGTGTTTCCACTCACACAACAGGAGTTTAACACTTCACATGCTGGAAAGTTTTCCAGTTTCTGTCTCTAAAACAACTCAGCCATCTACACTGCTGCTTCAGAATCACTGCTGCTTCAGAATCAGTGCTAGTGCTTCAGAATCAGTGCTGCTTCAGAATCAGTGCTAGTGCTTCAGAATCAGTGCTGCTTCAGCATCATTGCTGCTTCAGATCACTGCTAGCTGTCAGAATCAGTGCTGCTTCAGAATCAGTGCTAGTGCTTCAGAATCAGTGCTAGTGCCTCAGAATCACTGCTGCTTCAGAATCAGTGCTAGTGCTTCAGAATCACTGCTGCTTCAGAATCAGTGCTGCTTCAGAATCAGTGCTAGTGCTTCAGAATCACTGCTGCTTCAGAATCAGTGCTGCTTCAGAATCAGTGCTAGTGCTTCAGAACTGCCGCTGCGTTGCCATGTTGGGGATAAAAACATTATTCCTGACAGGTAGACGTGACGACCTGAGAGCTGCACTTATGGATAAAAGAGAAAGTAAATGATGAACCGAGGCTACTTGTCTCTCATTATGGAGCTATAAACTAACTCGACAGGTTTTCATCACAGGATAAAATCTCTTGTGAGACGTGTCACCTTTTGCAGCACCACTTGCATCTTGTCATTCATCAACATATGTCAAAGGAAATGAAACATGAAAGCTGACAGCTCCTGCACCGCACCGCGGCTGCAGGCGTCGACGCTCGTCAATATTTACATAAGACTCACCAGGGAATCAGCTAGCATGGAGGAGCGGGCGTCATTGTCACCCTGATATTGACAATGATGAGTGTGTGTGTGTGTGTGTGTGTGTTTGCGTTTGCATGCCCCTGGGTTAGGGTTAGAAACTGTGTTTGCTGTAATTCATAAACTTCAGGACTCGTCATTGTTGTTGCCTCCAGTAGAAAATAATGAAGCAGCACAGACAAACAAACACAGCCCCACAACACTGGACTGATCACGATGACACCTCCTGAACACGATTGAAGCATCACAACATGATCTCTGCTTCTCCACACATAATTAAAATGAGCGCAATCAACAACGTGTCATTTCCTTTTTTATTTTCCTTGTGCTAGATTCAAGTCAAAGCTGTAATCCTGAATGTTCAGAAATGCCCTTATACTGACGGTTTTACTTTTAGTAACAGAATCATTATCCGGATAAACTGTGTGTGTGTGTGTGTGTGTGTGTGGTCAGAGGACCTCCAAAGGTGACCCGATCAGATACCTGAACCACCTGAACTGGCTCCTCTCAGCGTGAAGAAGCAGCAGCTGTAAAACAGTGTTAAAGACACCAGTGATGCCTCCTGTCTGCAGGTCGACTCTGCCACAGAGTCTCTCGGTTGCACAGGAAGAACCAGCAGAGCTCGCTCCACCGATTTGACTAAACGCTCAGGTGCACAGGAGGTTAATAAGTCCTTGATATAATTTGGAGCGAGGCCATTTAATGCTGTGAAGGTGATGAGTGACTGACGCAGCATAAAGTACATTACAATAGTCAAGACGTGACAAAATAAAAGCGTGCATGACCTCATGTCGGTCAGTAGGAGTTGGTAGTAGGAGGAATGATCTGAGTTGATAAAAGCGAAACTTCAGGCAGATGTTGATGTTTTTGGTTATTGAATTATTATTGAATTTTAAAAATCCAAGAATAACGTGATGATAAGAAGATAAGGTACGTATCAAGTTGTATTCAGATCCAATAAAATACTACTGAACGTCGTCCCTAGCTCCCCTCCCCTCAGAGTGCTTCAGTAGCTCCACAACTGCACCAGCGATTAAACTTTCACATACACAAAGTAAACACATCAATATTAACACAACAGTGCTGCACCCCGCCGCCTGAAGCCCGAGGCTTCAGAGCAGAGTCACAGTCATATAGGCTTCACTCCTCCAACGTAAATCTGCTGATGATCCTGCTGCGATCCGACCTGCTGTGAATCATTTATCAATTTACAAACAGTCATGCACGCTCCACGTCGTGAAAGTGCACAGACCCCGAGGCTCAGGCAGGCGACAGGATGGAGGTGAAGAGTTGTTTTTCAAAATAAAATGGAACTTTGTGTGAAATAACGACACATGAGGACAAACTATGGGTTTTTACAGAAGAAGTGTTGCCTGCTGCTTTTGGAGAGATGTTGAATTCAGTTTTTTTTATTTAACTTAATAGATTTTCACTTAACAGCAAAGAACAAGTGGATGTGAGGCTTTAATCAGCCTGTTATGAATGTTAGAGTGATTGTGTTGTGCTTAAGAAACAGACCTCCCACTGGAAACACACACACACACACACACACACGCACATGCACACACATGCACACACACACACACACACACACACACACGCACACACACGCACGCACACGCACACACATGCACACACGCGCGCACTGAGTGTTTATAGACAAACATTTCAGGAAAACATGATGTAAAATAATCATCTGGAGAAAAAACAAACACTTGTTTTCCATCAAAACATTTCACAAACAGGGACGTCGAGTGGCTCAGTGGGCCGAGCAGGCGCCCCATGTGTGGAGGCCACAGTCCTCGCTGCAGTCGGCCCTGGTTCGAGTCCCGCATCAGACGGCCTTTGCTGCATGTCATTCCCCCTCTGTCTGCCTCCCCACTTCCTGTCTCTCTCTACTGCGCTGTCAATAAAGGCACATGTCAACAAACACATGATTTATGAATGTGTGTGAGACCAACACTCAAAGGTTTATTACATTCATACTGACATTACTTTCAATGTAAATTAAAGGATAAATATCAGTGTTATTAAACTGTGGTGTTTCATATCAGCATGTTTATAAATATATTAAAATGTTTATTGAGTCAACGACTTCAGAAATATATCTATACATAGATATAAATGTATATGTATAAATATATAATATAATAAGATATTACAATTTAATAATATAAATATGAAATAAATCACAAAATTGAGACTGATATTTGGGACTTTTAAATTAGTTTGGTCATTGTCATTTCCTATTTTACTTTGAAGTAGCTTTCTTTGTGTTTCTGTTTTTCCTTCAAGTGAATAAATTTTATGTCCTTGACCTTGTCTTTGATTAACTGTTGCTGTTGATTGCCACCTGTGTTCACCTGTGTTCACCTGTGTTCACCTGTGTTCACCTGTGTTCACCTGTGACCTGTGTATTAATGCTCCTTCAGGAAAATAATTAGGTTGAAGATGAATGATTTTCTTTAATTTAACATCTGGCCTGTCACAAAATGTTGATACTGAATCAGTGAAATGTTCTCTGACAGTGTGGCTCATCTGTTTCCTGTCAGGTTTTGGACCAAGGGACCAAGACTCCAAAATACACCAGCCAGAAACAAAAAACCAGAAAATCCAAGACCAAAAGAAACAACTGAAGACTGGAGCGAAACAGGATGAAGTGACGAAGAGGAAGAGGAGCACAGGGAATAAAAAGACACAGTGGCGGCAACAAAGATTGAAGACAGGTGAAACACATCAGGGCGGGGCAGACAATCATCAGGACAAAGACAGGAAGTGAAAACAACAAGACACACACAAGGAAGCTACTTCAAAATAAAATAGGAAATGACAATGACCAAACTAATTCAAACTTACCCAAACACAAAGAGTCCTTAAGGCAAACCATGACACGCTACATAATACAATCACAGAATAACAGCGACACGCAAGACTTCAATTAAATAAATGATCAAAATAAGTTTCATTTAACTTTCTTTTCTGCGCAGATTTACAAATTACAGTAACTCAGATCTGCTCATTTTAAAATGTTATTATTTGATGTTTATCAGATTTTTGGTTTTTAATGATCAGGTGTGTTCAACAAGTTTAAACTGTAGAACAATGTATTTCATGTTGTTTCAATAAAGATTATCCAAACTGAAGTGAGACAGGGGGAGTTACACACACACACACATGCACGCACACACGCACACGCACACACGCACACGCACATGCACACGCACACGCACACGCACACGCACACATACAGCCAATTAAAGTTGTTTGTCAGAGAGGGAAAATAATTAAAGATGCCTTGTCACTGTTGTTGATGTTACTGTTTGTTTTGGGATGGTGTGTGTGTGTGTGTGTGTGTGTGTGTGTGTGTGTGTGTGTGTGTGTGTGTGTGTGTGTGTGTGTGTGTGTGTGTGTGTGTGTGTGTGTCAGACAGTGATCATTAGCAGGCTGGGAACAAGTTGCAATAGCAGTCCGTTATCAACAACACACACAAACACACACACAAACACACACACACAAACACACACACAAACACAAACACACACACACAAACACACACACAAACACACACAAACACACACACACACACACACACACACACACACACACACACACACACACACACACACACACACACACACACACACACACACACACACACACACACACACACATATATACTTAATATTAATGAAGATGAAGATGAAGAATATGATGATGACTGTTAAAGGAGATGGAAACATGAACAACAAAGGTAGGAGCAGAATGAAACCCCCACACATATGGTACATGTGTGTTACCATGGTTACCAACTGATCCTGCATGAACATATACATCACTTATACACACTGGGAGCAGTGGTGGTGGTTGTTCATATCTTATCTCTCATCTCAACTCAATGAATCAACTCAGAGCCAGGCTAGCTGTTTCCCCCCGCTACCAGTCTTTGTGCTAAGCTAGGCTAACCACATCCTGACAACAGCACTGCACTTAAAGCGTACAAACAAGTCCTCTAATATGAACTTATAGGTTGTCTGTTCCGGACCTTGGTTGCCATGGTTATAAACAAACAGAGTGTACTGGCAGCGGTGTACCTGACCTCTGTTGCTCACATGGTCAAAACCAAGTTTTGTGAGGTCACCGTGACCTTGACCTTTGACCTTTGACCACCAAAATCGGATCAGTTCATCCTCGAGTCTCAGTGAATGTTTGTGCCAAATTTGAAGATGTTCTGTCAAGGTGTTACTGAGATATTCTGTCTTGTCTGTCCACAGGAATGGGACAGACAGATGGACAGACAACCCAAAAACAAAATGGCTGCCTCGGGGGCGGAGCCATAAAAAGCAGCCGCACAACTTTCATGCATTCTCATGCAGATGTACGCAGTGTGAATAAATAACATCTCTTTTGTTGTAAAGCAGCATATCTGCAGGATGGAGGCGATGCTTTGGAGACGATGTGACTTCAGTGCCTCCTAGTGGTGATGTCGAAAACGCACAAAAAGTCTGCACACTGGGCGCTTTAAAGATGAGATTAATGAGTAAATATGAAAGGGATGTGGAGGTCAGCTGACTCACCTCGCTGGTGTTTATTAAAGACTTTTTTCCCTCCTCAGACAGAACGTTGAACCTCGGTGAAAACACTCCTCGCTTTCCCTCCACTTGTCATCTTGTTTTGAAAATAAAGCTTCACCCGACGTCGCTTTTCACTGAAATCAACATCCAGTGATTGAACAAATCAGCCAGGAGGCAGGTTAACGGTGAGGCTGAGCGACATCCCATGATGCTGAGCGGCGTGATGAGAAAATATGTTTGTTATGTGGAAGCTGGTGTGAATAAAGAACAGCCTCATTTACAGTGTGTGTGTGTGTGTGTGTGTGTGTGTTTTTATTTTACTGATTCACGTGTTTAATTTTGTGTGTGAGTGTTTTATGATTGTTTACTCACCTCTGCTCTCATACACACACACACACACACACACACACACACACACACACACACGTTGTTTGTCAGACTGTGTACACATATTACAGCATGTTTGCATGAGGTTCTGTGTGTTTTCTTGCTTGCCAGCGTCTTTGTGTTTGCACGCTGATTACCCACCTCTGTGCCCACAATGCCCATGTTGTGTGTGTGTGTGTGTGTGTGTGTGTGTGTGTGTGTGTGTGTGTGTGTGTGTGTGTGTGTGTGTGTGTGTGACTGTTGGTCTGTGTGTAGACCATCAGTCCACAGCCCAACACACACAGTAATAGAGCCCGCTGGGACACAAGCAAGTCTACAGTTGCTAGCTGTAAATTGACCTGTGTTTGTGTGTGTGTGTGTGTGTGTGTGTGTGCGTGCGTGTGTGTCGTGGGGGAGGGGGTGGGGGGGGTGCATAGAGAGTGATAATAACTGTTATCTTTCCCAGAGGCCCTTATCGTTTCACACACACACACGAGCCTTTATCCAGAGTAACACAGCAGCAGTAATAATTAGAGCGCTTTCAATCCTCCTCAGGTCAGAGGGAGAGTCACTGAAGCAGACAGACACATAATCAGTCTGCAGACCATGTGTTCACAGTGCATGGTCGAACATAGTGTCGTAGTAAATAAAATGTCTGATTAAAGCGGCGCGGAGAGATATTAAAGGGCCAGACCCGTTTCTGCACCGAACTACAAACTACAAACTCGAGCTTGAAGGAGCAGCATTATTGACATGTTTGTGGTGTGTCGGTGATGAAGTCCAGGATCCAGCTCTGAAAGGTTCCCGTGTGTCACATGAACTGACATGACTTTAAAGGCACAGTCCGTAACTTCTGCCACTCGGAGTCTCAATCAAAACGATAACAAAAGTCGTGGAGCAGTTGTTGTCTTCGCCGTCAGCGTCTCAGATTCCTTCAGTGTCGGTCGCTCAGGAGCTGGTGATTATAACCAGTGGAAACTACGGTGGCTGACACACACTCCATCAGGAGAAACAGGCTGCGAATTCAGAAACGACACAGATTCAAAAACACACATGAAAATACAAAACAAATACCAGAACAAAACAAACACACTGTAAAAATAGAAACACTGCAACAACAGAAACACATGAACCTCCAAAACAAATGCAGCAGAAACAACGCTGCATATTCAGACAGCGCAATGGAAGTGCTCCAGGCCTCTAGGGGGAGCTCCAAGAGCAACACCTGTAGACTGGATATAAGCTAATGCTAATGCTTGCTACGTTTTCTGTTGCTCTTTTATAATTTTGTAAAAACTGCGGCCAAATGGAAAAAAGAAGATCTTTTTTATGTCACCTTTTCTTTCTTTCCACTTTCTTTCCATCAGCTGAGGGTGTTTCACTTAGAGCTCCCCCTGCAGGCCTGGAGCTCTTCTGTCGTGTTTTTTTTCCTGTTGTATTTGTTTTGGAGTTTTGTGTGTTTTTGTTTTTGCAGCTTGTTTCTCTGAATGGAAATGTTACAGCAGCGCGTTAAAACAGAATAAAGCAGTTTCACATTTAAATCAAGTTTCCCCGACACTGTACGACAGACTTACTTCTTTGTCTGATAACTTATGAACAAACAGACCGGGCGATTAAGACTGTAGAAACAGAATAAAGCAGTTCCATGTTAAAAATCAGAGATCAGACGTCCGACAACTAAAATCCTACACATACATTAGAAATTAAAATGAATGTGGAAAAGTTGCATATCATATTATATTGCTGACTTAATCAAGTAATTTTATTCATTCCAATTAGTTTTTATTGTTTTTAAATGCTGTTTTAAGGTAATTTTAATGTTCTACCTTTAATGTATTTCCATGCCACTGTAAAGCACTTTGCATTGCCTTGTGTCTGAATGGTGCTGTACAAATTAACCCGCCTTGCCATTTTCTGCCTCTTATCTGATCCAGGTTACATTAATAATTCTATCATTAGGGATTAATGTTTCTACCTCAGAGAAACACTGATGTGATTTGCTTTGCTTGGTGGGACTGTAACAGGTTTTAATCCACACTGTATGTGGTATTAAAAAAGTACAACAGCCTTTTATCTCCTGACTGAGCCCATGCAGGGAAGACCATGAGATGTGCTCTGTTTTTATTCAATTATACTGCCTTGTGTTTTTTAAAGTTATGTGGTTCCTCTGTGGTTCAGAGAGTTCAGCAACACGCTGATGTTACAGTCAACACACACTGGAGACGAGCAGCCGAGGAACCATCACAGAGCAGCACTGTGTTACTTTGGGAAGAACTTTTATTGAAGAGCTTTTTTTATGTGGAGGGTGTTGGATAAATAAGTTGTGATCATCTTAGCAAAATAAGAAAAAAATAAAATAAAATCAAGAGGAAAAGAAAACGATGTGACTTTTATTTTGGTGGGGTGAAGCAGTGAGAACGTCCTCATCCTGTCACAGCTCGTTCAGCCTCATGCAGCTTCAGGTATTTACATGGATTTAGATTCAGTTTGATCAACATTAATCAGAAACAGAAGAATGAGAATAAAAAAGTCTGACTCCTCCTCCTCCTGACACCTCACCTTCAAGTGTGTGTGTGTGTGTGTGTGTGTGTGTGTGTGTGTGTGTGTGTGTGTTTAATTGCAGCAGCTCTCCTCGGTCCACGTCTGCAGGTTGTTGTTTAATTGGTGCTGGAGGCTCAGCTCGTTAACTCTGCTCTCATCTGCCTCCCAAACAGCCTCACACCAATTACTGCTGCTCGCTCTCCCTCTGTCTCTCTCTCCCTCCTTGTCATGTTTTTTTTCATATTGAAATGTGCTTCACTGCTATGACCATAATTAAAGTGTTCAGTATTTCCAAAGCAACTCAAGTTAACAGTATTACAGTAATAATCTGAAATGCAATAAAAAGTGAGACAACAGATGATATGCAGGAGTTTTACTCACGACTTTGCTGATTTAATCATATTTTTATCACAATATTATAATTACGCATCGTCACCAGGGAAAATCACACTTACAGAATTAGCTGAGGAGAACTCCGATAAAGCTCTGTCATCTGGATTTCAGAGGACACTGTTTAGACAGATGTTGGTATAAAGTCGGAGGTTGGAGCGGTTTGGGGACGTGCGACTGTCCTCCTGTAGAAGATGAGCCCATTGGTCGTCTGTGCAGCAGCTTATTACGACCAATCATCGACCTCCGAGGCCGAAACATGAAGCATCAACACTGAAGAACTAAAACCTGCAGTTCCTCTAATGGCCACTAGAGTCTGGCTCCAACAGTGAGTCAGTCCCCATAGACTCCCATGTTAAAATGTCCAACTTTACAGCAGAAATAAACATGTTTACAGCCTGGTACAGAAACTGTTTTGGTCTCTAGAGCTGATCTCCTCCATTTATGTTACTGTAACCATGACAACAAAGGTCCTCTAACCTTAAGGAGGAACTTATTTTAACCCAAACTACGATCTTTTCCTAAACCTAACCAAACCACCACCGTTCCATAAGCTTAGCTGCATGTTTATTATTGCAGCCATGGCAACGGAGGTCAGATAGTTACCACTGCAGGGACGCTCTGTGTGCTTATAACCATGGCAACCAACGTCCAGCGCCAACAACCTATATGTTCATGTTAGAGGACATGGTTCTATGCTTTGAGTGCAGTGTTGTTGTCAGGATGTGGTTAGCCTAGCTTAGCACAAAGACTGGAGGCAGTTTTATCGTCATTTTATTAAATGTCAAACACATAAAAACAACCAGCCAAATGAATATTTTGATTTACAGATGAACAGTGTGTGATTATAATATTAATAACAAAAACACACTAGAATTAAACATCATTCAGAGACAAAACAGAAAGGTTCCTGAGACAAGAATTCATTTTGATTAAGTATATTTATATATATAGACTAATTGAAAAACATATAAATCTATGAGTGTATACTTTGTATATACATGTATATGAAATTGTATATGTGCTGTAAATTTATGCAGGAAATAACACAGTATAATGAAATAGTTATCATATATATCAGTGGAATAACTTTCACTGTCTCTCTTTTTCCTCACAGCCGCTTTGACTGACATCTAAGCAACCTATTACTACTTTGTTACCGTGACAACCCTCTCTCTGTTACGTAGCCCCTCCCCTCTCACTTCCAGCCTCTTTCTACCAATTTGTGACCTTGTTGTTGTTGTTTGTTAGGACGCTGCTCTTGTGCTCTTAAACGCACCATCACACACACTCAAACAAAAATCATGTGAGCAAAGGGAGGGCCAATAGGAGATGAGCGTGGGTGTTTGAATGAGGCCTCTGGACTGTTGGTGCTGTTCAACATCAAAACACAACTCAGGTGTTCAGTCGTTTGATTGTAAAAAAACACCTTCCACCTGCCAGCCAATCAGAAACTAGCATTTTCCATGGCCTTGATCTAACTGAAAAGCAAGTCAGTGTCACAGTTTCATTCAACTTTTATTATGAAATTTAGGTTTGCAGCTCCAGTGTGTCGGATCATGTGGTAAATGTTTTTAGGTGTGGTCACAGATTCAATATTTGAGTGTAATAAACTTCATCAACATTGTTTTAATCACTTCCTGCAGCGGTGGTGTGTGGATGCCAGCATTTGTTAAACCAAAATAAGACCTTTATTGAACAAATGCAGGAATCAAAATTTTTAGCAACTTCTAAGCAACAAATATGTGAAATTAAGAGTTTATAGGTGCTACTATTGTTCTTTAATTAGCAAAAGAATCTTCCTCAGGTTACTACGAGTTAATCACTTTCACTTTCACCCCACTTCTTCAGTTTGTGACAGAGAAGACGACAAACTTTAGTCCTCTCCAGACCTTCAGCCGCTCTGTTCCTCTTAGGATTAACTGAGCTCTAATATTAACCAGGTCCAGCTCCACTGGTCCGACACACGGTGACAACACAACAAAACAGGAGCCGTCAATCACAAGATGGCTGGAAGGTCCAGCTGTGGACTGTCGTCACTTTCTATATGAACTATAGTGTATTTGTATTTGTGCAACTATCACAGAAGCAGGAGACGTTTAAACATGAAGCAGAAAAGCAGAATGTGAAACCAAGTCAAGACAATATTTTATTATGTTGATGAGAAACAGGAATCAATGTACATTCAGCATTTATCATGAACTGACATGTTTACACTGAAATCAGCTGTTTTTCTTTTGTTAAATGCAGTTATTGATTATTGGATCTCCATCAGTTTGCTGGTCGTCATGGCTACACACAAAGTCACAATAATAAACTCAATGATGTAAAATGACTCAGTATCAATAAAAACAAAGCAAATATAAAGAAAAGGAGTGAAATCATTTTTCACACATGAAAAGGTCGACGACAGAAAGAAGAAGCAAATAGTGAAACTACAGAAGAAGAAAAAGGAAATAAAAATAAAGGAAGCTTTGGAATAATGAGACAGCAGGAGGACAGGTGCAGTTTGAGAGGTTAAATTCACTGACTTTTCCCTTTAAGAAATAAACAACATTATAAATATTATGGCGGCCAACAACGGAGCGCAGGCTGAACTAGTTTCTCTGCTGCAGACTCTGATCACCGTCTATGATCAGCGCCATCGCTACTGCTGTAGGAAACACTAGTAAATTATCAATTGCTGTTCATCCCAATGTGGAAAGAGAGCTAGGTGGGTTGTTTAGACCATCAGGAGCATCCACCATACACCACCATGCAATCCAGCAGCTCCCAGTTCAACCAGGAAGAAACTTTGGAAAAAATTTATAACAAAGACTCTGTTATCCCTTCAGTTGTTTCTATTTTGATATCGGTGATATTGGATATTGTTATCTGTGGGCTGAAGGACATGCAGTGGTGCTTTCTGTAGTGGATTGTTCGACTGACACGGTGTTGTGGCTGTGGATATGATGCATATGGATTACTGTTACTTGTTGGTTGATGTTGTTGTGCGTTTTGTATCTTATCAACTGTGACCTCATAGAAGTCTCCGCATCATATTGCCTGAAATCGCTGTTGTTGAAAACTGTTGTAAAAATAAAAATTTTATCTGAGCCGATATGCTCCCACCTCTTCTCAACACAAAGTGACCAAAATAAAAATAAAAGCACCTTTGGAATAATGAGACAGCAGGTGGACACGGCAGCTTAAGAGGTTGGATAAACTGTCTTTGTCACACCGAACTTTAGTGGTAAGAGTTTCACTGGGACTTTATCCTCAGTGTAAATGAATGGAAACACCTTGTGAGTGAAAGTGTGTGTGAAGGTGTGTATGTGTGTGTCAGTATCAGGATCAGAGAACGACAGTTTTCCTCTGTTCCAGTCCAGATTCACTCTGATCCTCTGGAGCTTCTTCTTCTTCACTGAGAGATCAATGACTGGAGCTGATGGTGACTCTGCTGAGTATTTACCTCTATAGAACCATATTACCCATAATCCAGACCATATGTCTCTCTTCCTCTGGACAGGCTCTTCTAACACTCCCAGTCCCCAGAATGTATTGTCTCCAACCTCGACGTCCCAGCTGTGAGTCCCTGAGTTAAAACCCTCAGAGCCCAGGACAGACCAGGAGTAAGAACTAAACCTCTCTGGATTGTCAGGAAGCTTCTGTCTCTCTCCTCGTCTCACTCTGGTCAGATCTTCAGACAGGATGAGTTCTGGACCAGCAGTGTTTGGGTCCAGAACCACAGGACTGTAGGAGACCACGTCCTTCATCTTGTTCCAGATGTTGAAGGTCAGGTTGCCCAGGTGTTTGGCCTGGTCTATCAGAGCTCCTGAGCCCAGCTGGTGATCCTCCAGCAGCACGTAGTGGAACAGTTTCACTATAACTGAGTAAAATCCACTGAAAGGTGGTTACTGGGGCGCCTCCTCTTTGAATATACAACACCTCCTTTGGTCCAATTATTCACTCACGTCTTCTCATATCACCACTACGCAGATGACACCCAGGTATACACGTCTCTCCCACCTGACCTTCAGTCTCTGATGCTGCCTTCAGAGAGAAACTCTGGGTCCGCTCCATCTACCTGAACTCAGTCATTCACCCTCATGCTCTTTCTCAGCCACTGTGTTCCTCTGATGAACGTGGTCATCTCTTCTGAGAGCAGCTGCTCTCCTAAAAACCCGAACATGTCGAACATTTCTTTATCTCCTTCACTTATTAAATAGATGTTGTTGTTAAAACATACACCAAGGTTTCCTACTGCACTGAAGCTTTGCTGATGTCCCTCACTTCTGCCTCTGACAGGTGAGTAAACATGTAAATGTAAATGTAAAGTTAAGCAGACGACCTTTGACTCCTCTGACTTCCTGTGTGGGTGTAGTTACTGCCAGGATCAGAATCTGCTTTTTTCAGACTTCAGTCTTTTTGAGCTCGTCATCTCATCAGCTCATCAAACATACGGAGTCATTAGAGTTTCAAAACAAAGAATGAATCTTTAAAAGAATAGGGAAGTAAATGTGGAAATATAAACAGCGCCAGATAAAAGAATAAACAAGTCAATAAATAAATGTGGAAATATAAAGACAAATAACAAAATATGAAACTCGACAAAACTGAGAAAGCTTGTTTGAAATTTAAGGATACAATTCATGCCTGATCACAGGTCTAATGCTGTTATACTTTGACCATGTATGGATGCTGAAACATTTACATATGTAAAAAAATAAAGGTAAAGTAAAAGTAAAACATTAGTGATTTCTTAACATGATTACCACATCTTTATTTTCTCTTTTATCTGAAGGACCAATGAAAAAGTCAGTTTGTGTTTCTTCGGTCCAAAGAGCTTTAAAAATGTTCTCACTGATGTTTTTGAAAGAGGATTTTTCTTCTCCTGAAGGTGTCGATTCTCCCGCTGGAGTCTGATCTGAGGACGGACGGCGGCTGGAAGCTCCAGGATCCCTGATGATGTTTTTGTGTCGGAGGAAAAGTGCGACAACACACCAGCAGGCCGACCAAAACTGTTGCATCAGCACACAAACAGCTTGTGCACATTCTGTGTGTGTGTGTGTGTGTGTGTGTGTGTGTGTGTTTCAACACAATTGCACAGCCGTCACACATCCCTCCTCTCTCTCTCTCTCTCTCACTTTCTCCTGCAGAACCACATAGGAGGGAGATGCTGCTCTTGAGTTTGTCGTCATGTTGAGAACCCATTAACATCTCTCTCTCTCTCTGTGTTCTCTAGCTCTCGCTCGCTCACTGTCTCTTACACAAAGACACAAACTGAGAACAGAGAGATGTTTGTGAGTTTGTTGTCGTACTGTTTGTTCCCTTTTCGTAAATCGACAGATTTCGACCACGACTGTAAATAAAGCTCATCTACATGTTTTCGTTTTTTATCTCACTATTCTCCCTCCCTCTCTCCCTCCCTCTCTCCCTCTCTCCCTCCCTCTCTCTCTCTCTCTCTCTCTCTCTCTCATTATCCTGCTGGTTGAGAGTGTGTGGGCAGATTACAGCCTTTTCAATGAAATCCTCCTCTCAATAGGAAGGTACAGCTGCGAGTGTGTGTGTGTGTGTGTGTGTGTGTGTGTGTGTGTGTGTTATTGAGTGTTTGCACGTGTCTCACTTAGCATGTGTGTGGGTTGTGCATCCTCAGCTATGTGTGTGTGTGTGTGTGTGTGTAGAGGTGGAGTGTACAGACCCATTAGTGAGCACTTGATGGACAGACTCAAGGACGGAGTGTGCTGCAGCTCAGCTTTATTAGCACAGGTGTTGGACTGTGTATGTGTGTGTTTGTACAACATGAGTATCTATCTATCTATCTATCTATCTATCTATCTATCTATCTATCTATCTATCTATCTATCTGTTGTAAATGCTCAATAACAGCTCCCTCTAGTGGCAGTAGGAGATACGACTCTTGTCAGTCTGGAGCAAAGAGGCACAAAGTCCACAGAGGGAGGGGGTCGGGGGGGGGATTGGTTGTCACTTGGTGTAACCAAAGTGGGACTTTTGAACGGAGATGTGCATGAATCTGATGGTGAACCTGAGCTAAATTCCACCAGTTATCAGCCTATCAATGATCAAACACGGATGAGATCATGGACTCTGGGATTAAGACCGGATCAATTAGAAAATCAGCTCCTCGTGGTCGTATCCCTCCGCCACTCAGACTAGTTCCAGGTTACCTCCCGTTTATCCAGAGTCAGAGAAAACATGAAGCACCTGTGTGAAGTTTTGTCATAATTTCTGTGTGAAGTCTTAAGTAATGGCTAAAAAGTGTTGTCTGAGGTCACTGTGACCTTGACCTTTGACCTTTGGCCAACAAATTCTAATCAGTTTGTCCTCGAGTGTAGATGAACGTTTTTACCAAATTTGAAAGGAAATATGCAGACAGACGGACAGACAGACGGACAACCTGTAAACAATATGGCTGCTGCTTTGACTGTTGCCGGGCGGAGGAATAAAAATCAAATGAAACCTCCGACACGACGGACACGACAGGCGCGTGTCACATGTCCATGAGTCGGCCGGACACCTGACATGATTCGCCCTCACAGGATTGTTCATGTTGAATCTTGGTTTGAACGTTTTTGGACTTTGACTCTTTCTGTTTGGACATTTGTTCACTTCCTGGTTTATTTTGAAATCACTTCCCCTGTGTGTCTCGTGACGTTTACTTCCTGTCTTTGTTTCCCTCCTTGTTGATCATCTGTCCCGCCCTAATGTGTCTCACCTGTGTTGGACCACCCTTGTGTCCATTTAGTCTCTGTGCTCCTGTTTGTCCTCATCTGCTTTCACTCTGTCACACTTAGTTTTTCTCTTTGTGGCTGTCTTTGTTTTTCCTGACTTTGCTTCCTGATGGACGAGTTGTGAGTTTAGTTTGGACAGTGTTTTACTGAAGCCCTTCCATCGTGTCCTCCTGCCTTCTGTGTTGCTTTCATCTGGGGCCAGCCATCCTTCAAACCCGACAGCAGCATGGCGTTCCCCTTCGCTCCATCCCTCCCCCGTCTCTCTCTCTCGCTCCTATGTCCTTTCAAAATAAAACCTATCCCAGGTGACATTGGCCCTGTTACTTTTGGGGTCGTTCGAGTTTTATTTTAGTGGTTAAGTGGTTTGGAAAAGTTTGAGAAACTCTGTATTAGAGACACACCTTTATGACACAGCCAAAAGTATGTGGACACTACTGGTCCTGGTCTGGGATCTGCTCCAACCTCTGCAGCAGGTTCAACATCTGAAGGACGGGCTGGAAGCCGGAGAGAGTGGAGGCTGTCGCGGCGCCGCAGTCACGTTACGTCGTCACATACGTGTGTTTTTCATACTTCGAGTCGGGCTGTCACAGCTGCCGCAGCCTCCATCTTTAATCCTCAAATTAGACAATAACGACGGCAGTTGCTGAATCCAAACCTCAGGCTTTAAAGTATCACATCCAGGAAGGTGTGTGTCATCCTGTCAGGTGTGGTTTGTATATGAATAAACAGGTTTCATTGCGTATGAGAAGTGAAGCTCCTGTTAATGTTGACACAAACATATTTAGAGATTTTCTAGAGTTTGAGGCGTCGCAGGGAGAAAACAAAAGAAATTTTGAAAACGGTTTGCAGACTAATGACATCCAGCGTGTACGCAGACTGACTCACTCTAATTGTTTTCTTTACCGTTGTGTATGTGTGTGTTTTCGGTGTGTATTTTCAGCTGCCCTGTGAGAGAAGGTGTTCGCAGCAGCTCCCAGCGGACTCCACACATACAGCTACTGAAGCCTTGTTAGAGCTTATAATGAGCCATAAAAGTGCTCAGCTGTATCTAACATGCATGTGAATATCACCTGTCTACACACACACACACACACACACAACCAACCATCTCCCGCAGGAACAAATAAAGCCATATTGTCCCTGGTCTGATTGCTGTGATAATTAATGTAGCATACGACTAGAAAAACACACTGAGACCAATTATATGAGAGGGATGGAAAGAAAAGAGAGGTGGAGAGAGACAGAGTGAAATGGAGGGATGAGAGTGTTGAAAAAGAAAAAAATAAATAAATAAACAAGCAGAGGGAAAATGAACTTCATATATTTTTAAAGCAAAACTTTTAAAGCGTTCGACGGATCTTAAATCAGTGAAAATAAAGAATACGGCGTCAGGACGGAGCGATCAGCGGGACAATAACAGTTCAGTTCGATGTGACAGACAACAGGTCTGTGTTACCACGGAAACCAAAGCTTCTCAAATTTGTCTTCTCACCTGGACAATATCTCTAACCTCATATTTAAAGTAGATCTCTGATAAATAAAGATGATATTTCTCTGCTGGTATTTACATTGCTGGGTTTTAATCGGACAGAACAGAACAACGGTATCCCTGCGCTTGTGACGAACACACAGCCACGTCTGGAAAGTAGACCTGAAATGGGGCCTGAATTCCCCACGCTGCTCTCTGTACCTGAAGGCACCCCCGGCCTCTTCCTCGCTGCTCCTCTTCCTCTTCTTCCTCTTCTTATTAGCGGCTCTGATGCTAACGCTCGCGTCATGGCGCAGGAAAAATACGTCTTTATTTCTGCTTCTTTTCATGCCAACGTGATCTACTTTAATGTCCGCTTCCAACGTAGGACAACTGAGCACTGACAACCGTCACACATCACTGCCAAACATCAAATCACTACGCCGATCTTTACCCCCAGTTAAAATGGATAATGTAGTTCCAAATCCAAACGAAGGAACACAATTCATTACACATGTGTAGGCGAGTGGTCGTGTGATATGCGTTAGGGTTTTTGTTTTTAAATGAAAAGGTATCGGTGTGGGGGCGGAGCCTCAGCAGATTACTACGTTTTATCTCCGTCTGATTCTCTAACGAGTCATCTCACAGTTTAGAGACAGACGACCTGTGCGGTTGTTTAGGTTGACGGTCTGGGAACTTGTGATTTCCTGACATTTTATAAACCAAACAATTAATTGATTAAAGCGACTAATTATTAGCTGCATCGGAAAAATACTCAGTATCAACATTACTCTCTGGACTAAACATATTTACTGACGCACATCAGGTCTGTACGTAGATTCATGTGTTTTTCTTTTTGTTTTTTCAGTTAAGCCTGATTCTCCCCCTCCCTCCCCCTCTCTCTCCCCCTCCCTCTCTCGTCCCCCTCCCTCTCTCTCCCTCCCTCCTCCTTCTCTCGCCCCTCCCTCCTCCCCTCTCTCCCCCTCCCTCTCTCCTCCCCCTCCTCCCTCTCTCCCCCTCCCTCCCCCTCTCTCTCCCCTCCCTCCCTCTCTCTCCCCCTCCCTCCCCTCCCTCTCTCTCTCCCCTCCCTCTCTCTCCCCTCCCTCCCCCTCTCTCTCCCCCTCTCTCCTCCCCCCCCTCTCCTCTCTCCCTCCCTCCCCTCCTCTCTCCCCTCCCCTCCCTCTCCTCTCTCCCCCTCCACTATCTCTCTCCCTCCCTCTCTCCCGTCCTCTCTCATCCCCCTCCCTCTCCCCTTCTCTTCCCCCTCCCTCCCTCTCTCACCTCCACTTGGTTACATTGATACTGTGGAGTGACGTCCAGTGTAATTTAAAAGCGCAGAGCCACTTTCACCTCACAGCCTGGAAACATGTGGCAACTTTTAATTTACCCCCCCCCCCTCCCCTCCTCCCCTCCTCCCCCTCCATCTCCCTGTGGAGAGCAGACAGATGGACTGAGAGTCACCTGAGGCAGGAGGAGGAGGAGGAGGAGGAGGAGGAGGGAGGCAGGAGACTGTTATTAAGACAAGGTTTAGTTTCCATGCATGAGCAGGTATGATATCTATCTATCTGTCTATCTATCTATCACTTTGATCCACTTTAAGACATCAGATTTCCAGATAATTTGCTTTGCAGTTCCTGGTCCCCAGAGGATGAACTCTAATCATTGTAATTACTCTTTTACTGCCTACTGACTTGAACTGGCTGCCGTTGCCATGTGCGGACATGTCGTGGAGAGTGAATCGTCCCATATCGACTCTCTGATGTTTCGTTCATAAGTTTGTGGAAACCGAGGTTGGCATGCAGGAGGACACTGAGACGTCTACATTCATTCATACTCTTCAGAGGAAAAACTCTCAAGGAAATAGATCTGCATGATATAGAGATGAATGTTGACCTATCGTATGATGTGTCTGCAGCGTGGCGTGCAGAGGTTAAATAAAAGGTAGAAGTGGAGGAGAAAATCTAGTCTTACAGAAATGATTACTTTCCACCTCCACAAGCAACACTACTAAAGAGTTCAGAGGTCACAGCAACCGAGGAACGTGTTCCTGTGAGCCACCGTTCATCATGCGTGGCACAATGTTACAGAAACATTTTTATGTCTCAGACACTTGTTCATTCTGTGAATCAGTCTATTAAAATGTTCATTATCCACCTCCTTATACCATCGCAGCAGTGCTGTGTGTCTTCCAGAGGTTAACTCTCAGGTTAAATACATTCCACTGAGCCCATTAACAAGCACAGTGTTACTTCAGCAGCTAAATATTAGGCATCACTCATATAGTTATTGATTCAAAGTTTAATTTACCCTTCAATTAAAAGACGTCTGTTTTTAAATGAGACGTGACCTGTCAAAGTTAAATATCAGAGTGATATAAAAAAAATATGGCATAAAATAATTACCTAATGCTATTTTTACCCTGGTTTCTATGACAACAACAGAATCTATTTGAATAATCTGGAACAAAAAAATTGTCGTGTTACTGCAGATGTTTATAAAAGCGTTAAAATAGGGATAGCTGTGTTTAACATGACATATATACAAATGTACAAGTAAAAGCCTTCTGTAATGTCAATTACAATTAGATTAACTGAGACAAATACAATTATTTGATATTAAAGTTATTTTAGTGGTTGTAAGAGCCATAGATTATGGCAAGTTACTTCAGCATGTTGAAAACAATGTTATTCCATATCTGTATTTTGGTTAAGTTTAATTCGGAAGAAGATTTCACTCCTAAACCTTTATTCCTTACATCTAATTTCTGTTGTCCACAGAATACCTCCGTAAGATTGAGAGTTACTATCCCCCACTGCACAAAAATGTCATGTTTTCAGTTAATATTTGGTTCAAAGTTGAACCAAAATATAGTGTAGAAAAATAGACATTAACAATTATTTGCCATTTCCCAGTAGGAATTTTCTGGACAAACTGCATTCTGGGAATGAAATTTAAACACTTGGATCCAGAAAAAGTTCTGGAGTTCCTTAAAATGGTTCCTGGGTTCCCAGAAAAGTTCCTGCATCGGAAAAGCGTCAGAGTGACTGATGGAAACATAGAGTTCTGTGTCATCTGCATAGAGTGAAAAATTATCCCAAAGCAGTGAATTTGAGAGAAGAACTGGACCCAGTGTTGAACCTTGAGGGACTCCACACTTTGATGAAGTGCTGAGTACTGAAGACAGACAAACAGGACTTAGTTACTAGAACAAACATAAACATACATGTTGTAAATATTTTTTATGAACTGAAAAACTGAAACTGAAGTTGGGGTTTTATTTCAGATTTAAGTTCTGTTTTTGTTTGGAAGCCTGGAAAAGGCTGATTGTCAGAGGTGCACCATCAATAAAGGCAAACCAGGCAAATACTTGGGGCCCCCAAGGGGGAAAGGGGCCCCCGATGGCCCCTCATATTGGCACATTTTGCAATGACAACTATAAACCCCCTTTAACCTACCAGCTTTTATGTTTTATGTCTACTGTAGCCAGTGAGGAAAGTTTGCAGAGGGAAATTAAATCAAAGAACTTGGTATCTGAACTGAATTTAAGCCTGTTTCACACTCTATGGTAAATGATTCCTTTGATTAACAGTCTGACAGTGAGATGCTTTTACATTCACATGTTTGATTTCTGCTGAACGCCTCAAACAGAAACCAGTAACATTCTGAACCCAAGTGCGTCAGTGTTTGTTTGAGTTGAAGCGTGTCAGTGTTTGTGTTGCTTCAGATGAAGGTGTGTATGAGCTCTGCACGTTGGTGATTTCTTCTGTTTATTTATGCAAACTATACATTTATTTACATACGTGTAGTATTTTCTTAATTGACATGCACATGAAGCCACGATTCACCAGCCTTCAGTGTGTTCATGTGTGTGAATGAGCGCATTAGCTAAACTGTCAAAACCCACTCTAATCTCCTCTGACCTCTGTACACAGAAGACACGCTCAGCTTTGTTAACAGTGTGTGCATGCATGTACTTCCCTCGCTGCCATGGCAACAGCAGTGTGTGTGTACATGTGTAGAAGGATGGTTTTGTGGAACATGTTTAACCGTGGTGTTTTACAGTGTCGTATGTATTTTGGGTTTTTTTTTAGTGTTTCTATTTTAACAGTGAATGGTTTTTAATGTGCAGTACCGCCAACAGCCACTAGTGGTCATTTCTCATAGAGGGTGACCACACATCTGGGCTCTACTCTACATATTCGGAATTTGATGTTGCACCAAACAACAAGTTTGAGCAGCTAAAAACCGAAATAAAACATCGTTCTGTAAGTGTTCTGTAGGTGTGTCAGTTTTATTGTCCCGCACAATCGTACGCTGCGTTTTCTGGGAATTATTCACTCCTCCTGACAGACTCGCTGCGTCACAATTCATGGGCCGTATACTTCGCAGTTCATCCGTCCGTCACACACCGCGAAGGCCGAACCGAAATGAGATGGTTTGGTCTACGGAGGATTTTCACTTTGCGTCGCTGTCGCTTTTAAGGTCCGTGGTTTTAACAGTTGTACTGTTAACTGTTGAACTGAGCTGAAACACAACACTTACATTTCACAGTGTAATCCTCAGGCTCTGTGTCCATGTTGTTTGCTTTCATTACCGACTTGCAATGAATCCTGGGATATGAAAAGAAGGACAAATTTCTCATTTGAAGGAGCCTTTGAAATGTGTGTCTAGTGGCGCCACTGTGATGCCATCGGTCTTCAAATGCAACATCCGAAGGACGCGGCCCCTGAACTGGGACTCAGCTTGTAACGTGACTGTGCAGTCTGCATGATGTACCTGTGTACGTTCTCTGCTACGCCTCTGATCAGAGACGAGGTGGTGGAGATAGTGAACCTTCTTGCAGCTGAAAAGACTTTTTTCCTCAGGAGTTGGTAGAGACCAAACCAGAGCTAAAAGGAAGGTGAATATCAGAGAGAGAAATGCTGCTGCTGCTCAGTGTCTGCTGAATGTGCAACTGTTTGTGAACATGTTAGCCTTAAATGCTAAGCTATAGTGTTTTCTGAATGAGAACACCCATGTTGTTTTCTATTTGATGAGGTCGACCTACACCAACCTGCACAGCTGCGTCCGTCTCGTCCACACATGGCGCCTTTTTTCTGTCAGTTTTATTTGGATAAAGCTCAGTACCTAGCTTTGTATGAAGATGACATCATTTGTCTTAATCCTGTCTGCACAGATGTGATTGGTTGACAGCTCAACACTGTACCTGTTTGACAAATCAGAGAGATGTTGATGATGATGATATTAATATTTAATATTCTGTTTTACAATGTGGGTTTTACAGTTTGTTTTTGTTTTGTTTGATTTACATCCGTATTTCCTTCAAATCAGTTTGATTTACAGTGTTTTTACAGTGTATTGTTCAGTGTATTTGATGGTGTGTGTGTGTGTGTGTGTTGGATTTGTTGAATCTCTCTCTCTCTCTCTGTGTCAGTAGTTATTATAAATACATTGACATGTTGGCTGGTTAATTAAGGTGTATAATTCTTGTTGTTCAGTGCCGTCACATAAAGAGAGATGATAATAGACTGTGTGTGTGTGTGTGTGTGTGTGTGTGTGTGTGTGTGTGTGTTGGGTAATAATTGGATGAAGGTTGGTGCTGTGTAATAATTGGACGTCTGAACTACAAACACAGTGACAGCAGCGGCGGCGGCAGCCTGCAGGCTTCGTTGTTTGTTGTAAAAGTAAAGGGAACAAACAGCGGCGATGTTTACTCCGACTGACTGTAAACACACAAAATAAACGACGGAGGAGGACGAAACACAGAGCAACAACACACAGCTTCCCTCCTCTGTCGCCGTCTCCACCGCCAGATTGTCTTCTGTCTCCAGACACAATAAAACACACCATCAATGTTATGTATGTTACGTATATTCATTTATGTTACATATACACAGTATATGTATCTTATGTATATTCCAGTATAAACTGCAAAAACAGACCTACAATTAAATTGATTAATAATCTTAACCCTGAAAAAAACACATAAACACAAAACCAAAGATACACAAATATGTATCCATACATTAACACATGCACTATAACAATATTAATTAAAGTCAAAAATGTATCTATTTGCATAAAAGCACATGCATGTATTAACACATTATTACAACAATAACATACATGAAACATTAAGTTTAATATTTATTTCTTATATATTTAAATATATGAATAATATAAATATAAATACTCATTATAATATAGTATTTATATATAAATAATACTGTATTTGTTGTGTTTTTCTGTTTTTATGAATAAAATGTTCTAATTAAAATTACTATTAACTATTATTCTATAGAGTGCATGGGTTAAGGTTAGGGTTGTATATTTATTTAACATTACATTTTTAGATATTTGTGTTGGATCTTTAATTTCTGAATTAACACTATTTTTAACACAAATATGTAAATTTGATTTTGAATATATTTAATGTTTAAATATTATTCCATCCAGGTTTTTAATTGGCTAAGCCTCAGTGTTGTTGTTTTCACATCCTGTACAAAAAATAAATAATTAAATTCAATAATAATATTATCAAATATATTATGATGAAATTAAATATGTTTTACACAAGCTTTTAATGTTGTAAGTGAGGTAGATTTAAGTGTAAATATAATTACAGAGAGATCTCCTACCTGGAAAGATGGTGTAAATATAAACAGTCGTCGTCCTGCAGGGTTTCCTGAACGCAGCGCAGTCTGTGGTTCATTCACTGTTCTCTGCTGCCATCTACAGGCTGCTGCTGCTCCTCCACGCTGACAGACTGTGGACAAACAACACACACACACACACACACACACACGCTGGGCAGCATAGTGTGTTTTGTTTGGTCCTGTGTTTAGCAGAGGGAGAGTGTGGAGGCCCAGAGTGGAGAACGTGGAGAAGTGACGAGGTCTCACCGTGAAACAGCTGATTCGTCTCTGGTGAAGCTTCGTTTAAACTTTATAGTTCCTTTTGATTTACTTTAACAGTGACATTCATGATACACACTGAGGCCGTATCTTTGTCTTGGAGCTGTTTTGAAAAGAAGTGAGATTTTAAAGGGTCATTTCATACAAAAAGAAAAACTATAAATATCTTCTTATTTACCCTCAGTGGTGTGATGGTTCTGGTTCCTCCGGCGCAGCAAAGTGGAGATGAATGGAACAAATTTCATTTGTGTCTCAACAGCAGCGTCACACTCTCTCTAGAAACCAGACACTCTGTCACTGTCAATGATCCAAACAGCGCCGCTTCCTGTACGGACTGTTCGCTGCATTAAAGGGACATTACAAATTTTCATAGATCCTCTGTTTGTCCCGAACGCTGCCTCAGAAACTCACATTCACACATTCACACAACACATGGACTGGGAATCTGCACTAATCCACTAATAATCTGCCAAGCTTCTGGTACTTATGTTGTGTCTGTAATATATAAATATAAATACATAATAATAATATAAGATAGTGTAGAAATTTAATTCTGTATTTTTTGGTGTTTTTCTCTTCTTTCGAATAAAATGTTGAAAAAAATCTGATTAAAATTAGTATTAACTATCAAAAATGTTGGATGTTATATCATATATAAAAACATATATATATAAAAACAGATTCATTTGATTGATAATATAAATAAAATATAAAAAAAAAAAACACAAACATACAAATGTCTGTAATATATAAATATAAATAGATAGTGATTATAGTATAGAAATCTAAGACTGTATTTAGTGTTTTTCTCTTTTGAATTTTTTTTTAAAGATTCTCTTAACTATTAATCTAAAGAGCACATTGTTTTGTTTGTTTGTCTCCACTGGTTCTTGACAACAGGAAGTTTTTGCAAACACATCAGATCAGGTGACGTCATATTAGAGCCTTTAAAGGGACATTCCACCAATTTCAGACTAATGTGTAAAGTCTTCTGTGAAAAGTCTGAACAAATAAACATCTAATAAGCTCAGTTGACTCACTTTATGTTTGACACTTAATATTTCTGACAGTTGCATTATGGGAAATGTAGGATCCAGTAGCGTGACCCATGCTAAAGACTGAAAGTCAGGATATCGTCTCTGCTGCAGCAGTTTATTTTAAAATGTCTTTAAAAGTTTATGGAGATATACGAAGTCGCTGCAGTGAGTAAGAGACGTTGTAATTTAGTGATGCTACCTTCAGGTGACGTGGTGACATGATGTTTCTTTTTAAACCTGCCTGTGTGATTGAAAGTGTCAAGACTCTGAGGTTTTGAATCTCGTCTGGTCCGCAGATTAATTTTAACCGCCGCCACACGTGGGAATATTCTTTACCAGCCAAGTCACGACTTGACAACATTATTCCTGCTGTCGTCTATATGTTGCCGTCACCGGGGAGATGACATGATATGTGTTTGCCGAAGGCAGAAGCTGTTTCTCTGGAGCATTCGTATCCAATCTCCACATTAACGCTGGCGCTTGACAACATTAGCAGCCCTGTCAGCCTCCGTCACGCTTATTGTTCTGAGAGAAAAACACGTATCTGCCTTCTTAATGCTCATCTGCAAAGTAAACACCTTTGCTTATGTTAAAATGTTGATGCGAGTTTCTTCATGTAAAAAGGTTAGAAATCTGAAATCTAAAAAAAACTAAACAAAAAAAACCAAACAGCCGTCTTCTCTCTCCACTGAAAAGCTTTTGTTGCAGATGTGTGGTTTCCACTTGTCACTGAATGTGTCATCCATATGATTATGTAGCTTATTCTATATGGTCAGAGGTGTCATGTCAGGTGGGAATTGAACTGGCGGTTGTCGGAGGCGGCGGAGGGCAAGTTTCTGACTATCATTTATTAAAAAAAAAAGAGGAACTTTGTCTCCGTTTCTTTTACAGTTCTGATTAAAGGCGTCGTCACCGTGTCATACCTATGATTATGTCTGCTGTCACTGAGGGAACAGTGTGTGTGTGTGTGTGTGTGTGTGTGTGTGTGTGTGACAGGTCAGTGAATACCAGAGGGAAACTCTTCAGTAATGTGACTAATATATTGTGCATCACAGAGCAGTGAAGCTTGACAACATTAATAATAGCTTCATCAGACTGGAGACAAATTACCTGCCACAGTGTCGCAGTCCTCTGGAGGCTTCACACCTCACACAGAAACCTCGTATGTCCACCTGAGACTAATGAGACAGAAAAATATGAAACTTTAAAGATCAGTGTGGGAAATACAAAGACAGTAGGAAGATAAAGACTCTGTGTACAAGTCTGTTTTGTGGTGTTAGTCCTTGAATTAAAACACCTGTCAGTCAAGTAATGAAGGAGCAGGTAAGTTTTGGAGCTCATATTGAACAAGCAGAATATGTTCTTTAAGTAGCACGTACCTCTGATGGAGGTGGACTTCATGCAGGAGGCCGTAATAATCCAGCTGTGGATGTTCACTACAATCTCCCCTGACCTCAAACGCAACGTAGCTGCCACGCAGAGAACAAATGACTTTCAAATGTCAGCATCAGATGAAATCTGGTGACAAAGAACATAGAAGACTAGAACTATCGCCTTGTGGTTGTATCCCTCCGCCACTCAGACTAGTTCCAGGTTACATCCTTGTGTATCCAGAGTCATGTAACATATGAACCATTTGTGTGAAGTTTTGTCTTAATTGCTGTGTGAAGTCTTGAGTAATGGCTGACTTTTGACCTTTGACCTTTAGCCACCAAAATCTAATCAGTTCATCCTTGAGTCCAAGTGAATGTTTGTGCCAAATTTGAAGAAGTTCTGTCAAGGTGTTACTGAGATATCGTGTCCACGAAAATGGGACCTGCCATTTTTCTGTTGCCATTTTTCATGCATGTAGCTTGGTGGCTAAAGCTAACTTCCTGTAGCAGAGCTCTGATTGGTCTGTTGTCTCTACAGAGAGAGATGTGGGCCGTGATCAGGGCTCCACACCTTTATGGTCTCGTCATTCGATACCTAAAGAGTAGATGGGTAAACCTCATCAGCCAATCAGCATGCAGAATGTTTGGCCTAAGATCTAATAATGTGGGTGATTGGTTGTTTATTTATACAAACACATTTGAGACCAAGCTCATAAATAAAACTGCACTCTGTACGATAACGTGTATTTAATTTGTGTTAAAATATATTTGATGAAGTTGGTTTTCATTAAGAATCAGTATTGGTGTAGTGACAGTGAGTTCAGGTGACTTTAAATGAACCATGTCTTCAGTCACCATCTGTACTTACGAGGTTTCCTCTGGATGAGGCCTCTGTGACCTCCGACCTTTCTTCTCCTGCCACTTTATTAAGAAGCTGTCATGCCGCCGCTCGCATCCATGACAACCGCTCAACCGCCTCTCCCCCGCCACGTAGTCGACAAGTCTGTTATTATTACCCAGCTGCCCCGGAGTCGTTCCCTGTGACAGTTAACCGTGTTCAAATCCACATGTGGACGGAGGAGGAGACACGTGGTGAGCCGACACATGGAGTTAAGAGCTTGACAGTCCAATTCAGACAGAGAGAAACTCATGTTGTGGCCATAAGTATTTGGACGCTAATGTGCTGCTCTAATAGCCCCCACTCCCCCAGTTTCAGCTTCTCCTCCAGATGTTTAACCAGCTGCAAGTCCTTCACTGATAATGGGTGAAGAGTTCTGGTTCACAGCTGATGTTCCAACAACTAACTGTTCGACGCCATGTTGGAAGAAAAGCGACGTCTCCAATAAATGCTGCAGCTTCAAAGCTCCTCCAGTGTAAAGGTCTGTGTCCATGTGTAGTGTGATTATAGATCAGCTCTAGCTTCTATATTAATACTGTGAAAGTATCAAAGCCTCAGTCCACAGAGAAATGCACACAGCCTGTATTCAGAAACTGAGCCTTAAAACCAGCCGTCAGGACTTCTGGAACTTTGTGATGTCACAACAAAGCAGTCACCAAGCCCCGCCCACCTGGACCCACCATCCAAACCTTGCAGGATTTGGTTTCTCTGAGTGTTTTTACCTGAATCCTGCTTTATTTTTATTCAATCACTCAGAAAACAGTCAGCCAATCAGAAGAGAGGCTCAGAGCCTCCTCTCTTCTGATTGGCTCACCGACCTGTTGTTACTAGAGCTCCAGAGAGAAGCCTGAGAGAGGAGATGTGAAACTACACTGAGATGGTTTTTATATCTTCTGATGGATCAACACTTCAAATAAAACACAGAAGAAGAAGAAACATGGAGCTAAAACTTCCTTCTTTACAAGTAAGTGAACACAGCGCCCGGACTAAAACCAGTCTATTAACAGAGAGTGTGCACAAACATTAAATAACCCTGCAGGTTTCCTCAAAATGTATTTTGTACTTAGATCTGCAACAAAGATAAAGATCAGAAATGTGCTATATAAATAAAACTGATTTGACTTGATTTGCTGCTACAGTCAGAGAGACTGTTGGAAATGACGCCAAGTTGAAGTTATATTTTAAACTTTAGAAGATTCAGAGCTTTTGGGAAAACATCCAGGGCTGGACTTCTATAAGCCACACCCCCTCGCTCCACCTAGCATTAATAATTCTGGGTGCAAACGTTTCTTCTGACGCTTCAATCTTAAAATTTGGTACAATGAATTGAGCAAAGTCAAATTTTTTCTTGGTCTTTTAAAAGAGGAATGATACTGTAGACTGTTTGACAATGAATCTTGGGATATGTTTGGCCACGAAGGATCCACCTGTTGGATCAACTGTGGCCCAGGAAAAGAAGGACGCATTCGAGGAACCTTGGAAATGGGACAGTTTAGTCTGTGACACAGCTCCAGATTCTGTTGTTCCTGCTTTTATCAGACGAGAAAGAAGAAATAACCCACAAATAAAACCATAGATGGATGGATGGATGGATGGATGGATGGATGCAGCTTGACTTGTCGCTGTGCCCTGCTCTGAACCCTCTTTTGTACCAAATTAGGGAGAGCGTGAAAAGACAGAAAGAGAGAAAGTGGCTGCTCTCTCCTTCTGCTTCTTGTTGTGCGGTTTAATTTCCCCCAGCGCCGGTGCTTCAGCCGAAATCTAATTTGAGTGAAAAATGGCAATCCAGCTGTTCGGTTGACAGAGCCCAACCAAAACATGGTTTTCTTTCAGCGCAAAAACACGCGGCGGCCATCTTCATCTGCACATCAATGGCTGCTGAGCGGAGGCTGAGCGCCGCGCAGGGTAGTAATTACAGCGTTTCTGCATGCGTGCACGTGTGTGTGTGTTGTGTACTCTTGGTGTGTGTGTGTGTGTGTGTGTGTGTGTGTGATGCGGTCGGGGTAATTTGCAGCCCCGCTCCTCCTCTTTCTCTCTATGACGAGTGAACGAATACAGACACAGAATGAAGGTATTGAGGCTGCAATGATTGCGATGAGAGGGAGTGGAAATTATTTGGTTGGTGCTCTCTCTCTCTCTCTCTCTCTCCCCATCTTTCTCTTTACGTCTCTCTCCCTCCCCCCTCGTTTGCTTTGTGTCATCAGGCAGGATGAGATGAACCGGGAGTTAAATACCCCCCCCACCCCACTGCCACCTCCCCTCCCTCACTCCTCCTTCCCAAATCTATTATGCAAACAGAAGTGGTTAATTGTCCACATATTTGCATGCAGCGGGTAAATGAATTATACAAGGGCTCCGTCGCTTAGCAACTGCCCAGGGTGAGAGAGGGGTGAGGGGTGAGGATGGCGGGAGAGGGGAGAGATGGGGTGAGGTCTGTGATTGGAGGTTCGGGGATGACATCAAGGTGTCACAGAGCGAAGACAAAAGGTGAGGTGTTTGTTGAGGGAGAGAAGAAGAAGAAGAAACTACACCTGAGCTGTTTGTGCCGCTTCAAAACTCAACAGTCACTTACCAGCTTTTACCTGCAGGTTTCAACCATGTACCACTGGCCTTCTTCAGCAAAGAGAACTTGATCACCGTGGCTGAAGAGGACGGCCCAGCTATGAGGTAGTCTTCTCCCTGACTCCCTGGTGTGCGTGTGTGTGTGTTGTGTACTCTTGGTGTGTGTGTGTGTGTGTGTGTGTGTGTGTGTGTGTGTGTGTGTGTGCAGTGGGCGGGGCTTATCTCTCCTGGCCACTAGCAACTAGCAGCTAGCCCCTGCTATGAATTCAAAGAAGTTCAGGATTTTATTTTGATTTTTACTTCCTGACAAAAACAACCTCACAACAAGGTCCATTTAGTAGCTGTTCCAGAGCTTTCAACCACAACAGTGTTTAAACTCAGTCTCAACATTTAAGGCGAAGTGAAAAATGTTCAGTTGGTGAAGTTCAAGAATGAACTTTGAGCAGCTTTGAGGCTGTGTTTCACCTGTCCTCACCTACCTGACTGCTCTTCTGTGATTGGATGGTTGTTGCCTCCACACTGGTGGAGCTGCAGGACGTGAAGCAGGATGACGCTGGTGGAAAAAAGAAGAAAGAGAAAGTCCTGACAGGTACGAGCGCTGCTCGCTCTCAGGATCAGCTCTCTTTACATCTCCTCGTGTGTTTGCAGATGAGCGGCTCAGGCTGCGTCTCTGCAGGTCTGCCAGGTTTATGAGCCTCATCACCTTTGATGCCGTCAGTCTAATTGGCTCTGCACTTCCAATTAGCAAGGGCTGTTAGCACCTGCAGCCCCCCCCTTCCCCACAGAAAGATGAACGGCGCTGAGTTTAAAACCCGACAATTAATCATTATCAGGGAGGAGCGACGGCGACATTGTGGGACTTTAGTTTGAGGTGTAAAATTTTAGTCATTGTCGGGAGTGTTTCAGGTGTCAAACAGTGTTGAAATGTGAGTCATTTAACAGTGTGAAATATGAATTATGGAGACGGAGTTACTGTGTTCGCGGTGTAATCACTTCACCGGTGACAAAAAGGCACTTAGTGATAAATCTGACACGATCAGCGGCTGTGTGAACAAAGCTGCAGCGGGTTGAGAGGTGAACACAGCTGATCCACACACGGGTTTTAATTAACATCTTCTGGACAGACTGATTAACCAGTGACGGAGGACGACGAGGCACCGAACTCATCTTCTGATGGTTCAGACTTCGAGTCTCGGCTGATTCGGCCCGATGCAACTGCTATGAAATGTGACAGTAGCTGATATTATTTTATTTCGACAGCTCCATTCAGACACAAGGCAATTCAAAGTGCTTTATAGAGGCATGGGAATACATTATAATGATTATAGCATATAATAATATTAGCATTTAAAAACAAATTTTAATAAATAAACTAATAATTGTGAAGTCACCGTGACCTTGACCTCTGACCTTTGACCACCATAATCTAATCAGTTCATCATTGAGTCCTAGTGAATGTTTATGTGAAGTTTGATGAAATTCCATCGAAGTGTTACGGAGATATCGTGCCCACGAGAACGAGACGGACGGACAACCTGAAAACAAAATGGCTGCTGCTCTGACTGTCGCCGGGCGGAGGAATAATGAAGTTTGGTCAGTTTTGTTTCTGTTGAACCACCTAAAGAAAACACAGAGGAAACAGAGCTGCGTCTGTTCTTCTCTGTGTCGCCGTGGGAGTCAAGTGAATGATTTATGCTGCGGTGGGGGCGAGCGAGCTATCAGGAGACTGGGGGAGAGAGAGAGGTCACGTTAGCTTCGCTTCAACGGCTACAAACATGCAGGCACGCACAGGTGTACACACACACACACACACACACACACACACACACACACACACTGCACAGAAATATACCATCAGGTTAAATCATGTTCAGTCAAACTGAGCCTGTAAACTAAACTGTGAGGTCGTCCATCATGTGACAAACAGTTCAGTATTGTTTGATTTAATAACCAGGAGGAAACTTCCTGTCGTTCTGTTAGAGCTTTAAGAAGAAGTGATTCATCCACGGTCACAGAGAAACATTTACATTACACTGAATCAACACATTGAATGACTGAGCTCAAGTAGATGGAGCAGACCAGACGTGTCTGTGAAGGCAGCGTCAGTCCGTCCCTCCAGGGCCTCACAGGGCTTCTTCTAGGATTGTTGCAGCTAAAATACCTGGTTTCATGGCAGCTTTCCATAAAAACTGCCATGAATGTTGCAATATTTTTATATGTTTTTAGAAATTAATTTTAATTTTAATCTTAATTGTTAAATGATCTGTACTGACAAAGAATGCTCTGACCTTCTGTGGCTGCTTTCTAATGTTCCACCGGACTAAACATCAAACACCTGAAGCTCATCTTCACAACTCTGCTAAACAGACACGCTGTGCACCCACCTATGCAGGAGCATACTGACAATGTGCAATTAAAGTAATGGAGAAATATTGTGCCATTTACTGAAGACCAGGTTTCTGTTGGCCAATTTAAACAAAGTGTGAACTGGATGGAAAAATGAACAACTGCATGAGTCTGAAACTAGCAAAGACACTTGACTTGCGCTTCACACCAGGTGAAAGAGTCTCATACACTCCCTAGTCAGCTGCTTGGAAAAAATGAAGCAGTAGACGACATGAAACTTCATTCAGCTGAACAGGAGAAAACAGAGGCCGCTGATCTGTGAACACCTGGAGTCTAGACCAGTGAAAACAAGTCAACAGACCAATGGTGTAACTTCATGACTCACGTCACATGGTCTTCAGCTGACCAAAGGTTAAACAGTAAAACTCAACTCTATCACTCAGTCAGTCAGTCAGTCAGTCAGTCAGTCAGTCAGTCAGTGCTGCTGTGGTCCAGCCACAAATCTGACCACATACCTCTCTTCTCTGAAACTTTCCCTGGCTGCTTGTTGTTTTCAGAATACAATTGAAACAATCCTCCTCTTGGTCACAAAGCACCTGCTGGTCTGGCTTCACAGAACATCTCAGACATGCTGTTAGTTTACAATCCCAGCAGATCACACGCTGGAAATCTCCATGTGTCTAGAGCATTTTCAAAGTGTAGTGAGATGCTTTTAGCATCTGTGCACCTGAAACAGTTTACCTGCTGATCTTAGACTCGCCCCATCAATGTGTTCTTTTAAAACCAAACTAAAGATCTTCCATTTCTTAAAAGCTGGAGGACGGTGCTTTTAAACCAGAAACACTTCATTCTGTTCCCCACCACCTGGTGATATATTGTCACTCCTGGTTCTCCTGGCTCCGCCCCGAGACCTCTATTAATATTCCTCAGACTTATTATTATTGTTCCGCCAAATTTTGGCGTGTAACTCGTCCCGCAGCTTTGAGAAAACCCCGGTAATATATACATCAAAACGTGCGTCTTGATCCCGAAAGAGGTGCTATGACTTTTGGTGTTAAAATTCCAATTTTTCCCAAAGTTATTCCTAAAATACTGGGAATAAATAATGCATTAGGAATGCATTGGAATTTTCTTTAAAAACCCACAAAATTTCCCCTTTTTTCTACAAAATTTCCCCTTTTTTCTACAAAATTTCCCCTTTTTTCTGAGTCACCCAGCTCTCTCATACCTGCACGTAGAAATGTGATTCAAACTATAAAACGGAGGAAAACTTCTGCTCTCTCCAAAACACAGCAACAGTTTTTACATAACATGTAAACTTTTCAAACTATGAGCACTCAAAGGAGGAGTGGAAATCACTTTTTCTTCAAAGTTAGAGTGACAGCGTCAGTTGGCTAGAGTGCGTGAAGCAGTAAAAAATAACCTTTATTTTTATTTTTAACTCGAGCTCACGGCCAAACCGTAAAAAGGAGACAAATAATTCTTTCTGAAAATGTAGACATAGTTGTTGGGATTCATAACATGTAACTTTGACAGGCAGGGTCTGCACAAAATTTAAACAGGGGTGCCGAGTCCGGCAGCAATACCTGTCTCACTCTCATTGACACCTAATGTAATCGTCTTTTTCTTTCAAAAGAATCTCACTCTGTCTTCGCACTGAGCTTACTCACCTCATTTTAAGGAATATCTGAATAACAATAGAGACTGTAAGAAACTTCTGGCTTCAGTGTCTGTCACAGGTCATGTTTTCGGTTTTTTGAAAAGAAGTAACGGTTTTCTCATAATTTGCAGGTTGTTTGAAGCCATGTAGAAGCCAAATTCTGGGCAGAATTCACATTGCCATGGCAAACGGCAGCTCCTGACCTGACCTCTGACAGCCAAGGGCTGCGTGATGTCATCGCTACAGTGACACACACAAGATTTTTTTACCCTAACCCTAACCCTGACCCTAACCCTGACCCTAACCCTTGAACCCTAACCCTGACCCTAACCCTGTCCCGGCCGTCGCCCCCATGGCACTCAAACATTTCCCTGGAATTTTCTAGTTATATCCTTAAAACTTCATTCAGGACGGCGCAGTGCAAAGACCTGACACTGACTGTTTCCCTGGTAAAAATGTTGTAAATAGTTTCCATTGGACACAATGCTGTTACTGTATGTGAGGATTCATGTGTATGTGTGCTTTCTTTTATTCTTGCAGCTCACATCATGTGCTGTGGTGCAGTGGATGGATGGGCATCGGGTGAGAAAAACAAAATATATCCGTACGTGCAACTTGATCAGCAGAATGGTGTGCTGTGACCTTTTCCCTTAGCGGTTTGAGTAACCATGGCGACGTTAGAAATTGCCGATATAGACAGAACAAACACACAACCACCATCTCCTGATGAATGAATTAACCTTCAAAATAAAAGTCTCAACATGGTAAGAGGTCAATAGGTCATAAAAGTTTGATCTTAGAAGTGATCGTCTATCATGGGGATTAGTGGTATAGCTTATATAGCCAGACAATCAACTCTCTAGTTTAGGCATCAGGTGTGTAAGATGTACGTGTGTGTATACATTACGTGTGTTATACATGTCTCTGCTGTGGTCTGTGCGACACATTTTGTGTTGAAACCATCAGTGTGAGGTTATTTGTGTTCAGTCGTCACAGCTTCACAAAGGCTTTTCTGAGGACAGCTGCAGTGCACTGAGTCAGTTCAGGACATGAGTCTCTACGACATGAATGAAACTTGAAAAATTCCTGAACGCCACTAAGCAGCAGCAACATTCAAAAGTTCTCCAGGAGTTTTCTAGTTTGTTTATTATTCTCTGTCCTCAGTGTTCACAGATTCACTTTCTTGCCTTTTACTTCATTTCTACTGTTGTTGATGATGACCAGTAACAACATGTAGAAGCAGCAGTAATGTGTTCAGCTCTAGCACAAGTCACCACCTTCACAGCTTGAAAGTATCGACCAGTTTAACATCAAACGGTGTTCAGTAGGAAACAGATGGAACTGACCCACCAGAAACTGCAACCTGGAGCCAAACCAGACTCTTCATAGATGTGATGCTGTGACCTCAGAGACGGATGTGTTCACCTCACACACACTCTTTAGTGTGAACTGAACACTGACAGTTCAGATTCTGTGAAGCAGTTGTCAGTGTAGTTACAGCTCATGTACATTAGTTTTATTCACAACTTCATCGTTGTCATTGAAAAGGTGTTTAATAACAATAAACCTCGTGATTAAATTTACTGAGTGTTTTCTTCATATTTACCATCTGCCTCATGATGAATCTAACAGTCACTTTGACGTGAATCAATGTTATTTCATTGTATTTAAATTGGATAAGCTTCATTAAGACAAATTAGAAAAACACAAAACTCTAGTATCTGTTCTCTAGATCCTGTGTTGTCACTGTTGAAGGACGGACACATTTAAACATTTCTATCATGTTTGTTGTTGATTAAAGCAACATAGAAAGTCTTTTGATTAATATACAGATTTCAGGAAAAAACTTCAGTGTGTTTTGATTTTCTAATACTGTGCTGCTGCTACTGTTCAAATTCACACCAGACACGCTCCATAAAAACCGATCAACAAAGCCAAAGCTTCATAAGAAACTTTATTCACATTAAAAACTGCATTAATATTCAACAATTTACAATCAACTGAACTGAACAAATTAAAACTAGAATACAGTTGTGAATGAAGCTGCAGGTGAACTTCACTGTCACAAGACAAGTCTGCATCATAAAGAGGTGGATAAATCTTATTTAGTAACAAGTATAAATTATAGTGGAGATGTAAAATAATACTTCATAGCTCAGTGAGGACAGAGCAACAGTCTGACAGCTTGACTGTTGTGTGATAAACCATTGTCCTGCTTTCCTCCCAGTGCATGCTGGGATACATTCCAGTACTTCAAACTTGTTTGTTTGAAGTTTGAATGTTTGATGTGATGAAAGAAAGTTTGCTACATTTCATCCAGAATCACAAAGTTTGAATGTAGAAGTCACATAAATGTAAAACTAATAAGATTCACCCTGAAATTACAGAGAAGATCTTTAAATTGTTCGTATGGACATTAACCTTTAAAATAACAAGCTACATTTTTAATTACAGATAATTACTGTCATTTTACACAGATTTGTATGTAATTTAAGAAAGCTGAAAAAATACAGTATAAATTATACAGTAATTTGTCTTTACAAAAATGGGAAATAAATGTAACTCATTATTATTGGCATGATGCTTAAAATACAAGTTTGGCTGTTAATTCACATCATTTCTGTCATTTTACAGACTTTTGTTCACAATTTTATTTTATTTTATTTTTTGTAAAATTAGGATTTTTTTTTACAGTGTAACTTTATTCATAACACATGGAGGATGAATCCTCCTTTAACCACAAACACAAACAGGTTTGAAATGTTGAAAGAAAGAAAGAAAACATGAAAGTAAAATACAAATAAATAAAGATGAGTTGCTAAAATAATAATTAAATAGAAATAATCAACTGAGCAAGAAATGTGAATAAATTATATTCAGACAGAAGTTTGTAGTTTCCTGACATTTCTATATAATTGTTAACTAGAGAAAATTCATGTTTAGGTATTTTTACACAGGGAGGGAATTTAGTGCAACAACATTAATGTATGGACTATTGTATTTAGTTCTGATGATGATGATGTTGGTCACTATAAATTCATCAGCTGGTTCTTCATTATGACTCCTGGCTGATTGAAAGAGAATGAATCTGTATTTATCAGTCGATCAGACAAGGATTTCCATCAGTTCTGGATCGAGGCACAATTTATTTGTTGACGGACTTCTCAACCTTTCAAAGGTTCTGCTGTGATAGAAACATGTTTGTCACATGTTTCCACAGTGTGCATCTTTTAACAGCAGCATTTAGCTCGTTAGCTTGTTTACATTTGAACGTTATCACGTAGATTAATTCTGTGACATGAAAATGTTTCTTCCAGCTGCAGACGACCGCCCCTCATGTTTGTGTTGTACTGAGCGTTTGTTACATCCCCACAACTGTACACACACACGGTACTACAAAGATACACACACCAAGGGCTGACACACACACTGTAAACACACACACACACACACACTTACCTCAAACATTTCTTGTTCCAGTGTTGAACAACAAGCTGCTGCAGAGAGTCGACACGGGAGAGAGAGCTTCTCCTCTGCTCCCTCCGTCAGCCAGACTGTCAAACAGCATCTCCATCAGGGTGTGTGTGTGTGTGTGTGTGTGTGCTGGCTGCATGAATTCTGGCCTCAGTCTGAACTGTAAGTGGAACAGGGAAATCAGACCAATAATAATAATAATAATAATCGGCCATATTGTTTCTGTAACATACATTATGTTTAAATTCTGATCTACTGCATTTAGACTTTTCCTTTTAGTTTTCAGGCAACATGACCAGAGGTTATAACTCGTCCTCTGAGCAGCTGCTTCTTCAGGACAGACAGTGACTCGGTATCTGAGATTTTCAAGATAGGCCAACTGGGCCGGAGCTAGCTGGTTAGCATGCTAACTTCAGTAGAAGAAAAGACGTGATAGAGAGGAGTTGACATCGGTGTTTGTTTCCACCTCTGGAGACAGATGTTGGTGAGTAAAGGAAGGAAGTTTGATGCTGAACTCACAACGTTTTGTCTAGACTGGTGAGTAAACAGCTGCTAATGCTAACGTTAGCTATGTAGCGATAACAGAACTGATAGCTACTCGAAATATGAAGGTAAGAGCACATGATGAAGGACAAGGAAGGAAAATTGTTCATGTAAAAAAGTTTCAAAAAATAAATAAAAGACTTGACATGTGAGCTGCTCCTCGGGTCATGAATTCACATCGAGGTTTTTATTCCTCCACGGCAGCAAAAGAAAACACTTTATAGCCATTATTCAACCAGGTGCCAGTGTGAACAAGAAGAAGAAGAGGAAGAGGAGGAAGAAGAAGAAGAGGAAGAGGAGGAAGAAGAAGATCCGGTCAGTGTGTGAACCTGATGGAGATCTGATGTTTCTGTTTGTCTAATGTGTTAATGTGAGGAAGGTTCAGCCTCATCATCATCATCATCATCATCATCATCATCATCGCTCCACACACACCTGATGTGTCCCTCTCTTCCTGCTTCATGGACGTCAGCACGCAAAAACAGGTGGAAACTCACCTGACAGACAGTGGGTGGTCCAACACACACACACACACACACACACACACACACACACACACACACACACACAGAGTCATGTGACGGTGTGTTAATCTGTGTCTCATGTCTGTGTTGTTTTTCTCTCAGCAGTTGAACTGGCTGTGACCTCTGACCTTTGACCTGTTTACACCGGTTCCAGCCAGGTCAAACACTGCTGAGTAAAGCCTGTAGTGTGTGTGTGTGTGTGTGTGTGTGTGTGTGTGTGTGTGTGTGTGTGTGTGTGTGTGTGTGTGTGTGTGTACAAACAAACCCTCTGTGATCCCTCAGGCTTTAGTAAAGTCTGTAAACTCGTCTGTATGTTTGTGTATCAGCATCACACACTCGCTCTCTCCCTCTCTCCTTTCCCTCCCTCCGTCTCCCCCTTTCTCCTCCCCGTCACTCTCTCCCTTTTTCCCTCCTCCTGTCACTCCTTTCTCTCCCCCTTTTTCTCTCTCATTCCTCTCTCTCCACTCCTCCTCCCTCTTTTCCTGTTCCTCTTTTTTTTCTTTCCACCTCCCCCTGTTTCTCTCCCTCCTCCTCCCTGCCTCCCTTCCTCTACCCTCCCTCCTTCCTTCCACTCTTCCTCCTCCTCTTCCTTGTCTCCTTCTCTCTTTCTCTCTCCTCCCCCATGAGTCCATCCTCCTCTTCTCCTTCCTTGCTCTTTTCTCTTCCTCCTCCTTGTCTATGACTCTGTTCTCCCTCCCTCCCTCCCTCCCTCCCTCCCCCTCTGCCTCTCCTGCAGCGTTGCGTGCTAGCTGCTCTCCTCTCCGTCCGGCTCGCTGCTCTGACATTAACGCGCTGTGACATGTTACACTGAAACTACTTTATGGAATCAATATTAAATTCACAGCCTGTGACACTGAGGGCTAAACACACTGTGTGTGTGTGTGTGTGTGTGTGTGTGTGTGTGTGTGTGTGTGTGTGTGTGGCTGAAGCTGGGTCACGGGTCATTCACGTGTCTGTCTGTGAGAGTAAAGAGAGAGTGTGTGTGTGTGTGTGTGTGTGTGTGTGTGTGCGTGTGGGGGGGTGTGCGTGTGTGTGTGCCTGTGTGCATGTGTGTGTGTGTGTGTGTGTGAGGTAAATGTCTGTGTTTGTGTGTGTCTCTATACTTCTCAGGACCTCTCTCTCTCTCTCTCTCTCTCTCTCTCAGTCGTTCACTGTTTACACTCTTTTTTATTGTTTGTTTTTATTTGTTTTCTCTGTGTTGTTGTTGTTGTTGTTGTTGTGTTTCATGGTTTTATCCTGATATTATAAATTGTATATATATAATATTATAAAAATGTACTTATTAAATTTACTTACTTAATATAATAATAATAATAATCTCATAGTTTCTTTGGTCGACGTTTATTTTTAAATAAGCTCCATAAATAAACTAATTAATTAATTAATTAATTAATTAATTGCCCAAGGAGCAGGATGAATAACGAAGTATTTTTTAATTGCTTTATAAATTTTTTCAGTCTCATCAACATGTTAATTTTTCCCTCTGTACGTTATTTACATTGTTATCATCTGTCAGAGCTCTTGTTTACACCGTGTATTTATTCCTTTAGTATTTGTGGCTGGTTCAGAATAATAAGTTGTCATTGTTGCTCATTATGTGGATCAGACGGAGACAGATGCTCGCCGTGGTTTGCCCTACGAGGACACTCTTTGTTTGAACACTTGTGGACTTTGGACTCTTTGGTGTCTGATTATTTTGGATTCATTTCCTGGTTAATTGTCTGCCCCGCCCTGATGTGTCCCATCTGTCTTCCCCTTCGTCTGTTGTCAGTGTGTTTCCCTGTGGATGGTCATTCTGCTCCAGTGTCTCTTGAGTTCTGCTTTAAGTTCCTGCCTGGTTTTATTTTGGATTCCTGGTTTTGTAAGTTTCTGTTTTTGTCATTAAACTTTATTTTTCACCAACTCCTCTTCAGTCATCTGCATTTTGGGTTCAGCTGGGGTTGAAACCCGACATGCTCATCATAAGGTTCCATCAAAATTGAGTTATTCACATATTTTTATTCTGTGAAAACCTAGCAACATTAGTGAGGTTTGGTTTTTTGGATTTGATATTTCAAAAACAAAAAGGTCTGAACCCAAAAACTTCACAGCTCAATATCTCAAACCTTCTCAGATTTGATCCACGAACAGTTTTCAATCAGAAACACGACCGTGTTAAACAAATACATCAACATAACTTCTTGTGAATCGGCATCAGCACCAAGATTTGACTTTGTGGATTTCCTGACGTCTCACATTCAGTTTAAAGTTCAGGTTTGTAACCGGCTCTGTTTGGAGTTGAGCGGGTTAAATCAGGATTAGATGGATGCTGAACTCTGGGATTAGAGGCTTGGATTGTTTTGTCTTGTTTGTAGTTCAGGATTCAAATCCAGATTAAATTTAGATTCAGATTAAATTTAGATTCAGTTGGAGTCTGAGGACGACAACAATGATTCGTTTCAAGAATCAAATTTAAAACAAATTAAAGTTTAAAATTAATCCAGTAGAATAAATAAGTGGTTATTTAATTTAAGAACAGGAAGTGTTGATTCATGTCATTGTTTTTATGATTCCAAAATCAGTCAGGGTCAGCTGAGTGTAGACGTGACGTTAGTGTGTTTAGTGTTGGAGGTAAAGTCCTCACAAGTCTAGTATTACATGTGTGTTTGTGTGTGTGTTTGCAAACCTGACTGTTCATTCGTGTGTGTGTGTGAGTGTGTGTGTGTGTGCGCGTGTGTGTGTGTGTGTGTGTGTGTGCGCGTGTGTGGTTATGGATGTTCATTCAAGTGTGTGAGAGAGCAAGAAGAGCTGAGTGTGAGTGTGTGTGTGTGTGTGTGTGTGTGTGTGTGTGTGTGTGTGTGTGTGTGTGTGTGTGTGTGTGTGTGGTGTCCTGGGGGTGAATTAGAGCAGAGGCAGTCATGTTTGATAGCAAGGTCTCGACATCGATGAAAACACTCTAAAACGGCACGCAAACTCTGAACGAAGGAAAAAAAAGCAGCAAGGAGGAAGGAGGAAGGAGGGAGGGAGGGAGGGAGGGGGTAAGGTAAGATGTAAGGAAAGGAAATAGAGAGTAAGGACAAGAGGAAAGGAAAGGAAAGGAAAGGAAAAATATGAGGGATAAGAGAGCGACTGACTCCTGTCTTATTATATTTATATTATATTTACTGATGCGTTCATGTGTTCATCACTTTAAAGATTCGACTGCTGTGTACTCTGTGATCTGAACGCCAGCTCAGGCTGTAATAATTCATCATCAATTAATCAATTAATAATCTGAGTCAGAAATCACTGAAGCCGTGGAATAAAAGCAGCAGGTGAGAAGTGGAATAAATGTAGGAGCATGAAATATAAATACTTTTCTGACGGTCGACAGGATCAATGAACAGGGATGTAAGATCTTCAGTCTGACTTTAGTCCAGGTGAATAATATAATAATATTTAACGGACAAGAAGTCATTAAAATTATTTTAAATCATTTCTTTAAACCTGTTTTTCTATAGACTTTCATGTGATGTCATCTTTCTCTTTCTCTGTCTGTAAAGGTGCTACATAGATAAAGTTATCATTATTATAATTATCATAATTATTATTATTTTTATTGTTGTTGTTGTAAAAGAGCAGTCTACTGATTTATCATTAAACTGTAATAACACTGTCAGACTGATGATAGACAGATTCCATGCGTTCTTCTTCTTTGTCAAAACCTGGCGCCTACATTACCCACAATGCAACTCGACCTCCAACAGTTTGCTCAGGGGATTTGGGTGTGTTGCACTAGTAGCAGCTAATGTAGCCTGGAGCTAATGTAGCCTGCAGCAGAGATAAAGGGGATCTGCCGAGGAGAATCATGTGACGAGATCAAAAGCTCCAGAAGAGCTAGAAGAAAGCCGTGTGGTGCCAGTTTAAACAGTTTAATACATTAACAGATTTATTAAATATTTCCCTCATGTAGAAACTTCTGAGCAGCCAATGAAAACATGTCAGTTTTTTATTTAACTGCTGTTTTTAATGCAACGAACAACGTTAAACAATAAAATCACAACGGAAACAAAAACAGTCGTTTGACACAATCTTTCTTTATTCTTTATTTTTGTGACTCTCAAATACAAAGACACAAACCGACAGTGTGCGAGTCTTTTCTACTGAAAAAAAATTTCATGTGAGAAAATTAGAAAATAAAACATCAACTTAAAAACAAATCGCTTTATTTTGAAAGGAAAGGATAGTGACAGAAGTCCAGGATCAATAAAACAGACTGAGCCTTTGATGATATTAACAGTGGAGCTACGCTGAAGCTAACTAGCATTAATAACAGCATGAATGAAAAATTAATTATGACACAATTAATGAATCACCATTTCAGCTTTCTGAAGGAATCTCTCATGAATATTGATGAACTCTGTTCTTAATAAATGTACCATGTGATCACCATATGTATGTATATGTATATGTGTGTGTGTGTGTGTGTGTGTGTGTGTGTGTAATGTATAATTCATACCAGACTTCCTGCTGGAAACAGCCAAGATCTGTATCTCCATACAGTCCAGGGCACATGCTGTGATATTTGATATTATGGTATATCAGATTATTTTATAGGTGATGCTGCCACTAAACAGCAGTTCAGAGTTTGACTTGTCACATGTCAGTGAGGCGAAGGTCGGACTTAAAAATATCATATGGCAGGAAATGATTGATATGATTTGATAATATCTAATATAAGATTATAAAGATGCTGAGACTGAGGTTAAGTGTCAATAAATGAGAATTTATATTTTATATTTTACTGAGGTGAGTTTCTTTAACAAAGAGCAGGTGTGAAAAGGTCAAATCCTGATTTTAGAACTCGTCTGACAAAATCACCAAACACATATGTGTGTGTGTGTGTGTGTGTGTGTGTGTGTGTGTGTGTGTGTGTGTGT